>NC_090446.1:667605935-667911352 GCF_031143425.1 Pleurodeles waltl | reverse complement strand
AACCTCTACATTACACTTTGATCCTGTCTAGCCCTTGCTGGTTTCTGGTCACAAGTTTGGATACATATATTCTGCTTCAGCCCCCCTGTCAATACACCCCTTCCCTGAGCTGGCTATCCTCATTAATGTCTTTGACATCACAGACTCATCTCCCTGTATACACCAAAGGTTAATAACATCACTTGCAGTGGCTGAAGTGTGTATTTTCCAAAGCTGTCTGTAGCCTTTCACTGGCAGTAGCCCTTCATGTGTAAAGAGTGGTTAGTTGAACTCTGTAGAGTAGCTGACCTTAAGCACAGAACCTGCAGGCTCAATGACAAGCTAGATGTCTTTGATAGCATTTGGAGACATTTGATGACTCTCGAAAACATGGCCTCTTGATTCCCCCTCACTCACTCCACCCGCCAAAGAGGGCGCAAACGTGAAGCTGCTTGGCCACATTGCTCTGTCCACATGCTGTGATGCTATTAATTGTATTTGACCAATGACTTTGTGTTTCACCACTGCGCATCTTAGTTGCTCAATGTTCACCAGTAGCACATTATTCAGGTTAGCTGCCTATTGGCTTTAACAGGGCATTAGATATTACATTTGGTATTTGGGTTAGCTGCCTATTGGCTTTAACATGGAATTAGCCATTACATTCTGTATTCAGTTTAGCTGCCTATGGGCTTTAACATGGCATTAGACATTAGATTTGGTATTTAGGTTAGCTGCCTATTGGCTTTAACGTGGACTTAGACATTGCAGTTGAGACATTGCAGATGAGCTGTGTTTTTCTAAGCTGTGTTTTTCCACATGATAGACCAAGCTGTGTTTTTCATATAAAAGTCTAGCCGATAAGAGAGCGTACATTTGGTGTTTTCGTTTCTGCTCAGCCTTGGGAAGAGGAGGGGTCTAGGAGATCTGGCCAGTCTCCAAAGGCTTGCCTTCCTTTCCCGAGTCTGAGAGGAGGGGGCATGTTTTTGGAACGATGGCCCTGGGCAACAGCAAAAGAGAAATATCTTGACTTCAGACAGGAACGGACATCAGTTGCCTGTCCCTGTTTGGGTAGAAAATCTCTTTCTCGCAGTTTAACTGGAGTCATCAACTTGCAGGTCCCAGAAAGATGAAGCAGTGGGATAGGCCCAACGGTGATGCAATTTTAACTTTTATGCTTTGCTTTGAAGTTATGCTATAATATAATCACATGTATTTGCTGTGTGCATTGCAACTGAGAAGTACTTTGATATATTTTGCTTTCATTGCTGCGACTACTTTTAAACGTGTGCTTCCAACCTACTAATTTCGTCTTCCAGGAACCTCGTTTTGAAGTAATAATAACAATAAATGTCTTCTTTAAACTGAGAAGTGCATTCCAGAGAAGTTTTGTAAGCTCGGTCATAAGATAAGAGAAGTAAAGCAGGACACATGCTTAGCCTGGTGGGCCCTGAGAGTGTACGATTGACCCACTACATCTTCACAAATCAGGGGGCTGGTACATAATTTTGTTTTATTTACTGTGTCTCGTGGTCCCCATCCTGCCCTCTCTCCCCAATCCCCTATTTTTCTCCCGATACCCATCTCTGCCATCCTATCCCCTCATCCCCCGTATAAGGGATTTGGTTGTACTGTTTGGTCCATGATTATTGTATTGTTTGGTGAGTGTGTTTACATTGTTTCCTGTTAGATTCCTCTGCCGAAGAAACCTGAATAAACAAGGATTGCAATCCTCTTTCTATATATTAAGCAGTTATGCATATGTATGCTTTTAAAAACAATCATTTATGGTTCAACACAGTACATTTGTCTCAATTCAAATTAGCACAGTGACAAAGAGCGGAACAAGACAACTAGGCAGGGGCGGCTCCTCCGCCAGCAGGAGTAGCTGCAAACATTTCACAACAAGGGGATAATAAACTATGGGGGTCATTCCAATGTTGGCGGGCGGCGGAGGCCGCCCGCCAGAATTCCCCCCTCCGAAATACCGCGCCGCGGTCAAAAGACCGCGGCGGGTATTACAAGTTTTCCCCTGGGCTGGCGGGCGGTTGCTGAAAAACCGCCCGCCAGCCCAGGGGAAAACGACCTTCCCACGAGGATGCCGGCTCGTAATCGAGCCAGCGGAGTGGGAAGGTGCGACGGGTGCAGTGGCACCCGTCGCGTATTTCAGTGTCTGCAAGGCAGACACTGAAATACTTTGCGGGGCCCTCTTACGGGGGCCCCTGCCGTGCCCATGCCATTGGCATGGGCACGGCAGGGGCCCCCAGGGGCCCCGCGACCCCCCCTACCGCCATCCTGTTCATGGCGGCTTTCCCGCCATGAACAGGATGGCGGTAGGGGGGGTCGGAATCCTCACTCCGCAGCCATGGAGGATTCACACGAGCAGCGGAAAGTCGTCGGGAGGCCGCTGACTTTCCGCTTCTGACCGCGGCTGAACCGCCGCGGTCAGAATGCTCGTTGGAGCACCGCCAGCCTGTTGGCGGTGCTCCCGTGGTCGGTGGCCCTGGCGGCCACCGGCCGCCAGGGTCAGAATGACCCTCTATGTTTATTATCCCCTCGTTGTGAAAGAGGCAGGGCATCTGGGGTGAGGAACTGTGAGGGGGAGTGCTCAACACTCCCCTGCACTGCACATGTATGTTTGGACGGCTGGCTTGAGCCTGTCAAACACACATACGGTGGCTAGAAAGAGTCTGCACAGGCTCCCAGTCTGCCTGGGAGTACCCAGCCAGGGCGCTCCCAGCATAACCTGACGCGATTGGCTGCAGGGCCGGCTGGGAGCCTGTGCCTGTTTGTGCAGTCAGGAGGGATGGAGTGAAGAGGAGCGCGGCATGGGACCCCGCCAAAATGGTAAGCAGTTTTGTTTTTAATTTTTTTTTATTTCATAAAATTTTAGATGCCCTGCTCCCCCCACCGTGCACCGCACCTGCCCCTGTCTTTACGAGCAAAGCGGGCTGCGACTGAAACTAGGTATTGGTGAAAAGAAGATGAAGGATTCTATACTGTTTACCATGATTCCCTAGCATCAGTAAACAGCTGTAAAAATGCAAAGGAAAGCCCAGGGCCCATGGCATGGTTCTCCTTGTGGGAGTCTGGCAAAGCTTAAGTGATTAACTGGTTTTGGGGGGGTACATGAACCACCAGCCGCAATGCAGACATTTAAAATGTCGCGTAGGCTCTCATTATCCTAATGAGACTACTGGATTTTGAGCGGCAAGATCGTTCACCATGTGGGGGACTAAGTCTGACCCACGGTGAAGGACGCTTGTCGCCCTAAATCTGGGTTGTGCTCCAGCTAACTAGCAGAATGTATTTGTGTTCCCATCAACTGCTGGAAATGTGACTCAAGAGTAAAAAAGTTCTGTTCTATAGGCTGTGTGGGCATCCACCACAAACGTGATCGGACCACCCTGGGCCGTAAGGCCGTGTGCTAGCAAATGTGCTGTGAGCGGTTGTCTCATGTTAAGAGCTATTTGTACAAACTGGGGATTCGCCATTAGAAAAGTGCCAAGAATTCAGAGAAGGCACACCAAGACGGGTTTTTTCCTTTTAAGGTTCAAGCTTGAACAACCACCGGCTGTAAATAGGGTTACCTATACGGCGGCGGTGGAAATCCTCAGTACCATGGACGTCTCCGTATACGGAACTGAGGGATCATAATATGATATGAGACCGAGATATACCGGTGGACCCGGAAATTAGAGCGTGACCAAACGTTGGTGGCGCCATGTCACGTAGGCTCTCATTATCCTAATGAGACTACTGGATTTTGAGCTGCAAGTTCGTTCACAGTGTTGGGGACTAAGTCTGACCCACGGTGAAGGACCCTTGTCGCCCTAAATCCGGGTTTTGCTCCGGCTAACTAGCAGCGCCTCATCTCTCCCAAGGGGAAGAGACAATTGGGCAGCCGAGTGCATGACATCTTAGTACTTCCCAGGGAAGTCGTGGTCACTCAGGTCACAACCGGTTCTCTCATACACAGTGCGGTCTCATATATAAATGACAAAGGCAGTTTAAGTTTTAAAGATTGGTTTAATAAAACAACTGCATTTTAGATAGCAAAGCGTGAGCTGCAATTACCAGAACTACACAACACAGTAGGATTAAAATAGTAACGATGAGAGTAAAGCAAAAGAATAAGGCTATCATAGTGCAACTAGATTAGGTTCTCTCTAAGTTATATCCTGAGCACAGCATGTAAAGCTCTAAGCCTGCCTTTCAGGTTCCCCCGGGAGGATATCAACTCTCATACCTGAGCAAAGGCCTGTATTCTGCATCAGCATCTGCAAAAGGGCAGTCAGCATCTAGTTGTAGGTTCCTGGTCGGAACCTCCCTCTGACATGTACAAGGACTAGAAAGTGTTTTTATAACTAACACGCAGATGTTCTAAGACAATGTCCCTACGTAAGGATGCGTATTTTCTACGAACACTAGAGACTAAACTTCTACCACGTTTACCGGCAATGTAAAAGACTGTAGCCTTGACTGAAGCACAGAGTGAGCAAGAATGCATTGTTTGAGAACACAGTGCTGAACTAAGCTAAACAGTGTGATAGAATGAAATAAAAACAAGACCGTAAAACTGATTATTGTAAAATAACAGTGTGAGATTGAATAAAATGTATCTAGGGCAAAGTGCACAGAGGCCTAATATGTTAAGCTAACGCACATGAAGCTATATTAAAAAATGGCTACACTACAAAATATGAAGGACATTAATGGCCTGACTTAGATCGTGGCAGCAGGATTACTCCGTCACAAATTTAACAGACATCCCATGGGCAGTATTATGAGCTCCATAGCATATTTTGAGATTGTAATACAGCAGACAGGATATCCATCACATTTGTGACAGAGTATTCCCCGCCGCCAAGATCTAAATCAGGCCCTAAATCTCCAGGAAGGGTATTTCAAACATAGAAAGTATGTGTCAATTGCATTGTACGAGAATATCGAAGGAGCTAACAGAAGCAATAATATCTCTAGCATGATAAGATAATATTATCGACGGCTTAGGCATTCAGATATAGGAGTTTATAAATGTTTGTTTTCTGGTGCCACAAAAATCTCTGTTGGTGAAGAAATGTGTAGGTAAAAGTCTGTCCTTAGAAGGCTTCATTAGTGTGTCACTGATCTGTTTAGGGTGCTCACCTCCCTCATGGTCATTATGGACACAGTTTCCAGTCCTTGACTTGTGTGTGATAGCCTAAATCATTCTGGGGATTGTAGAGATAAGCCTCTGTTATCCTGAAACCTCTTCTAAGTACTGAAAATGATTGCTTCCTCCATTATCGTAGGGGCTATCAATCTCCATATCCTCCTAGAAAGTGTCAAGATTTGTGGCTCAAGCTAGGCACCTAGAAAGGGAAAGCTGTTTAGGTTATGGTTGGTAACATTATGCTAATAAAGCCTATTAAGTGAAATTTCTCGACAATAGAGAAAGCTAAGTGTGGTTTTATATTTATATCTATATCAAGTTCTTATTTGGACAGGAGATGGGTGTCGTAATTTGCTGTTGTTTTGAACATCTGAGTTCCAGTCTCTAATATACAGCAAGTCTATGGCAGGTATGTTGGTATATTATATTTTGTGTTAAATGTGCATAATATCTGCTTCCACGTTTCTTCAAACCAGTTAAAAGGAAACCTTAAATGTACATTATTCATTCTTTAATTAACTCCCAAAAAGTATATGGAATTTAGCAACTGTGTGGTATATTATTTAATATCAAAATGTTCTTGTTGTTTCTTGGGAAGCACATTGACTGGTTACCGTGGGCCTCATTTACAAGAACTGATGCATCACTGCGTTGTGGCAGCAATGCAACGAAACACTTGTGCTGTGGGAAAAAAGTTTACAATGCCATGAATGCGTCATATTTACAATACGACGCTCCATGGCTTTAGGTCCCAAGATGCATCAGAAATACTGACCCATCTGAGGGAAGGATGTTGCAACACATCCACTCAAAAACTGACACATTGCTGAAATTGGTTTGAGAACTGGCACAACTTCAGCAATGACTCAAAGGTCTTAGACAATGTGTCAGTTCAGATTGATGCATGGAGCCTAATGTGTGAGGACCAATGTAAAAGACTGTAAAATGGAGGAATATCACCTTCTACACTTTTACATTGGTCGTGGATGTAGGAGGTAATGTATGAAGTATGGCTACGGTTGACATTACAGTGGGCACAGTCTACTAATGTGCATGTAGAGACCTGAGTATGTGTGACATAGTGAGTGAAAGTGTAATGCAAGTGAATACAAGTAAATATTGGAATGTGAGGTGGAAATACATGTATTACCTACCTTATGTGTGTACTTACCTGTTGTCCTTTGGAGTACGCAGACCTGGACTTGAAGATCCCTTCCTCAATGGTGAGTGGACAATCCTGGCAAGTACCTTGGAAACAGTACACAGCATCACATAGCTTTGTTGCAGTGTATGATAGTATCATAGATGTCATGATCCTAGGTTGGTCAAGGGGTTCTACAGCATGAATGGCACATGTGTAGACCTACTACAACCAGGAACGAGGTGCAAAACAGGCATCTTCCAGGGTGTTAAGTGACTTCAAATGGCCAGATTCCTGCTTTAAATACCCCTATTATAACCTTTGAACATGTCTTTTGGATCTTCTTCCAGTTTAAAGTTTGGATAGTTTACTATCAGTACATTAAGCGCTTTCAAACTACTTTCTGTAAGTCGGGCAGTTATCCTGCGAGGGTACTCAACCTGCGCTATCAGTGCCTTTTCTCTTTCTTTTTTATTTTTATTGGCTGACTGAATTGTTAAACGGAGTGGCCAATGGTCACTGCCCTCTAGATACCCAACTCCGAAGTCCAGCACTTCTCCAAAAAAACAGGTATTTATGAACGCATAATCAATAGGGCATGCCTGATTACCTATACGAAAAGTCTGTTTTGCCGGGCGATCCGTGTTCATACGTCCATTTAAACAAAACATACCTAGTGATCCTAAGACTTTTACTAAAGCCAAATCACGGGCATAACATTCTACATTTTGGGAAAATGCTATTTGGGATTTGTGCAGCTACAAGTAGTTCCTTGTACAATTTATCACTACCTTTGAGATCAAGTTTGTGATTAAAATCTCCCAGCATTAGAGTCACATATCCTACTTTACCAATACATAGTAATTCCAAATCTTCCACAAATAGCCCCCACTGTATGTCATAATCATGCATATATCCCGGTTGTATGTACACATTAATTATCATAAGCTGTTTCGAACCTCCTATTGTATTGTAAAGATCTACATGACCTGCCAATAACCAGCGACATTTGTTTTTTATTTCTGTGAACTTATTTGCTGATCTAGTTGAGGCTAAGGTTATTAGGCCCCCGGACGGGCGGCCTAACCCTTGCTGTGTTGCTCCCCTAAAAAGCCTCATAAAAACGTCTACTGGTTCAGGTTCCTCACACAGCCAAGTTTCCTGGAAACACAATATATGTTACTTTTCTAGCTCTCCTTTAAATAGATCTTGTTTTAAATGTTTTTCATAACCTCCCAAATTCCAGGAAAAAAAACAAATGGCTGTGCGCAGGGCTTATATCCTAGTCCACAACATTAAATTCTCCCCCACTGTAATCCTCAAGAGGCTCAGAACGATTCCTCCACTGTGATTCATTATACTCAGTAACGATAGTTACGCTTCGCCTGCCATAATTTCCATCCACACACCTTCTTTGATTTTTATCATGTAACAAATTACACTGCACATGATTTGGGCGCAAACCTGCATGGCACCTGGGGGCTCTACTGTTTCGTTCCTCACCCTCTAGCTCACTTTGTTGCACTAATCTTATACCCTCCTTTATTAACTCCGCCTCTGCTTGCAGTACTAATCGTCTGATACATTCAGAATAGAAGAATACTTTGGTCACCTCTTCCCCCTCCGAGTTTTGTATAAATCCTATTTGCTTTGAATCTTCTGACTCAATCTCACATAAGCTTGGACACAAAGCCATAACTTCCAAAAAGCGTGTACGATTCAAGGGTTTTAACTTCCTTTGCTGTTTCCTCCCAGTCTCTCATTCCCCGGGCTCCAAATATATCGACCTACATTTGCTTCCACTGAGACTGTCCCTCTCCCTCTTTTTCCCTGGGCCGTTAGGTGAAAACAACTCCCCACACTTCACTGGGCAAACTGGTTTATCTAATTCTCTACTTCCCCTACTTCTTACTAATCTCTTAATGTTGTTCTCTAGCCCACTACTTACCGCTCTATCTTCCCTTCCTCCAATGGCCACTCCTTGGTTACCCTTCATTCTACCCTTCTTTCTTTCTCCTCGCTGACAATCTTCTCCAAAGCACATGCTAGGAACTTTTTGTGACGTGGCCTCTTGCTCTGGGGCTACTGCTTCCTACCCTTGGCAGGTCCTTAAGTTATTAACCTGGTCTGCCTGCGCTATCTCTCCCTTGCTTACTACTAATGTTCCACTCCTAACGTTTCCTAACTTTCTTCGCTTCCCACATTGGAGTTTGTTGAGTGGTGTATGGGATCCATATCCCCTTCTCCCCCATCTACGATTCCTCTTTATCACCAGCATTGGTTGTTAGGAGACATATACTGATGGCTGACTTGTTGTCTGTTTTAAGGCTGTTTCCCCTCTTTCTCCATTTTGTTCGAGGGTTTCTGTTTCTTGATACTTTTTTCCCAGTACAGATCATACTAGCGCTGGCATACTGCAATTAATATATTTCAACTCCTCTGTTATCCCTTGTAATTTGTTTTTATGTACCTTCCCTAAACTATTATTTGCTGTCAGTACTTCTAAAATTGCATGCAGAGTCTTTTGCATTAGGAACATTACATCTAGTAGTGACTCAGCGGGTTTAGCAGTAGTATCCAAGGCAAGAGAGCATCCAGCACTGTACCCTCTGCAGCACTCCCTCCCAGCCCCCCAACAATCCCCCCCCTCCTTTCCAAATCCAATGGGATCCTTTCCTCAGATCTTATACTATCTCTTTCTTGAGGAGGGGGCAAGGGGATGAAGATGTCTAGGCTACAGCAAACCCTTATGCCCAATACCCCCCTCTGAGTCCCCCCCAGGAACGAGTCTTCCATCTGTAGTAAATCTGAAGTCAGGGTCTCAATCCTTGTAGAATGATCAATTTCACTCTGGTTAGTGACAATCATGTCAATCATGTTGTTTCCCTTTAACTTCTGCAGCGTGTCCTTTGACGTATTACGGGGCTTTTTTAAATATTTCCCCACAACTTCTCTAATTGATACGCCAAGTGGGGTCCCTGAGGGGCTCTCACAATTGTCCCTATTGACACTGGTATCTCTCTGCGTGTCCTCCTGTCCCGACGACTGAAGTGCTTTTCCTCCACCTCCATCTTCTTCTTGATTTCCAATCGATAACCTTAAAGAATGACGCTCACCCAAAGACTCCTTTGCCTTAGGGCATGTTTTTGATCCCTTTTTCGCACCACCACGTGAGCGCCCCTTGCTCACCGGCATGATGAAGTCTATGCTGTTTCTGTATAATATGGTCTGGGTATTATATATAGATATCGTATGTCTCACTCCTTTGGACGTCCCCCCGCAAAAGACACACACCACCCTTTGGGATCCGATCTACTTGGCTAATTAATTCTTAGGTAAACTTCCGGGGATCCTTGAGTGGTCCTTAATGAAGATACTATTTCATTTTTCTGCTCCTTAGAGGAGTTCTAGTACACTCTAGTACACTCAAGTGCACTCCAGAGCGCCCCAGTACACTTGAGACCACTCCGATATCCAACTGTAGAGTTTTTCCAAGTCCTCAATTCTTAAATTCCATAGCGAACACTCAGGGGAGCAAGCCTCACTGGTCTAATACCAACTGCCTCCACTCCACCTTCAGGAGGAGCTGCAGCTACATACAACAAGATGCTGGACACTTGTCTTAGGGGGTCATTACAACATTGGCGGTAAAAGGCGCTTACCGCCGTGCAGAAGACCGCCAATACACCGCCGCGGCCGCGGTAGACCGCCACAGCTATTATGACACACATCTTGAAATCCGCCGAAATTCAGACACCCACACAACACCGCCACACCAAAGGTCAGTGATAAACTGGCGGAAACAAATCCTCCGCCTCCACGCCAACAGAAACACGCCCATGCTATTACGAACCACGAATCCACGCGGCGTTCTTTCAACCGCGGTATTCCATTGGCCGTACACACCGCCGCACTCAAAATACACACACATCTCCAAAACACCACCACATTGGACAATTCAAAATACACACACCTGATACACATACAAACAACACTCCCACACACCCAATACAATATAAAACACACACCCACATCACCCAAAAACCCCTACGACAAAAAATTAGACACAAAGGTGACAGAGAGAGAGCACAGAATAGACAACCCCACTTCACAGAGGCACACAACACCATCACCCACACAACATTCACGCACAAAACACCACAAACCACTACACTCACCACACTCATCACCACATACACCACCCCACACCTCACCCACACCACCCCATGGCACGCCAAAGACACCCCCGCTTCTTCGAGGAGGAGCTCAGGGTCATGGTGGAGGAAATCGTCCGGGTAGAGCCACAGCTATTCCGATCACAGGTACAGCACACATCAATAGCCAGGAAGATGGAGTTTTGGCGCAGAATAGTGGACAGGGTGAACGCCGTGGGACAGCACCCAAGAAATAGGGAGGACATCAGGAAGAGGTGGAACGACCTACGGGGGAAGGTGCGTTCCACGGTCTCCAGGCACAACATCGCGGTGCAGCGGACTGGCGGCGGACCCCACCTCCTCCCCCACAACTAACAACATGGAAGGAGCAAGTCTTGACCATCTTGCATCCTGAGGGCCTCGGAGGAGTCGGTGGAGGATGGGACACTGGTAAGTCTAATCTCAACTATCATATCCCCCACCCTACCTGCATGCTATCACACACCCCCACCCTCACACCCTCCCCTATCACTCAAAATCCTCACTAATCTACCCATAACACTAACCACCCATCCCAACACCAAGCCCTGCATGACACAACTAAGCATGGACACCCATCACTAAAGCATGCCCACTGCACATACCCATTACACCCCCCTCAAGCATGATCACACAAGCCCCCACACAGGAATGCTAGCACTGGGGTACACGCTCAACCACCCATTGCCCACCATGACACACACAGATGCAATAATCATGCTTTTATACCCCTGCAGGACCAATACCCAACGTCACCAGACAGGAGGGTCCAGACATCTCCACCCCACCCACAGAAGAGGCCCACACTGATGACAGCAGCTCTGTCCAACTGGATCCAGATGACCAGCCCGGACCATCATGGGCCTCAGGACAGTCGGTTCCCCACACCCAGTCACAGGCCACCACAGACCTTCCACCTTCTGGTAACACCAGCAAAGCACCCACCCAGCGGGCCCATACCTCCGTCCCCAGGACACGTCAGTCAGCTGTGTGTCCACCACTACAGGGAACCCAGGATAACCCACCACCCCAACAACAACAGGGACCTGGGGCCAGTGGTAGTGGGCACACGGTACAGGGGACGGAGGCACAGGGGAACTGGGAGGGCTGCTGTGCGACAGGGGGCGGACAGGCCTATGGAACCCACTCTCCACGAGGCCCTCTCCTCCCTCATGGGAGCATACCACCACTCCCAGGAGAACTCAGAACCATCAGCTCCGCCCTGGGCACCATCGTAGGGGTGCTGAATTAGATACTTAACACCAGGAGGGACACTGACGCATTGCAAGGGGCCCCTGACACTAGCATGGATGAGGAACTGCCCACCACCTCCGCCAGCACTAGTGGACAGGACGCCCCGCCACAGGACCACCACACCAGCACCCCATCCCCTGCAGACGGACAACCACCACGCAAGCGGTCCCTGAGATCCAGGAACAGGACAGAGCAAGATGGCAAGACCCCCGCCAAGAAATGAGACCACCCTGATTGTCATCCTACTGTCCCACTTTGTAACCCTGTCCATATTGGAACTGCCCCAGCTCCACTTCCTATGCCCATATGGGCAATGCACCTGTGAGACTAATAGACTGGACTCTGCGGTGGACATTCCTCCACCATCACCCCTCACCATTTTACAACCCCCCTCCAATATTGAGCACTTCAATAAACACCCTTGAACCACAAAACAATCTGGAGTCAGTCCTTGCTTTCGAAAATGTGTATTTGCAATGACAGTGACAAAATGCGTTTTCAAATGTAATGTCAACATACCTATGTCACACATCTCAAGTCCATGAGGAATCTAAGCAGATGACACACGTTGTAAACCACACCTGTTAAACCGTAAGGGAAATGTACAACTCAGTTACCATATACTGGTGAAATCGACAGACAGGGTAGAGGTAGAAGTGTGAAAGTACTTGTAGTAGGCAGGAATGTGTTCTCACCTGTGTGTCACTGGAAATATTGCTGGATAACTGAGTCCCTTTTGTCAATGTCTTCTTCCTCTGCTTCCTCCTCATCACTGTCCACAGACTCCACAGCTGTCACAACACCGTCATCTGGACCATCCTCCTGCAGAAAAGGCACCTGTCGTTGCAAGTTGTGAAGCATACAGCAGGCCACGATGATCTGGCACACCTTCCTTGGTGAGTAGAATAGGGAACCACCTGTCATATGGAGGCACCTGAACCTGGCCATCAGGAGGCCGAAGGTGCGTTCCATCACCCTCCTAGTCCGCCCATAGGCCTCATTGTAGCGTTCCTCTGCCCTGGTCCTGGGATTCCTCACTGGGGTCAGTAGCCATGACAGGTGGGGGTAACCAGAGTCCCCTAATAGCCACACCCGGTGCCTCTGGAGTTGACCCATCACATAAGGGATGTTGCTATTCCACAGGATGTAGGCGTCATGCACAGAGCCAGGGAACATAGCATTTACCTGGGAGATGTACTGGTCTGCCAAACATACCATCTGTACATTCATCGAATGATAACTCTTCCGGTTCCTGTACACCTGTTCACTCCTGTGGGGGGGGGCAGAGCTACATGGGTCCCATCAATGGCACCTATGATGTTGGGGATATGTCCAAGGGCATAGAAGTCACCTTTAACTGAAGGCAAATCCTCCACCTGAGGGAAAACGATGTAGCTCCGCATGTGTTTCAGCAGGGCAGACAACACTCTGGACAGCACGTTGGAAAACATAGGCTGGGACATCCCTGATGCCATGGCCACTGTTGTTTGAAATGACCCACTTGCAAGGAAATGGAGCACTGATAGCACCTGTACTTGAGGGGGGATCCCTGTGGGATGGCGGATTGCTGACATCAGGTCTGGCTCCAACTGGGCACACAGTTCCTGGATTGTGGCACGGTCAAACCTGTAGGTGATGATCAAATGTCTTTCCTCCATTGTCGACAGGTCCACCATCGGTCGGTACACCGGAGGATTCCGCCATCTCCTCACATGTCCCAGCGGACGGTGCCTAGGAATGACAACAGCGACCACAGAGTCAAACAACTCAGATGTATGTACGCACAGTCTACACAGAACAACATTCATACACAAAATCTGGCCTATATTTGTGTGCGCGACAAGGCCTAGGTCTGTGTGACGCAGTTGGTAATGAGGTCATGTGGGCCCCTGAAATAGCAGCTGCCTGACCTCTAAAGTGGGACAATGGGATGTGAGGTAACTGCGCTGGCGTTGTACACCGTCGCGGTAGGCGGTCAAAGACCGCGGCGCAATGCTGCATTGGTTAACATTGGACCCTATGGGTCCCAGGAGCCAATGACGATGTACGCCGGCGGTGATGGTACGCACTGCCGCGGACGTGACCGCCGCAGACGTGACTGCCATTTTCTATCTGTTCAATCACTCTATACCTGATCTTCGACAGGAGAGGACCTACACTGTAAGTGCTGCTGTGACCTCGGTCTAGAAGAGACAATGGCTCGTGCGTATGGGGAAAGGGCCCCTGCCTTCACCGCAGAGGAGTTGGAGAAGCTCGTGGACGGGGTCCTCCCCAGTACACGCTACTCTACGGTCCTCCAGACCAACAGGTAAGTACACAAGGAGCACGTTGTATGGGCTATGCCTGTGTGGAGAGGGCTGGTTGTAAGAATGAAGGGGGCACAGTTCTGCGTGCATGAAGGACTGTGAAAGCATGTGCCACATGGCAAGGGTAGGGATGTGGGCCACTCACTTCGACGGTGCAGTTGGTAATGACTTCTCTTCTTCCCCTGTACATGTCATGTAGGTCAGCGCCCACCAGAAGAAGGATATTTGGCGTGCCATCGCCAAGGACGTCCGGACCCTGGGGGTCCACCACAGACAGAGCACCCACTGCCGGAAAAGATGGGAGGACATTCGCCGCTGGAGCAAGAAGACGGCGGAGGCTCAGCTTGGGATAGCCTCCCAACGTGGGAGGGGTGCCCGTTGAACCATGACCCCCCTGATGTTCCGGATCCTGGCGGTGGCCTACCCTGAGTTGGATGGGCGCTTGAGGGCATCACAGCAGACACAAGGGGATGAGTACAACATCATTCAGCGGACTTTGCGCACAGTGAAGATGTCTGGGTGGGGGAGGAGGGCTGTGGGTTTCCCTAGGCCAGGGCGAGTTCTGTAGGCTAGGCCCCTCCGTAATGCAGGCCATGAGGCACCCCACCCCACCTCTGTAGAGTGCCAAGTACAGGTATGCATGCCCCTGTGTCATCTATGTGTGCAGATGTCGACCATAGCCATGTAGGACATATCCCAGGAATTGCATCTGTAGAGCCCAACAGCGCAACGTAGTGCAGGGGGCTGCTGTGTCTGTATTTTCCACCAACGTTAGCAGTAAGCCATGCACTCAACCAGTCTTTCTTCTGTCGCCCCCCCCTTTTTGTGGTCTCCCCGTTCTTTTGTGCATCAGCATCATCAGGCAGAGGTACAGTGGCACCAGAGCACAAGGGAGCTGCATCCCACATGGCCATGGAGGGCCACACCATGGACTCGGAATACACCAGTGGGACGGAGGGCGAGGGGAGCTTCACGGCGGGGACAGGATCAGCAACCAGCGACACAGACTTGTCCTCCAATGGGAGCTCCCTTGTGGTGGCGGCAAAATCTGTGCCCCCCACTTTTACAGGTACAGCCGCCACCCCCCTACCAGCACCGCCCTCCCAGCAGCCCCTCAGCCTTCGGCCCGTGCCCGCTCACCCAGGAGGGTGGGCATCACCTTCGCCCCAGGCACCTCAGCCCCTGCCCCTGTCACCTCTGCTGCCCTCAGTGAGGAGGCCATTGACCTCCTCAGGTCCCTCACTGTTGGGCAGTCTACCATTTTGAATGCCATCCAGGGTGTAGAAAGGGAATTGCAACACACAAATGCATTCCTGGAGGGCATTCATTCTGGTCAGGCTGCCCTTCATCGAACCCTGCAAACTCTGGCCTCAGCACTGATGGCAGCCATTGTCCCTGTGTCTAGCCTCCCCCCTCCAACTTCCTCCACCCAGACCCAATCCCCTGTACCCCAGCCTATATCAAGCACACCATCAGACCAGCCTGCACACACCTCACCACACAAGGAAAGCTCAGGCAAACATAAGCACCACACATCCCACAGGCACTCACGCAAGCATCACACACATACAGACACACCAACATCCACTGCCTCCACTGTGTCCCCCTCCTCATCGTCTCCCTCCTCCCTCCCAGTCTTGTCTACACCTTTTACCTGCATGCACTACCACTACAGCCACTACGTCCCGCACCAGCACACCCACCACCACACCCCGCTCACGTGCAGTCTCCACCCCCACTCCCATTTACACATCCCCTGTGTCCTCACCCAGTGTGTCTGTGACGCCCCCTCCGAAGATACACAAACGCTGGCACACACCCACCCAACAGCCATCCACCTCACGACAGCCTCCAGCGCATGCACCTTCACCCAAAGTCACCAAACGTACACCTCCTACAACCACTACCTCTTCCTCCACTCCCAAACCCCCTCCAGCTACCCGTCCCAGTGTTCCTAAGAAACTTTTCCTGGCCAACCTTGAACTCTTTCCCACTCCCTCCCCTCCAACTCATAGGTCCCTTACTAGCACCTCAGCCAAAAAATCATCGGGACCAGTGGTGCCTGTTACAGGTATGTGGAGTGCACCAGCCATCAGGCCAGCCAGTGTGGCACGGAGCCACAGCACAGCCAGTCCCCCCCCTGTGAAGCACCAGAAGTTGGACAGTGCCCGGCGGGAGAGGGGGAAGACTCCAGCCAGCAAAGCCGCTCACAAGGGTCCCGGGGGTAGTGTCGGCTCAGATGGGACTCCTCCCAAGGTGGGGAAGGGGCAGAAGAAATCTCCAAAGTCTGGATGGAGCAGCACGGCGGAGAAGACCGCCATCATCCCCGCTGCCCAGGAGGCCACCGCCAGAGTCACTGCCCAGGAGGCCAGCCCAATCGTCACTGGCCAGGAGGCCACCGCCAGAGTCACTGCCCAGGAAGCCAGCCCAATCGTCACTGGCCAGGAGGCCACCGCCAGAGTCACTGCCCAGGAGGCCAGCCCAATCATCACTGGCCAGGAGGTCCCCGCAAGCCACAGCCCAGCTGACCCATGAAGGACCGCCAGCCACAGGCCTGCTGGGCAATGAAGCACCGCCTTGGCAAGCACCGCTGAACAGGCCAGGGACCGCTGAACAAGGCAAAGGCCGCCATGGCAAGCACCGCTGAACAGGGCAAGCACCGCTGAACAAGGCAAAGACTGCCTTGGCAAGCACCGCTGAACAGGCCAGGGACCGCTGAACAAGGCAAAGGCTGCCATGGCAAGCACCGCTGAACTGGGCAAGCACCGCTGAACAGGGCAAAGACCGCCATGGAATGCACCGCTGAACAGGGCAAGCACCGCTGAACAGGTCAGAAACTGCCAACTCAAGCACCGCTGAACAGGGCAAAGACCGCCATGGAATGCACCGCTGAACAGGGCAAGCACCGCTGAACAGGGCAAGTACCGCTGAACAGGTCAGAAACTGCTAACTCAAGCACCGCAGAACAGGGCAAAGACCACCATGGAATGCACAGCTGAAGAGGGCAAGCACCGCTGAACAGGGCAAAGACTGCCATGGAATGCACCGCTGAACAGGGCAAGCACCGCTGAACAGGTCAGAAACTGCCAACTCAAGCACCGCTGAACAGGGCAAAGACCGCCATGGAATGCACTGCTGAACAGGGCAAGCACCGCTGAACAGGTCAGAAACTGCCAACTCAAGCACCGCCGAACAGGGCAAAGACCGCCAAGGCGAGCACCGCTAGCCCATTAGCGGCAGGGGCAGTGACGCAACTGGGACCGTCACGCGGTGAGTGCTGCACTCAGGGCACCAGTCCCCCTCCAGAACCAGTGGAGACATGCATCCACTCTGTCTGTCCTGCACAGGATTAAGCACTCTGGGCACCAGTCCCCTTCCAGAACCAGTGGAGACATGCATCCACTCCGTCTGTCCTGCACAGGATGAAGCACTCTGGGCACCAGTCCCCCTCCAGAACCAGTGGAGACATGCATCCACTCCGTCTGTCCTGCACAGGATGAAGCACTCTGGGCACCATTCCCCCTCCAGAACCCGTGGAGACATGCATCCACTCCGTCTGTCCTGCACAGGATGAAGCACTCTGGGCACCAGTCCCCCTCCAGAACCAGTGGAGACATGCATCCACTCCGTCTTTCCTGCACAGGATGAAGCACTCTGGGCACCAGTCCCCCTCCAGAACCAGTGGAGATTGTTATCCACCTGAGAGACTGTGGCTTTGCACCCACTGTAGAGACTTGAAAGACTGTGGCTTTGCACTCCCCAGGATGGTACAGTGGGCAAACCACCCACTGTAGAGACTTGAGAGACTGTGTCTTTGCACTCCCCAGGATGGTACAGTGAGCAAACCACCCACTATAGAGACTTGAGAGACTATGGCTTTGCACTCCCCAGGATGGTACAGTGGGCAACCCACCCACTGTATAGACTTGAGAGACTGTGGCTTTGCACTCTCCAGGATGGTACAGTGAGAAAACCACCCACTGTAGAGACTTGAGAGACTGTGGCTTTGCACTCCCCAGGATGGTACAGTGAGCAAACCACCCACTGTAGAGACTTGAGAGACTGTGGCTTTGCACTCCCCAGGATGGTACAGTGGGCAACCCACCCACTGTATAGACTTGAGAGACTGTGGCTTTGCACTCCCCAGGATGGTACAGTGGGCAAACCACCCACTGTAGAGACTTGAGAGACTGTGGCTTTGCACTCCCCAGGATGGTACAGTGGGCAAACCACCCACTGTAGAGACTTGAGAAACTATGGCTTTGCACTCCCCAGGATACATCAATGGGAATGGAGCCCCTTAGTGGATCTGGCGTGGTGCACTCATCTGGCTGAGGTGCCTCCCCTTCCCTTCCCCCTGAGGTGCCTGTTGTATTTCTATCTGATGCCCCTGCAGTGTTCTCTCCGTTTTGATCAGGTATCTAGTGTGGGCCTCGCCCATGCATTTTGGGCCCAGTGGTCCATGGACAATGAATGGTGCATGACCTGCACTACTAATCGTGGTGTATATTTTGTTTAATGTGTATATATATATATGTATATATTTGGTTACAGTATTTTGATATATTACAATGGTTCAACTCATTTCCTTTTGTCTTTGCATTCTTCCGGGGGGGTTGGGGGTTGTTACTGTAATGCTTGGATATGCATTGGTGTGTGTGTTGTAGTGGGTGAGGGTCGGGGTGGGGGTTGTGATGTTGGTTGTGTGTGTCCCTGTGTTTTTCCCTCCCCCTTCCCTACGTCGTAGGTACAGTACTCACCGTGGTCTTCGCCGCCGGCGTTGTTGATCCTCGTATAGGAGCAGGAAGACTATCGCAGGGAGAATATGGAGTTCCGGCTCCATGGTGTCGTCGTTCCTCGTGGGGTGTGTAGAGGTGAGCGTTTTCCCTTTGTAATGGCTGTTTCCGCCGTGTTTTTATCTGCGGTGAATCCGCCCCGGAAAAGGTTGCGGATTGGCCTGTTGTGATACTGTGGGCGGTACATTGTCCTCCGCCTGTCTGTTGGCGGTGACCGCCGCGCTGTTTGTCTGTACCGCCGTGGCGGTCGGAGTGTTAAAGTGGCTGTCTTTGTTGGCGGTTTCCGCCACAGTCATAATTCAATTTCTTTTACCGCTGGCCTGTTGGCGGTTTTACCGCCGCTTTAACACAGACCGCCAGGGTTGTAATGACCACCTTAGAGGCCAAATGTCCGAAAAGCAGGCGGGGGCTGGCAGGAGGTTCGACCCCCCCCCAACCCTGCCAAGCACCACCGGGCACAGCAGCAGCTTGGCTGCAAAGTCGCGGCAACCGCCCTTACTGCAGCCACACCCTCAGCCGTTCAAGTGAGGGCCCGAGCCAGATATTAAGAGCAAACCAAGGGGGGCCAGGAGGCCGAATCACCGAGTTGCCGAGTTGCCCCAGTCATCCCTGTAGACTTGGATGACCCCCTCACGTGTGTTGCTGTGGCTGCCACGCTCCAGTGTCCCAACTCCGCAACTCTGTGATCCGTGGCTCCGCCTCCCGCTGCGTCTGCTCTACACACTGACATTCCACAGAGTCTGAAGAAACAACTTTCTCTTAAGAGGTGTGGTTTTAGTGGATGGAGCAAAGGGATTAGGTATAAGGTTATGGGTTTAAGTTATATGGTTGAGGGTATGTGGTATTAGGGTACATGGTTAAAGGTGTATAGTTTAGTGTATGGAGATTAAGTTTAATGGTTATGGGTTAAGTGTAAAGGATTAAGATTATAAAGCTAATGTTTTAAGGTATAAAATCAAGTGTCTGGCCTAAAGGTTTTACCATTTGTTTAGTGTCATCGTTGAAAACGTGCTTCACTTATTTTGATAACTGCTAAGTATTTTTAGTTTACATGTTCAAAATGAAATATTTAAAGTGTTGCTTTTCACAGCGAGACTGTGCTTTATTAATTGTAATGGAGCACACAGAAATTTCGGAGTAATGCAATTAGAAGTGTGAAAACTGAGCTGATGCCATTTCTCAATAGAAATCTCAAATTAATTGAGTACAACCAAAGAAAATAGGGCGAATAGAGAAGTAACCTTGAGGGAAAGGAACTCATTTTCATTGCACATGTCAATTAATGTCAGTTCAGAAAAAAATATGCATGTTGTACATGCAGAACAATAAAAGTATAATTTCCAATAAGCATCATGAAAGTGCCAACCCTTGAATGTTTCTGAACAAAAAAAGCATAAACTCAAAGACTGAGGTTTGAAAACAGAGGTGTGAATATGGGATCCCTAATCGAGAGGTATGCTCTAATCCGCCATGCAGCCAATCAGGCTCTTTATCAGAAACAAGTTTTGTGTTCCCATTAAATCGGGCTCCATGCACTTTCTTTTAACAAAACCGTGATGTTTTAAGCACATATTCTAATTAGGTAACACTATGGGCCTCATTACAAGTTTGGTGGTCTTTTGGGAAGAACGCTGCAGTAGCAGTCACCAAAAGACGCCATGTTGGCAGCAATCCAAATGCCGTATTAAGAGTCAAACTGCAAAGTCTGCCAAAAAACTGCCAAATTTCAGAAACTGCCAAGACACTGAAGGACGGAAAAAAGGTAGTCCCACCAGCAGAAGTGCCAGCCCGAAAAAAATCCACCCATCAGATTAAGATCCACAAATCACTACAGAGTTCTTCCATGGTGGAAAACCATTGACGGTGCGAACCATGGCGGTCTCAACTCACATCACAATGAACACAACACCACATTGGATTGTTTAAATACCCCACACCTGACAGATATTCACACACTCGACACACCTACACAGTCCACTATAAACCACATCCCAACACAACCCACAATCCTTTGTAACTGAAGCGCTACAGACAACCAACAGTGTAAAGAGAACCAAAAAGCAAGAATATGCTCCCATTTACATTTTACTATGCACACATTACACACCTGCACAACATACACAACACACATTTTACTACATCACACAATCCACAACAACCATCACCCACCTACATCACAGCACTTACACCTCACCATTTACTTTTTTCTTCAGCCTTTTTCTTTGAGCCTTTTTCTTTGAACACTACCACACCGTCTTCACCAAGACTACCATGTCCCGACAAAAACACCAATGTTTCACTGATGAGGAGTTGAGGGTCATGGTGGACAAAATTGTCAGGGTAGAGCCACACCCGTTCAGAGCACAGGTTCAGCAAACATCATTTGCCAGGAAAATGGAGTTGTGGCAAAGATTAGTCGACAAGCTCAACTCTGTAGGCAGCTATCCACCCACAAAGGAGGACATTAGGAAGAGGTGGAACGACCTCAGGAGGAAGATACGTTCCATGGCATCCAGGCACCAGCTGGCGGTACGCAAGACTGGCAGTGGGCCCCCATCTCCTCCCCCTCCTTTCACGTCTTGGGAGGAGAAGGTCTTGGACCTACTGCATCCTGAGGTGCCTGACAGGAATACCTCAAGGAGTGGAGTAGGGTAAGTTCCCACAAAATCCATGTCACCCAATTTTCATGTCCTGCATGCTCCCTCTCCACCTTAACTCACCCCAATTAACAAACCACCCACTATGCTGCCTGTCCAAGTGTTCCAATACCCCTCTCTGGCATGCCGCATGTCCACTAAACTCACCTGGCTCCACAGCCCTTGGGAATGGCACTTGAAGTACCGGCAACTCATAGCACTACTATTCCCAGAGTGCAATATCCCACCAATGTGAAAACCTGAACAGTGCACTAAATGTGAGATGTCATGCATGTGAAACTAACTACCAGTCTAACCCATTTTGTATGTGCAAATGTGAAAAAGTTAATGCTGATGACATCAACGCAATGGCCCACTCACACTATCATCACAATCAAAACACAGCTATAGCTGAGTGCCCAATCCTAATGCCCTTAGAATAAAGATTCCTAAGATTGTAAGTTACTCAACTGGGCTGGAAATGTAGATGCCAAAGTGATTGCACATGCATTACATCCAGTTGCAGGTCAATATATATTGCTTACTCCCATTCTGTGTCCCTACTGTGACAGTATTGTGCATTGTACACCTCTTTTTTGTACCATATATCATGTCAGACACTTCACTAGGCAACAAAGATGATTACCAATGTCAATATTCAGACAACATAAGATGGTATCAGCAGTCCAATCACAACCAACATCATTTAACAGCTTCAAGCATGGTGTATGGTGTTGAAATTATAGAGTCACATATTTTACTAAGTAAGATTGTACAGCAGCTGTCACTTCTGGGGATGATGTTAAGGCACTGTCTGAATCTCAAACAACATAAATAATAGCCTAAATGTAACAGCAGCTCTGTGTTCCACTTCTCCCACAAGTAACCTTGTCAATGTCACCATGGACAAGATATCTGAGAATGTAATTACCCCTCTGGATGAAGGCCCCAGTGAGGACAACACTCCTGGATGTGTGGACACTGAAGACAAAGCTGGCCCAAGAGGGACACCTTGCCAGTCACCAACAGTCAGCCTCACCCTGTCCATTTTGACTCTGTAAAGTCCTGCTGCATCCATATCACAGGAAACCATTCACCCCAAAACCTGTGTCCCAAGGGCTGTATCATCCATTGTGTGCCCCACAGTACAGGTACCAGAGTCTCCTCTTGTCACCCTTGACAATGATGGTCCTGCCACCACTGAGAGTGGGCAAACTGTGCCAGGGGCATGGGGGTATAGGCCAGAGAATTGAGATTCAAAGGGATCATGCTGACCAGCTCCCAAGTCTTGGGATCCTACCAAAAGTCCCAAGCCATGATGGGCCAGGTAATCGCCATGATTGGGGAAATCCAACAGCTGCAGAGGGACCAACACCAGGATGTCATGCAGCAGTGACAGGTACAAAATGCCATCCTAGCTTCCATTGCTGAGGGACATCAACACTACCACAAGTAGGTCTGCAGCACAACTTCAGTCCTCTTCCACTAGTAATGACTTTTCAGACCCTTCATCATCTGTAGCTGCTCATGGAATTGAGGCCCTGCCAGGGGAAGGACATGCCTCAGACATCCCACCCTCTGTAGCAGAGTAACCCCTTGCACCCCGCAAACGTGGATATCCACCCAGACATCCAAGAGGGCCAGAGGCCAAGACCAAATCCAATGCCAGGAAGTGAACCTCTCCTGACTTGTTCTCCTTGTGTGCCACATTTACACCCTGTTGACTGTTCTGAAACCAATCTCCATTTTCCCATGATATGTGAACACTTGACTTGTGTATCTTAATGGTGTAGCAGCTACCCTCATGATTCCAGCCACCAAGACTGAACCCTTCACTGTTTATATTGTTTTTTTGTAAGTTACCAGTCACACATATTGTTTCACTGTCCACAGTAAATTTCACTTAAACGCAGATCCTGTGTATGTGTCATTTACCAACCATGTACAACTGTTATGCATGCCAACTCTGATATGAATATGTCCGTCTGTGTTATACAACCTATGTTATGGACATCACATGTGGACTATATCAGCAGGAGACTCATTACATTAGGATCCTAACATTGACAGATTCAAAAACTGTTGCATACTACATCTACACACATTTATTGGAAAATATTCAAACAGCATATAGAGTATAACTGATAGTATCATCAGAGTGTTTGCTAAGATGACAGACACTGCTTAACCACAGGATCCAGAGGATTGGTCCTTTGAATAACCTGGCAAAGTCTTATCACATACCCATATGTTAGCTTCCTAATATTCATACCCCATGGAACAGACAGATATCAGTACTGATGTCCCCAGTCCAAGGATCTTTCACTTTCATTGCTCACATACCTGTAGGCTTGCCACTCACCTATGTCAGTCCATGGAGACATGCACATTGGTCTGCAAAGTAGGAACACACTGACAGCTAGGTTCAAGGTAGTTTACATACAACAAAAACCATTGTGATGGCAGAGGTTATGGTTCTACACTTTCACCTGTGCCAGACACATATGAACACACAAATGGCACCATTTGACCACCACCAGTACCCTAAAGGTTATCTTGATGGGAAAACACAATTCCACCCCAGGGTACTCACAATCTGGCCATGTTAGTTACACTACACTTACTCATTGCAATAATTGCCTGGTTTTAGCCATGTCCACTTCTCATGTCTGCCTGCAATTCCCATCTGCTTTTGACACTGTCTGTGACTTGCCAAGGATGAGGAGCCAAACTGGAATTCAGCAAATCTGTGATTGACATAGATAAGAGACAGGACATAGCAGAAAACATTCCTCAATTCAGTCAGGCCATGTTCACCAGAGTGATTTTGCAAGTGCATTTACAAAACATGACACTTTAGACCACTCTGTTCTGTAAAAAATACACAATTACAGTCTGCATGCATAACTCACTCATAAGCATTGGAGCTACCTAAAACCTCATAGCTGATAGTAAACAGAAGATGACATACTACCCATCAACTCTAGGTTACAAAATTAAATCACACCATCAAGAATACATAACATACGTTGAGTCAGTTGAAGTTCTGATTGATGAGATCTGCCCTGAAGTCTCCTGCTTCATCTGGCTCATCATCACTTGGCAAATCTGCATTTCCAACCACAGGATCTGCTGTTTCTCCCTCATCTAGTAGGAATGGTATCCTTTGTCTCAGGGCTAGACTGTGGAGCATGCAGCAGGCAACAATTATTTGACATGCCTTGTTGGGTGAGTAGAGGAGGGCTCCTCCTGATCTGCCCAGGCAGTGAAATCTTTCCTTCAGGAGCCCAAATGTCTGCTCCACGACACACCTTATCCCTCCGTGGGCCTCATTGTAGCGAACTTCCCTTGGCGTAGTTGGGTACCTCACTGGTGTCAACAACAAAGGATGGTTTGGATAGCCAGAGTCACCTGTAAGCACAAATTTAGAAATATTAGAAAAAAATAGAAATATGTCGAGGACATGCACAATTGTGATAGCAGGAGATAAAATTTGCAAGCACACATGTCAAATCTGACTTACCAACCAGCCAAGCCCTGTCTGTGTTGAGTCATGTCATCAGCAGTGTCATAATGCTGTTCCGCATGATGAAGAAAATTATGGTCTGATCCTGGATACTTTGCACTGACTTGTGAAATGTACTGGTCTGCCAAACACACAACTTGAACATTGATGGAGCGGTAGTTTTTCCTATTTCTATAAACCTGTTAATTTGCACTGGGGGGAACCAAGGCTACATGGGTGCCATCTATGGCTCCAACCACATGTGGAATGTGTCCCATTGCATAAAACTCTACCTTCAAAAAGGCTAAATCTGCAAGTTGGGGAAACCTGATGTAGCTGTCCAGATGTTTCAACAATGCTGACAGTGCATCCTTCAAAACCAGACATGGCTGAGACAATCCCTGCAGTTAGGGCCACTGTATTCTGAAAGGACCCAGCAGCCAGGAAGTGTAGCACTGACACTACTTGAAGGATGAGAGGGATTGCGAATGGCAGGCATCTGATCTGGCTCCAACTGATCACAAAGATCCCTGATTGTATGCCCATTCAGGCAATATGTCTGGATAGTATGACCCTCCTCCATGGTGTGCAGGTCTACTAGTGGGCATTACTCTGGAGGTTGTCTTCCTCTCCTCATTCCAGGGTAACTATGTGGAAACATATAAATTTTGTATGTGACAAGAAAAATGCACACATAACGAACATGTATATATACAACTCACACATATCGGCAGTCTGGGTTGGTTACATCTGACATCTACAGTACTGCATATTGCTATGCATCTATATGCCACTCCCCTTAGTGCACATTCTCTCAATTTTCTAATGTACTATACATGCATTTTTATCTGTGACTGTCAGTGTTTGTTAGTGCAATCAACTTTACATGTGAAACACATTTTGTAGCACATATTCTACATTACTGACGCACATAGGATGTTGACAATAGGTGGATGGCAGGAATAAGGCCAGGCGCGGTCCAGGTCTCACCCAAAATCCAGCTGCGTAACTCTGTGGTGCTTTATGCGCACTATTGGTCATTCTCGCTTGTTCCAAGAATGGCCATCAGCGTTGTCTGCCCTGTGGTAAAGCTCACGTAGCTGCAGGTTCAGGGCATTGGTGGTCAAGATGCACTTATCAGTGTTATCCTATGAAAGGACTACATATCCCATGTGCTCAGTGATTCAAAGCGATTCGGTTCACAGAGATAACGCCCTTAGTGCACATGTAATTTATGGTGATTCCGTTCACAGATTTAAAGCGCTCTTTTGGCTCAGTGATTCACAGCGATTCAGTTCACCGAAATAACGCGCTTAGTGCACATGTAATTCATGGTGTTTCCGTTCACAGATGTAAATCGCTCTTTTGGCTCAGTGATACAAAGCGATTCAGTTCACCGAGATAACGCGCTTAGTGCACATGTAATTCATGGTGTTTCCGTTCACAGATGTAAAGCGCTCTTTTAGCTCAGTGATTCAAAGCAATTCAGTTCACAGAGATAATGCGCTTAGTGCACATGTAAAGCATGGTGTTTCCGTTCACAGATGTAAAGCACTCTTTTGGCTCAGTGATTCAAAGCAATTCAGTTCACAGAGATAACGCGCTTAGTGCACATGTAATTCATGGTGTTTCCGTTCACAGATGTAAAGCGTTCTTTTGGCTCAGTGATTTAAAGTGATTCAGTTCACAGAGATAACGCCCTTAGTGGACATGTAATTCATGGTGCTTCCGTCCACAGGTGTAAAGCGCTTTTTGGGCTCAGTGATTCAAAGCGTTTCAGTTCACAGAGATAACGCACTTAGTGCACATGTAATTCGTGCTGCTTTCCGTTCACAGATGTAAAACGCTCTTTTGGCTTAGTAATTCAAAGCGTTTCATTTCACAGAGAAAATGCGTTATGTGCACTAGTAATTCAAGGTGTTTCAGTTCCCAGATAAAAAGTGCTTCCTGGTGTTATTAAGTAAGGTGCTTTAGGTTTTGATTAGTAAAACTTTTTTGTCTGTTATTATTATGAACGTGAAAGTATTTTGGAGATAAAACTTATCACAATTTTCATTGATCTTTGAATAACTTAAGATATGAAAAAAACGTTTAAGTCTTTGAGATTTTCTAAATCATAATCAAAGGTTTATGATGTGAATACATAAATGTTACAGGATTGATATTCTGTGTAAAATCATAGTTCAATGTTCTTGCCATCTCTTAAATCTGAGGTCGTGTTTTCACAAGGGGCTTCGCCCCCATTTTGGAAGAGGTCTCCATCTGATATCTCGGAGACACATTTAGTCAAGAGTCTATAAACGATTTAAGTTTTTCTATGAATGAGTAAATGCATATTGTTCTAACCTTTCCTTTTCAGATCTCTCTCCCTGCTGTTCCCTTCCCTAAATTCCCTTCCCCCAACTGGCTTCACCATAACTCTGTGCTACAATAGCTTTCTGAGTTGGTGACGCCGGGAGGTTCACCTTTTGTTCAGCAAAGTGCAGATCCCGAGGAAAGGACCCCGTGAGAGTGGACATTTCTATCACCACAAATCCCTCTGTTACACAGCTTTAACTACTCACATGCACAAATAGACTACTAAACCTGAAGGCAGTACTTAATGATATTTAGCACATTATAGTTATTTGTTAATGACGCATATCCCAAAACTTTTCCATACATAAAAAAGTGCTCAAAATGGCAGCTGCCTGACCTACTGTTCTGGACATGTGGAAGTGACCTAACTCCATCGGCGTATGTCGGTGTTGTGGTAGGCAGTCACAACTGCAGTGGAAAGTGCAATTGGAGCACATTGCTGCCTTTGGCAGACATGGGCCAATGGCGATGTCCGCCGTCAGTGACGTTCCTGTATGTGGTGGACGTGAGGGTCATCTTCTGTAGTATTGCTCACTTGCCTCCTGACACTGCTGCCAGCAAGACCTCCACTACCGAGCTGCTGTGTACTGCTATGTACTGCCTCTGGGAGCTATGATGCCACATCCTGCAGGTGATAGGGCCCCAACCTTCACCCCAGAAGAGCTGGACAAGCTCAAGGAGGAGATCCTAACCCAGTATGAAGAGCTATATTGTGCACCAGAGGAGAAGGTGAGTCCAGTGGTATGCCTATATGTGAAAGGTGGGTTGTATGATGGTGTAAGTGTAATGTAATGTAAAGTTGTGTATGTGTTGATACATGCTGATACTGCCAACTGTGGGCCCTCGGGGTCCACAGTTGGCAGAGCACCCACTGTAGAAAGCGGTGGGAGGACCTGAGACGCTGGTCTCAGAAGACCACAGAGGCCCAATGAGGGAGGAGTGCCTGTCGGACCTTGACCCCCCTAATGGCCTGCATTTTGAAGGTGGCCTACCCTGAGGGGGATGGACGGTTGAGGGCAGCACAGCAGCCACAAGGGGGTAAGTACTGACTAAACACATGTAAATGCGTCTGCCAGTTAAGTGTATGATGTCTAAGTATCTCAGCTGTGACAATGTGGTATGTACTACAGGTGAAGGGTCTCCTAGGAAAACATAGTGTTACAGTTGCCACCATTGATACACAGATGTAGACATTGTATAGTGTATAGGGACATGTAACTCACCTATGTTAACTAAATAGTGTGACAGCATGTGGTGGTGCACATGTGACAGTGTCATATCTGTACCTCTACACTGCTATACATATGTGTGGCCTGCTGTGTCATCCTTCCCACCTACTGATCCACAGTCCATAAACCCAACTGGTAAGTTGTCCACCTCTCCAGACTCTGACCAGTCCTATTCCAGTGGATCTAGCTCTATGTGGTACATTGGGTCTGGCAGATGAGAAACAGGACCAAATAATGTTGTGTTCTGCAATAGATGGAAACTTCGTGTGAGACTGTCATCCTAATCAGGAATTTGACATAGCATACTCACTACACTCCCTCTGAGGTGTGAGGAGTTATGTTATGTTTGAACTATACACTGGCAAATGTAATGTTTGATCAGGGTGGACATATTACATAGTGAAAAGCATGGTGGTAATAAAACATTAACATTAGAAAACATTTCATTGACGTGCTTTAAATCATTTTGTACCATGTATATGATATTGAGAAGGTAAGTGGCTAGCATATTGATCCCTTAGGCCATGTATTTTGTCCAAGCTACAAAGGGTAGTTTAATACTTATGTGGGTGCAAAATTCACTGTTTTGTGCCTGCATCATGTGTCAATTTGTACTTCACGCCTTTTGTTATGTTGAAGCCTCTACTTTGCCATACATACCTGTGCTAATCTAAGGCTGTTAAGACAGGTTTTGTAACGGATCAGCTCATTTCAGCCTGACTTAATAGTGTAGCAGGTGTTCCATTTGACATGGACATTTTGGTGGAATGGGATATGTTGTCAGTCAGTTTGCTGGACTCTAGTTGTAAGTGTCCATCATGGTTACATTAGAGGTGAGTTATGTCAGTGTTACTTCAGTCCTAGGATGTTCGGTTACACATGTCTGAACAGATGTTAGTGATGTAGGTTTTTTGATGTAATCATATACAGGTTTCTGCTCAGCATGAATAGTGGAATAGTATGTGGCCTTATTCCACATGATTAGTATCCATTGTATTGAAGATGTTGGGATGCTCCCTGTGATTATCTGTGGCTTTATCCTGTGTGCTAAGTAGGCTTCTATTGCTGGACATGACTTTGCTGTCTATGTGTCAATGAAAGATATTTGGGCCCATAAGCTCTAAACATTTTTAAATGACTTTTATTAGATGTATTACTAACATGGTATGTAATTTTATGAGGCTCACTATTTAGGTATGTCATATGTTATGATTTCATGTGAGGTATTTGACATTGTGAATGTTGTGAACAGAGTTACATGTTAGGTATGTGATTGCAAAGCAACATGCTGTGTTCTAGATTAAGTGAGATGAGTTTACTTTCATGAAATATGAATACTGGTGATGAACTGGCCGACTGTGGATTAGGGGTAGACATGATATTGTGATGTCAGTTAACATAAGTTGCTAGGGATAAGTTGTTGATACACAGGGATGCTCTGTACAGGGAGATACTTTTGATGTTGACAATTTATCTTGTGAATGAATAGTTTGTGTGACAGCTGAATTGATGGGATGGTGATGTAGTGGTCAGATGGTTGGCTTATGTTGTGGATGAGATTGTTGTCATATAGGACTGTTGGAAGTATGTAGTTGTGATGTAGGCTCTAAATGGTTCCTATCAGGGGCTTTTAAAGACATAGATGTGATGTTACAACTGTGTATGATGTAATGTATGTGTATGTTAAGAATGTGATGACCCTCTCTCTTTCTCTGTTTCTCTGCATCAGCATCGGCAGGCGAAGAAGATGGGGCACAGCTGAATGGGGAAACTGTTGGCTACATGACCCGGAGTGCTGATTTCACTAACACAGAGGGACCCAGTGGCCCGGAGGGTGAGGGGAGTGCCATGGGTGAGACAGGATCCAGTTTGTCATCTTTGGAATCCTCCTCCAGTGGACACTCCCTGGCAGTGGCAGACCCATCTGGGACCACCCCAGCACCATCTTAGCCCACCACCCCCATAACTACCACCACCCTCCCTGTTGATCCCCACCCAGTCGGCCGTGGCTGTACATCCAAGAGGGTGGGAGTCTCCGTTGCCACAAGCACCTCTGCTCCTGCCCCTGTCAGCCCTGCTGTCCTCAGTGAGGAGGCTATTGACCTCCTGAGGTCAATCTCTGTGGGTCAGTTGACCATCGTGAATGCCATCCAGGGACTGGCAACTTAAGTCCAACAGAGTAATGTGTTCCTGGAGGGCATTCACGGTGCACTGGCTGGCCTACAGGCTCTTGTCTCCATACTAATGGCAGCCAGTCATACTTTGTCTACTGTTCCCCTTCCACCTTTCTCTTCCCAATCCAAAACCCCTCTTCACTGACCACACCAGAGCACACAGACAGAGAAGCATGCATCCACCTCAACATCAAAAGGTAGCTCAGACATACACAAGTACCACAAGACACACCAATGGCATGCACAAGCAACATCCACCTGCACACACAGCAACAGTCACAACCTGCCCTGACACCCACTGACAACACACCTGACAAGCCTGCAGACACCACACCAACATTCACAGATTAAATCACTATATCCATCCTACCCACAAACACCACCACAGGCAACCCATAGACATCCACCCCAGTCACCACACCTGCAGACATCACAACCAGAGACACTCACCCACCCACCACATCATCCTCAAGCCCCTCCACCTCCTCCTCCCAAGACACATAAACACCCTCACTCGCCCACCCAACAGACACCCACCTCCCACAGACCTACCTCACATAAACATATACCCAAGACATCCATAACAACACCTCAGTCAACCACTCCCTCTCCCTTCACACCCAAATCGTTTTGTTATGACCATCCCGGTGTGTCTGAAAAAACTTACCTTTCAGAGTTTCCCCTTTTTCCCTACTCTTCTCCTACCCTGTCATACCCTTAAACAGTCTGTGGCCCTCCCCAAGTCTGGCCCTTCCACATCTAAGACCTCCCCCCCGCAAGTTCACATGCCCCTCCCCCTGCAAAAAGGTCTATTCCTCCACCTAAAAGCCAATCCTCCCCTATACCTAGGACCAAGCCAATTCCCCCCTTCCAAACCAGATCCCAAAGGCCTCCCTCCAAGATCTAAACCCAACCCCCACCAGAAAACCCCCTGAGGTATCTGCCTGCACCCTAGGTTCACCTACCTGTGGAGGTTACATGGCAGTCAGGAGTCAAGTTCAGGGCACAGATATGTGCACTGTGTGCATTGAGACTTTTAATAACGGCCTGGCCTGTGGCCTTTGTTTTACAAATATTATGGTTCTAATAATGATTTGACCCAACCAGTTGTTGGTTTCCTAGTTACATCTTTGTCATGCATTTTTTTCCCTAGTATGGGGTTCTTCCTGGCTGACATTAGTTGTGTGTCTGTACATGTGTGTGTGTCCTGCTTGGGCTACGTGTGTTGTTTAGGCAGTATGTGAGGTTGTGTGCAGTGCTTTTGTCTGACAGTGGGAGGGAATGTGTTGTGTGATGGGCATTTGTGTGTCCAAGAGGTATTGTTGTGTTGGAATTATGTGTTGTTGTGTTTGAGATGTGTTTGTTGGTGTGCTGTGTGACTTTGTGTGCTTTGACTGTGTGCGTGTTATGTGCTCAGTGTTCTTTGTAAGTCGATCAGTGAGGAGTATTATTGTGTATTTGTATGTATTCTTTGCCTGTTGGTGTTACATTGTGATGTATGTGTGATGTGTACCTGGGTGGTGTCCCCTGTGGGTCCCTGCCAAGTGATTGCAGATGGTGCGGCTGTGTTGTGTTTGTGACATGTTGTGGTACTATGTGAGGTGGGCCTGTGCAGTGGTTCCCTGCGTACCTGTGTGTGTTTGTGGTGTGTATGTTTGTGTTTGGTGGCCCTAACGTGTTTGTTATCTATATGCGAGTGTATGTGTGGCTGTATGTGAGTGTGCATGTTTGTGTGCAGTTTCATGTGGGTGCCACCCTCGCACCCCCTTCCTGAATGTCAATTGTGTGAGTGTACACAAATTGACAAGTTACATTTTGTCCCAGATGTCATTTTTCTAATTTCCTTTTGTCCATTATCTACTTTTTTACTTTTTTTCCCCATGTTTTGTAGCCCAGCTCATGTCACTTAGCGACTTGTTGTCTTTGAATGTTTCCCATTTTTTAGCCAGCTATTTAGATTAATTCAGTTCACAGGAATGCTTAGACAGATTGGACAGCGTTTATTTTCCGAGCATCAAGTCTTGCTATTGATTTTTTATATCACAGTTATTGAATGTTTAGTTTGCCTTATGTTAGTTTGCCTAAACTTTTTCAACTGTTATGGTCACCCCATGGAGATACCGTATCACTATAGTTTGGTTTTGAGAATTGTTTCCGTTAATCTGAGTATAAACTTGTAAGAAAACCCTTTAACTTTATTTTCAATTTGGGCTTTCATTGTGTGGCCATATTGGTCATACTGTAAATTAAAGGTTGATTGATTGTGATGTTATCTGCTTTTACCTCCTGCTTATGCTGAAAAGATTTGTCGAACTCGTTTGAAGCACACTTAAATGCTCTACATTTCATGTCCTATTATAAGTCCTATTGTGAAGTTGCCAAGACCAAGCCCAAATTCTGATCCCATGGTTCATTCGGAGGATTAAAATAGTTCCATTGTCATACTTTTGCAGCTGATGCATGAGTATTAAAAGTGTTTGCACTTTGCATTGCTTTGGCTTATTATTGCTGTGAAGTGTGATGTTTGTGAAGTGTTTTGCAGAGTTTTGAAAACTGCTGTGTGAATGTGGTGCCTTTTGCTAAGCCATTGTATTGGTTAATGGGTCCTTTGTAGCCTAAGATTGTGGGATAATGCACAAGAGTAGAAGACACTCAGTTAAGTTATTCTTTGCAGTGTGAGGATGTTGTCGCCAGTACCTTACTATTCCTGGTGTGAGTGTGAGAAGTTAGTATTTGTGAATCTCAAGTGCACAGAGAGGAACTGTATTAATTCAGGTTAGATCCACTGGCCCGGTCTCATTCACAGTTTAATTGTGAAAGCATAATTGGAAAGTGTAGCTCCGCACTGCTTTTGAAGTGTTTGATTACTCAATCCTTTAAAGAAGCAGACACTTGTTGTTGGTTTTTGCTCACATTATTTTGCATTCCGTTTTGCTTGAAAGAGTGATTGTGGAGCAAATTGTAAAGGAAGGGGGCTACTGCAAGGAGTAAAATTGATGTCACAGAGTGTTGCACTTGTAAAGGTTGATTGGTGTAAAGCCGCACTGGTATTGGTGGCCTACATCACAGAGTGTCATGCTGCTATTGGTTGTGAACATAAAAAAAGAGGACTGTGAGAAAATAATTACTTTCTGATTGTGAACTAAAAGTAAATTGTGAAATATTGTAACTTGACTAGAAATTAAGGTCTTTAAAGCATTGAACATTTTGATAAAAAGTGATGTATTCATCCCAGTAAGGAAGGGAATAGAGACTCCACACGAAGGTTTTCCAGGTCACTATGTATTGTCAAAGTTAGGCCCTCATTATGACATTGGCGATAAATCCCATTTACCGCCATGGTGACGGCCGCCAACATAATACAGAATACAGCCACCTACACAAATCCGCCAGACCAAACGTCAGTGCAAAAGTGGTGGTACCAACACCCATACTGTTACACCAACGAAACAACGCCGATCACATTATGACCCAGGAATCACCACGGCGGACATTCAACGGTGGTAAACCATTGGTGGTACATACCGCTGCGCTCAGAATGGACACCCATATACAAAACAACACTACATTGGTCAATACGAAAAACACACACCTGTCACCCATTCTTACACCACACCCACACTACTATAAAACACACACCCACTCCGAGATCCTGGGAGCCTACCAACATTCCCAGGATACAGTGGGCCAGATCCCAGACAATGTGCAGGAGAACAGGCCGCTGCAGGAGGGACAGAATCAGGGGATCAGGGAGGACTTGTAGGCCATGAACACCATCCTGATCTCCATTGCAGGGGTGCTGGCAGACATGGCCAACATCATGAGGGAGGCAACAGCCCTACCACTAGCCAGTCTATTGAACAGCCCTCCACTTCCACTGCCGCTAGTGGCCAAGAGTCACCGCCACAGGACCCACAGGCCACCAGCATGCCTCCCCCTGCAAAAGGTGCACCACCCCGCAAACTTTCCCTGCGACCCAGACAGAAGCCAGAGACAATTGCCAAGGCCACCACCAGGAAATGAGACTCTCCTGATGGTCCCCCTTGTGTCCCACACTGTCACCTTGTCCACCTTGAACTGCCTTTTCTCCCCTTCCTATGGACACCTGGACACTGTACCTGTGCTACAAACAGACTAGAACAATACCCTGGACTTTCCTGTACCATCACCTCATTTCATTGCACTTTCCCCTCAATTTATTAGCAATACAATAAACACCCTTGAACACAACTTCTTCAAATACTTGTATGTCATGTGTTGAAACAGTGTATTAATGGAAACAGTTATGTCCGTTGCAATTGAACTGTACAGTGTGAGAGCATATCAATAATTACCTGTAGCTGGCTGCAGTCAGCACATCAGTACACAGATCTCATTGCACTAACATCTGTAAAATGAGAATCCATAGGCGACATTAAGTAGAGGCAAAAAGTGGGTAATGACATCATGCCACAGCCACACAGAATACCCCAATAGTCATTGAAATATGAAGTTGCACTGACTCACCTGTGTCACTGGAAGTACTCATGGATAACTGTGGTTCTATTGTCCTCATCCTCATCTTCAGCCTCTTCATCCTCACTGTCATCAGGGTCTACTGCAGCTAGAGGGGCATCTCCAGTCTCCTGCTCCTACAGAAAAGGTACATGGCATCTGAGGCACAGGTTGTGCAACATGCAGCATGCTGCGACTATCTGGCAGACCTTCTCGAGTGAGTAGCACAGGGATCCACCTGTCAGATAGAGGCACCTGAACCTAACCTTCAGGAGGCGGAAGGTTCTCTCGATGATCCTCCTGGCTCGCCCATGTGCCTCATTATAACGTTTGTCAGCCCTTGTCCTGGCATTCCTCACAGGGGTCAGCAGCCATGATAGGTTTGGGTAGCCAGAGTCACCTGCAGGTATTGAGGGACAACATTTAGCCACACACTATCCAATGAGGTTAACATCAGAGGCATACACTAACATACACTGGGTGGGGACCTCACCTATAAGCCACACCTTGTGCCTCTGTAGTTGGGCCATCACATTTTGAATGCTGCTATTTCCTAAGGACAAAGACATCATGCACCGACCCAGGATACTTAGCATTGACGTGGGAGATGTACTGGTCCGCCAGGCACACCATCAGCACATTCATGAAGTGGAAACTCTTACGATTCCTGTACACCTGTTCATTCTGGCGGTGTGGACAAACGCAATATGAGTACCATCAATCGGCCCAATAATATTGGGGATATATCCCATTACATAGAATCCGGCCTTCACAGTGGCCAAATCTTCCACCTGTGGGAAAGCTATGTAGCTGCACATGTATTTTACCAGGGCAGACAACACTCTTGCCAGCAAAATTAGGAACACTGACTGTGACATTCCTGCTGCCAAGCCCATTGTCACTCAGATGACGGATAGATGAGATCATGTCAGGCTCAAACTGGGCGCTCAGCTCTGTGTTTGTGGCCCTGTCCAGTCTATAGGTGAGGATAATGTGCCTGACCTCCAGTGTAGCTAAGTCCACCAGGGGTCTGTACACAGGGAAATGTCTCCACCTCCTATTCATCTGCAATAATAGGTATCTAAGGGACACAAGAGTGAGTAGGCTGTCGCAATTTGAACAACTAAACCACAACAGCAGTCCACTTGGTGCACCTATGTATTGGGACATTGTAAATGTCGAAGTATGTGCCTATTTAACCTGTGACGCAGTAACTGTTGATAGTCCTGTCCCCCCCACCAGCCCCCTCCCCTGAAATGGCGACCGCCTGTCCTGTAGGGAGGGACAGGTGCAAGTGAGGTAATTCTGCTGACGTTGGGCATTGTGGAGGTAGGCGGTTTTGCACCACTGTGCAATTCCTCCATGGATAATATTGGGCCCTATGGAGTACAAGGGCCAATGGGGATGTACGGCGGTGGTGATGGTGTACACTGCAGCGGACGTGACCACCATTTTCTAACTCAATCCTCACTTGTTTCCTGACCTTCAACAGGAGAAGCCCTACACTGCGTGTGCTGCTGTGACCTGTGTCTGGAACCTACCATGGCCTGTGTGACCGGGGAAAGGGTCCCAGCCTTCACTTTGGAGGAGTTGGAGCGACTGGTGGATGGGGTCCTACCTCAGTACGGACAGCTGTATGTGCCTCCAGACCAATAGGTGAGTATACTTTGGGCACAAAGTAAGGGTGGCGGGGATTCCCTGTTGACGGTATAAATGTTGTGGGCTGGCCTATGTGTGTGCCAATGGTGATGGAATCGGGTATGGTGGGCCATGTGTGTGACAGGCTGGACTGTTAGTTTAATGTAGTTCTCCTGAATGTATTAGCTCTGCAGGTCAGCGCCCATCAAAAGAAAGGATTATGGCGTGCCATCGCCAAGGACGTGCAGAGCACGCACTGTCAGAAACGGTGGGAGGACCAGAGACGCTGGGCATGGAAGACCACAGAGGCCCAGCTGGGGATGGCCTCCCAATGAGGAAGGGGTGTCCGTAGGACCCTGACCCCCGATGGCCAGCATACTGGTGGTGGCCTACCCTGAGCTGGATGGGCGCTTGAGGGAATCACAGCAGCCACAAGGGGGTCAGAACAGTGGGTATCAATACATATTCTGGCTGGTGGGTGGCATCTGGGTGGTGGATGTGTGTTAGTGGGTGCCCCTAAGGCCAGGCCAGACATTGCAGTGTGGGTCACCTCTAGGGTAATAGTTGCATGGCAAATACAGGCAACCTAGCTTGTTAGTAGTCACTTTCAGGCAGGGCATCGTGGGTCCCAGGTGTGCTGCAGTTGGCGGTGTGTGCTCCTCATCTTGCTTGGTGACTAGCCATATCACTGGCAGTGCAATGCATATTGCTTAGGCCTGTTCCCTGTGTGACGGTGATGTGCATGCCAATAATAGTGTTGGTGCAGTCTTTGACCAAGTGTATCCTTTGTCTCCCCCCTTTCTTCTTTTGTCATCCTGTCCTTGTGTGCATTAGCATCATCTGACAGAGGAGCAGGGGCACCGGCGACAGAGGGAGCTGCATCCCACATGACCCAGGAGGCAGAGTTCAGCGATGACAAGGGAACAAGTGGAACGGAGGGCGAGGGGAGCACCACGGCGGAGACAGGAGGACATGACTCTGACTCAGAAACCTCCTCCGATGGGAGCTCCCTGGTGGTGGCAGACACCTCTGGGATCACCCCAACTGCAGGTAAAATCACTACCCCCTGTACCAGCACTGCCCTCCCAGTAGCCCCTCAGTGAGTTGCCCGTGCCCACTCACCCCAGAAGGTGGGCATCTCCTTCGCCCCAGGCACCTCAGGCCCTGCCCCAGTGAGCCCTGCTGCCATGAGTAAGGAGACTATTGACCTCCTGAGATCCATCTCCGTAGGGCAAACAACCATTGTGAATGTGATCCAGGGGCTGGCATTGCAAATGCAACAATCAAATGCATTCCTGGAGGGCATTCACAATGTATTTGCAGCCCAACAGAGATCGGTTCAGGCTCTGGACTCCTGTCTGATGGCAGGCATTGTCCCTGTTTCTACCATCACCCCTCCAACTCCCACTTCCCAGTCCCATTCCCCTCAGCCCCAACCCATCCCAGGCACACATACAGATGAGTATGCACATAAGACAACACACAAGAGTGGCACAGGCAAATAGAAGCACCACACTACATCCCACAGTCACTCACGAAAGCACCATACAGTTGCAGACACAACACTACCTCCACTGCCTCACTCTCCTCCTCCATCTCCCTTCCAGTCACGTCCACATTCACACCTGCATGCACTACATCTACAACCACTGCCAGCTTCACCACAGCAAGCAGAACACACACCTCACTGGCAGACACCTCCACAACAGCCATGCACACGTCCCCTGTGTCCTCTCCCACCCTGTCTGGCCCCACTCCTAAAGGACACAAACGCAAGCATTCACACACCCAAAAGCCATCCCCCTCACATCAGCATACTGCCCATGCACCTGCACCCAAGTCCAGCAGACATACACCTTCAACTACCACTCCCTCATCCTCCACTCCCATTACTCCTTCTTCCTCCCTCCCCACCATCCCTAAAAAGCTTTTCCTTTCCCAATTTGACCTCTTCCCTACCCCTCCATCCCATTCTGCCCATATGGGCAGGGAACCAAGGACACAGCCCACCACCTCAGCCAAATAGTCTACGGGGACAGTGGTAGCACCTCCTACTCCTGGTGGTAAGGATACCACACCTCCATTGCAGAAGGCGAAGGAGCCTGCACCACCAGGGAAGAAGGGGAAGGGGCCTCCACCACCTGTAAAGAAGGGGAAGGAGCCTGCATCACCTTTAAAGAAGGGGAACGAGCCTGCACCACCTGGAAAGAAGGGGGAGGGGCCTGCACCAGCTGTGAAGAAGGGGAAGGAGCCTGCACCACCAGGCAGAGAGGGGAAGAGCCCATCCACCCCTGCCAAGAAGGGTAAGGGATCTACACCCCATGTACAGGAGGAGTCAGAGCACTCTACGCCAGCGGAGGCTGTCAGGCTGACACTGCCACCAGCACCAGCTGTCACATGGCCCCCACTGCCAGCTGAGGAAGTGCAGCCATCAGAGAGTGCAGAGGCAGCCCAGGAGGCTCCTCCATCCACCACCACAGTGCAGCCATCAGAGAGTGCAGAGGCTGCCCAGGAGGCATCTCCATCCACCACCACAGTGCAGCCGTCACCGCCAGCGGACGCCATGCAGGCCACACTCCAGGGGCTGCTGTGCAAGTGGCCCCCTCTAGAAACAGTGGGTAAGTCACCCACCTGAGAGACTGTGGCCTTGCACTCCCCAGGACAGAGCAATGGGCATGTTGCCCCCTACAGAACCAGTGGGCAAGTCACCCACTCCAGAGACTGTGGCATTGCACCCCTGCAGGACAGAGCAATGGACATTCTGCCCCTCCAGAAGCAGTGGGCAAGTCACCCACCTGAGAGACTGTGGCCTTGCACTCCCCACGACAGACCAATGAGCATGTTGCCCCCTCCAGAAGCAGTGGGCAAGTCACCCACCTGAGAGACTGTGGCCTTGCACTCCCCAGGACAGAGCAATGGGCATGTTGCCCGCTACAGAAGCAGTGGGCAAGTCATTCACTCCAGAGACTGTGGCCTTACACTCCCCAGGACAGAGCAATATGCATGTTGCCCCTTCCAGAACCAGTGGGCAAGTCACCCACTCCAGAGACTGTGGACATGAACTCCCCAGGACAGAGCAATGGGCATGTTGCCCCCTCCAGAACCAGTGGGCAAGTCGCCCAATCCAGAGACTGTAGACTTGCACTCCCCAAGACAGAGCAATGGGCATGTTGCCCCCTCCAGAACTAGTGGAGTAGTTCCTGTATTCGGCTGAGGTGCGCCCCAAATCCCTGAGGTGCCTTCCCACTTCCAAAATGATGCTCCTACAGTGTTCTCTTCAGATGTGTCAGGATACATGTTGGGCCTGTGGCCTTGTGTGCCCTTGTGACTTTGGACTGGGCATTGTCCCTTTAGGTACATCTGTAAATATATTTGGTTTGTGTGGTTGGTTTTTCTATCCTAATACATTGTCCGTACTCTAGCAATATGGTCCATGTTTTATTATGCTGTGTGTCCTGTGCCATTGGCTTATGTGTGCAGCTGGTTGTGTGTATGGTGTGTGTCGTGCATGTGTGTGTCACTCTCCTTTTCCTCCCTCCCTATCTTGTGTACTAGGTGGGTGTACTCACCGTTGTCATCTTCATCGGTGTTGGTGTTCCGGGTGAAGCATAACGTAGATCATCTGAAAAACTTACAATTCGGGTTTCATGGTGGCGTGGTTCTTTCCTGTGTCTCCAATGGTGAGTCCTTTCACTTCTGAACTCTGTTTCTGCCAGGCTTTTGTTGGCGTTGGTACCGCCCCAGAAAAGGTGGCGGTTTCCTGTGTCTTAATATGGTGGGCTGTACTTTGTCTTCCACCTGTCTGTTGTTGGCTACCGCCGTGGTGAATGTTGTTTCCGTCCTGGTGGTTGGTGTGGTACATTGGCTGTCTATAGTTATCACCACCATGGTCATAATTTGGCAGAAGTTACCGCCAGCCTGTTGGCAGTATTACCGCCACTTTATCACTCACCACCAGGGTCATAATGAGGGCCTTAGTCTTCATGCATGTTTGTGGCTTCAACAATGGCATAAGGTCACTGAGAAAGAAGGTGTAGTGCATTACCACTCTATGGAACATTCATTTTGAGAATTATTGAGAATTTGAGGTGAATTTTATACAAGATGAGACCACCTCCAAGACCGGCTGAATTTGAAGCACTTAGGCCCTCATTACAACCCTGGTGGTCGGTGTGAAAGTGGTGGTAATACCGCTAACTGGCCGGCAGTTAAAAAAATGGAATCATGACCATGGCGGAAACCGCCAACACAGATAGCCACTTGAACACTCCGACCGCCACGGCAGTGGCAACAAACACCGTGGCGGTAACCGACAACAGATAGGCGGAAGACAATGTACCACCCATACTATTACAAGGCACCAATCTGACAGATTTTCCGGGGCAGTACCAACGCCATCAAAAGCACAGCAGAAACAGTACACAGAAAGGATACCACTCACCTCTCGACAATCAAGGGAGAACTAGGGCGCCATGGAACCCGAATTGCAGATCCTACCCATGTTGCTTTATCTTTTAATACACCACAAAGTGGAAAGAAGGCGGCGGTGGCGGGGACAAGGGTGAGTACTACACCTAGCACACAGGGGAGGGGAGGAGGGAAAAGAGAGTGACACACACACACACACATGCAAAACGCAACACCCACACCCCCCTACCCACAACAACACACATATATCCAATAACATCACAGATACACCCCGTCACCCCCTGGAAGAACACAAGGACAAAACAAAATGAGTTTAACTAGTGTAATATTCGGACAATAGAACCCAAGAGAACAGCAAATAATCAGTATACACAAATATTTACAGCAAGTACACAAGTCCGTACACTGTCCCATGAAATGTCGGTGGACCAGTGGTCCCAAAAAGCATGGGAGAAGCCAACACATGACACCTGCCTCAAAACGGAGAGAACACTGCAGGAGCATCACGTAAAAAAAAAACAGGCACCACAAAGGGAAGGGGGCACCTCAGCTGGATGATGGTAAGACGCCACTGATCCTCGAGGGGGCTCCATGCCCACTGCTTGGTCCTGGGGAGTGCAAAGCCATAGCCTCTCAAGTCTCTCAAATGAGTAGGTTGCCCACTGCTTGCTCCTGTGGAGTGCAAAGCCACAGTCTCTCAAGTCTCTCAAGTGGGTGGCTTGCCCACTGCTTGGTCCTGGGGAGTGAAAAGCCACAGTCTCTCAAGTCTCTCAAGTGGGTGGTTTGCCCACTGCTTGCTCCTGGGGAATGCAAAGCCACAGTCTCTCAAGTCTCTCAAGTGGGTGGTTTGCCCTCTGCTTGCTCCTGGGGAGTGCAAAGCCACAGTCTCTCAAGTCTCTCAAGTGGGTGGTTTGACCACTGCTTGCTCCTGGGGAGTGCAAAGCTGCAGTCTCTCAAGTGGGTGGTTTGCCCACTGCTTGGTCCTGGGGAGTGCAAAGCCACAGTCTCTCAAGTCTCTCAAGTGAGTGTTTGCCCACTGCTTGGTCCTGGGGAGTGCAAAGCCACAGTCTCTCTAGTGGATGGCTTCTCCACTGGTTCTGGAGGGGGCTTTGTGCCCAGAATGCTTCATCCTGCCAAGGACTGGGCTAGTGGATGGTTTTCTCCACTGGTTCTGGAGGGGGCTTTGTGCCCAGAGTGCTTCATCCTGCCAAGGACTGGGTCAGTGGATGCTTTTCTCCACTGGTTCTGGAGGGGGCTTTGTGCCCAGTGATGCTGCACCTGGGGTGTGGCAGTTGACTTTGTCTCACCTGGGTGTCTCAGCCAGGGGATGTACCTGAAACAGGTAGCATGATACTCCATGGAGGCAGACCCACACTCCATCCTGCGGTGACTTAGGCTGCCAATTGCTGGTTCGTGTCAGTGCTGGAGGTGGTGTCTCAAGTGGCGTGTCCAGGGTCCAGGACGTCACCTGCAGACTCTGACAGCTGCACACTGAGGATGGGGCTGACATCCGACAGAGTGGCATCGGCTGTGCACCTGTTGGTGCTGATGGTGGTGCAGGTGGCAGTGGCTGCGGCGGAGATGCTGCCAGTGCTTGGCCGTGTTGCAAGTGACTGTTGCGGTGAATGGAGATACCATGCCGTCTCCGGTAGCCTCGGATGGCTGATCCTTGGGGAGGATACTTCATACTGATGTGGTGGCAGTGGTGGTGCAGGTGGCGGTGCAGGTGGCGGTGCAGGTAGCGGTCGGAGCAACAGTGGTGACTGTGGTGCATGTGGCTGCCATCCCTGATGATATGGTGGTCACCAGCCCCTCACCAGGAGACATTGGCCCTCATTCTGACCCTGGCGGTCGGTGATAAAGCGGCGGCCAAGCCGCCAACAGGCCGGCGGTCTAAAATATGCAATTCTGACCCTGGCGGTAACCGCCAACACAGCCCGCCGTATTAACACTCCGCCCGCCACGGCGGTACAAACAAACAGCGCAGCGGTCCCCGCCAACAGCCAGGCGGCAGACAATGTACCGCCCACCCTATCACGACCCACCAATCCGCCACCTTTTCCGGGGCGGGAGCACCGCCGATAAGAACACGGCGGAAACAGACTACGAACGGGAAAACGCTCACCTCTACGCACTCCACGCGAGATTCCGGCAGTATGGAACCAGAGTTGCAGGTCATCCCCGCACTCCTATACCTGCTCATATACCAGGAGCACGCCCGGCGGCGCGGAAGACATCGGTGAGTACTGCACCTACGACACAGGGGAGGGAAAAGATTACCGGCACACACCCACCCACCCACACCCACTACAACACACACATCAATGCATTCCCACAGATCACTGTCACAACCCACAAACCCCCCCCCTCCGAAATAATGCAAAGACCAAAAGAAGAGATCATAAACGGGCAGATATATTGAAATATGTACACCAGTAATCCCAATAAATAAATAAACTATGTACAAAATATACACTGCTACTAAATGTAGTCCAACCACTGTCCGTGGATCACAGGGGTCCTGTGCAAAGGGGCAAGGCCCAGTCCCACGACAAGAACTCCACGGAGAGAACACTGCAGGGGCATCAGAAATAAAATAGGACAGGCACCTCAGGGGGAAGGGAAGGGGGGGCACCTCAGCCACTTGAGTACACGACGCCAGATCCACGAGGGGACTCCATGACCACTGGGCCATCCTGGGGAGTGCTAAGCCACAGTCCAAACAGTCCATACAGTGGGTGGCCTGCCCACTGGGCCATCCTGGGGAGTGCAAAGCCACAGTCCATACAGTCCATACAGTGGGTGGCCTGCCCACTGGGCCATTCTGGGGAGTGCAAAGCCACAGTCCATACAGTCCATACAGTGGGTGGCCTGCCCGCTGGGCCATCCTGGGGAGTGCAAAGCCACTGTCCATACAGTCCATACAGTGGGTGGCCTGCCCACTGGGCCATCCTGGGGAGTGCAAAGCCACGGTCCATACAGTCCATAACAGACCCCACTGCCACTGGAGGAGGCAAGTTGGCCAGAGGACATCCTGCAGCCCTGCCCGAGATAGATCCTGCCCTGCCACGTCTGCCAAAGGGCCAGCGGTTCTTGCCTTGAAGGGCCCAGTTCAGCGGTTCTTGAGACGGCGGGGCCCAGCGGAGCGGTTCTTGAGACAGCGGGGCCCAGCGGAGCGGTGCTTGAGACGGCGGGGCCCAGTTCAGCGGTTCTTGAGACGGCGGGGCCCAGTTCAGCGGTCCTTGCCTTGAAGGGCCCAGTTCAGCGGTTCTTGAGACGGCGGGGCCCAGCGGAGCGGTGCTTGAGACGGCGGGGCCCAGTTCAGCGGTTCTTGAGACGGCGGGGCCCAGTTCAGCGGTCCTTGCCTTGAAGGGCCCAGTTCAGCGGTTCTTGAGACGGCGGGGCCCAGCGGAGCGGTGCTTGAGACGGCGGGGCCCAGTTCAGCGGTTCTTGAGACGGCGGGGCCCAGTTCAGCGGTCCTTGCCTTGAAGGGCCCAGTTCAGCGGTTCTTGAGACGGCGGGGCCCAGCGGAGCGGTGCTTGAGACGGCGGGGCCCAGTTCAGCGGTTCTTGAGACGGCGGGGCCCAGTTCAGCGGTCCTTGCCTTGAAGGGCCCAGTTCAGCGGTTCTGGAGACGGCGGCCGGTCTATGGCCAACTGCTCATTGCCTGGTGGTGCCCTCCTGGGCAGCGGGGATGGTGCTCCTTCAATGCCCACCTGGGCTGTGGGTGGTGGGGCCCTCCTGGCCAGCTGGGCTGGGTCCTCCCTGGGCAGCGGCTATGGGGGTGGTGGGCTCTCCCGGGGCAGCTGTGCCGGTTCCTCCCGGGGCAGCGGCTATGGGGGTTGTGGGCTCCTCCTGGGCAGCAGGCCTGCTGCCTGACCTCTCCGACTTGCTGCCCTTGCCCTCCTTAGTCGTGGGCCTGTGGCCCTTTCCTCCCTTTGGAGCTGTGGCTGGTGACTGTCTCTGGGTGGTGTCCGGGGGGGATGTAGAAGGCGGGCTCCTGCGGCGCCCCTTCCGCCTTCTGCTCCTCTTCCCAGGGGGTGGGCTGGCTGTCCCCTTGCTGCTGGGCGAAGATCCAGACATGCGGGCTGGCGGGCTCCAATACCCCTGCACCCTTGTCAAGGGGGCTGCAGGGCTGGTGGTGGCTGAGGTGCTCTTCTTACCCCGACGAGAAGGAGGGGGGGGCTCAGGGTCAGGAAAGAAGTTAGTAGTGGCGAGGAAGAGTTTCTTGGGACAATGGAGAGTGGTAGGTACAGTGGGAATGGGAGTGGAGGGAGAGGATGTGGTTGTAGGTGAGTCACGTTTGCTGTCTTTGGGTGCAGGTGCAGGAGGGATAGGCTGTCGTGAGGTGGATGGCTGTTGGGTGGGTGGGTGGCTGCGTTTGTGTGGTGTGGAAGAGGGGGTGACAGACACAGTGGGAGAGGACACAGGGGACGTGTAAATGGCAGTGGGGGTGGTGACTGCACGTGTGCGGACTGGAGTGGAGGGTGTGCTGGTGATGGAAACACTGGCTGATGGTGAGGTGAATGGAGGTGTGAGTGTAGACGTCACAGGGAGGGAGGAGGGAGACGAGGAGGTGGGGGTCACAGAGGTGGTAGTGACTGTTGGCATGTCTGCATCCGAATGTTGCGTGTGTGAATGTCTGCGTGATCTGTGGTGCTTATGTTTGGATGAGCTTCTCTTGGGTGTTGAGGTGTGTGCAGGCTGGTCTGATGGTGTGGGTGGGACAGGCAGAGGAACAGGAGACTGGGAGGAGGGAGTTAGTAGAGGGAGGCAGGAGACAGGGACAATGGCTGCCGTCAGTGCTGAGGCCAGAGCCTGGAACGATCGCTGATGGGCAGCCTGACCCGAATGAATGCCCTCCAGGTACGCATTGCTGCGATGAACCTCCCTCTCCACCCCCTGGATGGCATTCAAAAGGGTAGTCTGCCCAACAATGAGCGTTCGGAGGAGGTCAATGACCTCCTCACTGAGGGCAGCGGGGGTAACAGGGGCAGGGCCTGAGGTGCCTGGGGCGAAGGAGATGCCCGGCTTCCTGGCAGAGCGGGCACGGGGCGAACGCTGAGGGGCTGCTGGGAGGGCAGAGATGGTGCGCTGGGTGGCGGCTGTACCTGTAATGGCGGGGGGCACGGATGGTGCCACCCCCGCAAGGGAGCCCCCTTCCGAGGACGTGTCCGTGTCGCTGCAGGGTCCAGTCGTCCCCGTCGTGGAGCTCCCCTCGCCCTCCGTCTCACTGGTCCAGTCTGACTCTGTGGCATGGCCCTCCTGGGCCATGTGAGATGCAGCTCCCTCCTGCCCCGATGCCACTTCTCCTCCGCCTGATGATGCTGATGCACACAAGCACAGAAAGACAAACAAAAAGGGGGGGGGAGAGAGAAATAAAGGGATATTGAGTACATGGATCTCCGGTACAGTTAGCGGACATGACAGACACAGATGCCCCCTGCACTAAGTTGCGCACTTGTGGTCCGCTACGCATTCCGTGGAACATGCCCTACACGCCTAGAGTTGACAACTGCACCCATGGATGACACGGCCCAGGGATGGCTGTACTGACAAACTACTGAGGGTGGTGGCTGGGGACACAGGGGCTTACGGGGGTTCCCAGCCTACAGATATCGCCCTGGCCTAGGGGGACCCCCAGCCCTCCTCCCCCACCCAGACACCTCCACTGCGCGACAACAGAGTAGATAATGCTTGTACTCACCCCCTTGTGTATGCTGTGCTGCCCTCACGCGCCCATCCAAATCAGGGTAGGCCACCGCCAGGATCCGGAACATCAGGGGGCTCAGTTGACGGCAGGCACCCCGCCTACGTTGGGAGGCCATCCCCAGCAGAGACTCGGCGGTCTTCTTGGTCCCGCGGCGGATGTCCTCCCACCTCTTGCGGCAGTGGGTGCCCCGTCGATGGTGGACCCCCAGGGTCCGGACTTCCTTGGCGATGGCACGCCAAATCCCGATCTTCTCATGGGCGCGGACCTATGTGACACGTACAGGGAGGGAGAAATACCACGTTCAAGTTTGTCAGCATTTTCCTTGCCAGTGGCCCAACGCCCCCCATCCCCGCCAGGCCCCCCGCCATGCCCCCGCCAGGCCCAACATGCCCCCCATCCCCGCCAGGCCCCCCGCCATGCCCCCGCCAGGCCCAACATGCCCCCCATCCCCGCCATGCCCCCCGCCATGCCCCCTGCCAGGCCCAACATGCCCCCCATCCCCGCCAGGCCCCCCGCCATGCCCCCCGCCAGGCCCAACATGCCCCCCATCCCCGCCATGCCCCTGCCAGGCCCCCCGCCAGGCCCAACATGCCCCCCATCCCCGCCAGGCCCCCCGCCATGCCCCCGCCAGGCCCAACATGGCCCCCATCCCCGCCAGGCCCCCCGCCATGCCCCCCGCCAGGCCCAACATGCCCCCCATCCCCGCCATGCCCCCCGCCATGCCCCCCGCCAGGCCCAACATGCCCCCCATCCCCGCCATGCCCCCCGCCATGCCCCCCGCCAGGCCCAACATGCCCCCCATCCCCGCCAGGCCCCCCGCCATGCCCCCCGCCAGGCCCAACATGCCCCCCTTCCCCGCCAGGCCCCCCGCCATGCCCCCCGCCAGGCCCAACATGCCCCCCATCCCCGCCAGGCCCCCCGCCAGGCCCCCAAGCCAGCCAGTGGCCCCAAATCCAGATTGAATTAAACTCACTTGTTGGTCTGGAGGACCGTAGAGTAGCGCATACTGGGGGAGGACCCCATCCACAAGTTTCTCCAACTCCTCTCCAGTGAAGGCAGGGGCCCTTTCCCCAGGCGCAGCAGCCATTGTCCCTTCCAGACCGAGGTCACAGCAACACTTGCAGTATAGGTCCTCTCCTGTGAAAGTTCAAGTCGCAAGTGGATAAGTAGATAGAAAATGGCGGTCACGTCCGCGGCGGTGCGTACCGCGGTGGTGCGTCCCGCCACCGCCGGCGCCCTTCGCCATTGGCTCCTGAAACCCATAGGCTTCAATGTTAACCAATGCGGCTTCGCGCCGCGGTCTTCGCCCGCCGCCCGCCGCGGTGTGCCACGCCAGCGCATTGACCTCACATCCCATTGTCACACTTCACAGGTCAGGCAGCCGCCATTTCCAGGGCCCACATGGCTCAATTTCAACTGCGTCACACAGGCCTAGGCCTTGCATAGCCACTCAGACACGCCATTCACTGCATAGAGAATCGTTTACTGTGCTAGCTGTGAGTACGTACCTGTGGGTTGCTTGACTGTGTGCTCCATGTTGTCCTTCCTAGGCACCGTCCGCTGGGTTGGGCGAGGAGACGGATGAATCCTCCCGTGTACCGACCGCTGGTGGACCTGTCGACAATGGAAGAACGCCACATTATCCTGACCTACCGTCTTAACCGTGCCACTATCCATGAACTGTGTGCCCAGCTGGAGCCCGACCTGATGTCCCCCATCCGCCAACCCACAGGGATTCCCCCTCTGGTGCAGGTCATGTCAGTACTCCATTTCTTGGCAAGTGGGTCATTTCAGACAACAGTGGGAATTGCTTCTGGGATGTCTCAGCCCATGTTTTCGAAGGTGTTATCCAGAGTGTTGTCTGCCCTGATGAAATCCGTGAGGAGCTACATCATTTTCCCTGAGGTGGGCGAATTGGCTACAGTGAAGGGTGATTTCTACGCCCTTGGACATATTCCCAACGTCATTGGTGCCATTGATGGGACCCATGTGGCTTTGGTTCCCCCAAGAGACAGGGAGCAGGTGTACAGGAACAGAAAAAGTTACCATTCAATGAACATCCAGGTGGTGTGTTTGGCTGACCAGTACATCTTGCATGTAAATGCCAAATTCCCAGGGTCAGTGCATGACGCCTACATCCTAAGGAATAGCAGCATCCCTTACGTGATGGAACAGCTACAGAGACACCGTGTATGGCTAGTGGGGGACTCTGGGTACCCCAACCTGTCGTGGCTACTGACCCCAGTAAGGAATCCCCGGACCAGGGCAGAGGAACGGTACAATGAGGCCCATGGGCGTACTAGGAGGGTGATCGAACGCACCTTTGGCCTCCTAAAGGCCAGGTTTCGGTGCCTGCATATGACAGGTGGATCCCTAATGTACTCACCTAAGAAGGTGTGTCACATCATCGTGGCCTGCTGCATGCTTCACAACCTGGCTTTGCGCCGCCAGGTGCCTTTCCTGCAGGAGGATGGTCGAGACGGTGGTGTTGTGGCAGCTGTGGAACCTGAGGAGAGTGACGAGGAGGAAGACGACGGGGCTGAAACAGACAACAGGGACAGAATCATTGAACAGTACTTCCAATAGGACACAGGTAACATTTCAAAGATAATTTAGTAAATGTGAACTACTCTCCTGCATCTCTGCTGCCTGTCTATTTGCCCCAGTGTATGATGACTGAGTTGTGGCTTTTCCCTCCCTATTTCAGATCTGGGGTCCCCACTACGAGTCCTGTGCTTCGTTTCCCCATGGACTACAGCTTTGTGGCAGCTGTTTGTTGACTTCACCATGTACAAGGACATATTTGCACTGTCATGTCAATTACAATATATTGAAATCACAGCCAGACTCCAGATAGTTTTGTGCAAAATAGGTGTTTATTTAAGTGCTCAAAATGGGATGGGTGGTTTCAAGTGGGTGGGGGCTATGGTGAAGGAATGTCCATGGCAGAGTCCAGAGTAACAGTCACACAGGTGCATTGTCCAGAGGCCTGTGGAGAGATGGAGCATGGGCAGTTCAAGGATGGACAGGGTGACAATGTGGGACAGTGGGATGACATCAGGTGGTATCCATTGCTGGCGGGGGTCTTGACATCCTACTCTGTCTTCTTGCGAGATCTCAGGGCCCTCTTGCGGGGTGGTTCTTCTCCTGCAGGAGGTGGGGGTCTGGTGGGCTGCTGCTGTGCGGGGGCCTCCTGTCCACTAGCGCCGGCGGAGGTGGTTGGTTGTTCTTGGTCCAGGCTAGTGGCAGGGGCCCTTGGGTGTTGTTGAGTGTCCGCCCTGGTGTTGACGAGGTCCTGCAGCAGCCCTACCATGGTAACCAGGGTGGTGTTGAGGGCTCTGATGTCCTCCCTGTACCCCCGATAGTGTTCCTCCTGCAGTACCTGGATCTCCTGGAACCGGGCCAGTACCGTCGCCATCGTCTCCTGGGAGCGGTTGTATGCTCCCATGATGGTGGTGAGGACCTCGTGGAGAGTGGGTTCCCTGGGCCCGTCCCCCCCCTGTTGCACAGCTGCCCTCCGAGTTGCCCTGTTTCCCTGGGCCTCTGCCCCCTGGCCGGTGTGCCCACTACCACTGCCCCCAGGTCCCTGTTGTTGTTGGGGTGGTGGGTTATCCTGGGTGCCCTGTAGTGGTAGACACACCGCAGATTGACGCGCCCTGGAGACAGAGGCATGGGCCCGCTGGGTGGGAGCTGTGCTGGTGTTCCCAGAGGGGTTTGGGTCTGTAGTGGCCTGGGCCTGTGTGAGGGGAACCGACTGTCCAGAGGTCCCCGATGGTCCGGGCTGGTCATCGGTGTCCAGGTCGACAGAGCTTCTGTCATCGCTGACGGCCTCTTGGGTGGGGGGTGTGGAGAATTCTGGCCCCTCCGCCGCGGTGTGTTGACGGTCGGGTCCTGCAGGGGTATAGAGGTATGGTTATAGTTTCAATGTGTGGCATATGGGTGTATCTATGGGTTCTCGTGTCCCCAAGTGCTGGCATTCGTGTGTGGGGGCTTTGGTGAGGGTGGCTTGTGGGGGGGATGTGTATATGCATTGGGCATGCTTTGGTGATGGGTGTCCATGCTTAGTGGACGCATGCAGGCCTAGGTTTTGGGATGTGTGGGTTGTGATGGTGAGACATTGGCGGGGAATAGGTGTGCTGGGGGTGGGGGTGAGGATGGTGGTGGGGGTGAGGATGGTGGTGGGGGTGGGGGTGAGGGTGGGGTTCGAGGATGGGGATGAGGGTTGGGGTATGATTTGGCATGCAGGTGGGGGGGAAGCAGTAGTGAAGCTTCAACTTACCAGTATCCATTCCTCCGCCGACTCCTGCGAGGCCGTCAGGATGCAGGATGTTCAAGACTTCCTCCTCCCATGATGTGAATTGTGGGGGTTGAGGTGGGGGTCCTCCGCCAGTCTTCTGCACAGCGATGTTGTGCCTGGATACCATGGAACGCACCTTCCCCCGTAGGTCGTTCCATCGCTTCCTGATGTCTTCCCGATTTCTGGGGTGCTGTCCCACAGCGTTGACCCTGTCGACAATCCTCTGCCATAGCTCCGTCCTCCGGGCAATGCTGGTGTATTGTATCTGTGTGCCGAACAGCTGGGGCTCTACCCGAACGATTTCCTCCACCATGACCCTGAGTTCTTCGTCTGTGAAGCGGGGTTGTCTTTGGGGTGCCATGGGGTGGTGTGTATGATGTGTGGGGTGGAGTATGTGTAGTTAAGTGTGTTGAGTGTGGTGGTGTGTGTTGTTTTGTGTGTGGATAGTGTGTGGGTGATGGTGTTGAGTGGCTGTGGCTGCTAGTTTGTGGATGCTGGTGTCTCGCTCTGGCCTTCTTTCAGAATTTTTTGGCGTAGGGGTTTGTGGGTGATGTGGGTGTGTGTTTTATATTGTATTGTGTGTGTGGGAGTGGTGTGTGTATGTGTATCAGGTGTGTGGGATTCAAATCGTCCAATGTGGCTGAGTTTTGTTCGTTTGTGTGTATTCTGACCGCGGCGGTGTGTCCCGCCAATGGAATACCGCGTTTGAATGACCGCCGCGTGGATTCGTGGGTCGTAATGGCATGGGCGTATTTCTGTTGGCGTGGCGGTGGAGGTTTTGTCACCTCCACCTTTCCGCCGACCGCTGGTCTGGCGGTCGGTTGTGGCTGTCGGATTTTCGGAGGTTTGCCTTCTGCGGGTCAGAATGACCGTGGCGGGTTTCCGCGGCCGCGGCGGTGTTATGGCGGTCTTCTGACCGGCGGTAAGTGCATTTTACCGCCGGGGTCAGAATGACCACCATTGTGCCCAGAGGTGATGTGCCCTTTGGCTTGTGGCCCTTCCCCATCTTGACAGTCGCTGCAGGAACCTTGGCACTGTCCACTCGGTGTTTGGGCGAGGCCTTGCTGGGTGGGTGGTGTGACTGTCCTCTGATGGAAGCCAGACCCTTTTTGACCTTTGCAGGTGGTGGAATAGGGTGGTCCTTATTTTCTGTCGGTGGCACACTGGCAACTCTGACGGGTGCCCCCTTAGACCGTACTGGAGTAGCATGGACCACAGCGGATGCAGATTTGTGGCTGAGGTGCTGGGCTGGGATCTAGACATCCTGGCCCTAGGGGAAGGACGGGGGGAGGTGTAGGGAAGAGGTCAAAGTTAGATAGGAAACGTTTTTTTGACACAATGGGACGGGAAGATGGAGGGGGTGTTGGAGTGGAGGAAGAGGTAGTGGTTGTAGGAGGTGTACGTCTGCTGAGTTTGAGTGCAGGTGCATGGGTTGGAGGCTGTTGTGAGGTGGATGGCTGTTGAGTGGGTGTGTGCCTGCGTTTGTGTACTTTGAGAAGAGGGCTCACAGACACACTTGGAGAGGACACAGGGGAAATGTGAATGGTAGTGGGGGTGGTGATTGCACTTGAGCGGTGTGCAGTGATGGGCATGCTGGTGGTGGAGGTAGTGGCTGAGGATGTAGTACATGCAGGTGTGAGTGGTGACGAGACTGGGAGGGAGGTGGAGGACATGGAGGAGGGGGACACAGTGGAGCCAGTGGATGTTTGTGTGTCTGAATGGGTATGGTGCTTGTGTGAGGGCCTGTGGGATGTGTGGTGCTTATGTTTGCAGGAGACACTTTTGTGTGTTGATGTGTGTGCATGCTGGTCTGATGGTGTGCTTGGGATAGGCTGAGGAAGAGGGGATTGGGTCTGGGTAGTGGAAGTTGGAGGAGGGAGGCTGGACACAGGGACAATGGCTGCCATCACTGCTGAGGCCAGAGCCTGAAATGCTCTCTGTTGGCCCACCACGCCAGAATGAATGCCCTCCAGGTATGCATGTGCAAATGCCTCTCGACACCCTGGATGGCATTCAGAATGGTTGACTGCCCAACAGTGAGGTCACTGGCCTCCTCAATGAGGGCAGCAGGGCTGACTGTGGCAGGGCCTGAGGTGCCTGGGGTGAAGGAGATGCCCACCCTCCTGGGTGAGCGGGCACGGGAAACACACTGAGGGGCTGCAGGGAGGGCAGTGCTGGTAGGGTGGGTGGTGGCTGTACCTGTTGTTGCGGTGGGCTCAGAGGTGCCCGTCACCGCCAGGGATCTTTCATCAGAGGAGGAGTCACTGTCGCTGGTGTCCCCTACTGTCCCTGTCGTGGAACTCCCCTCGCCATCCGTCCCACTGGTGCCTTCAAACTCCGTAGATTCACCCTCCAGGGCCTTGTGGGATGCAGCTCCCTCCGTCGCCGGTGCCTCTGCTCCTCCGCCAGATGATGCTAATGCACACAAGGTCAGGGTGACAAAACAAGAAGGGGGGGAAGACAAAGGTCAATGCCATAAACACCACTACAGTTGGGGGACACAACACACAGGGAGAAGCCCTATGCAGTAGGCCATGCACTAGCAGTTAGTAGGAAAATCACCAGCCCATGGGGTACTATGCCTAACACCATTTGCTGCACACCTGGAACCCAAAGGAGCCTGCCTAGTTGTAGATGCCCACTAACACTATTGGGGTTGGAGTGCCTCAGAGCCTGCCCAACAAGAGACCTACCCTACCAAGTTCGCCCTGGTCTAAGGGAACCCACAGCCCACATATCCCTCCCAGACACTTCATAAAGCATGCAGAGTCAGCTTAATGACACTGTACTCCCCCCCTTGTGGCTGCTGTGATGGCCTCAAGCGCCCATCCAACTCCGGATATGCCACCACCAGGATCCGGAACATCAGAGCGGTCATGGTGCGATGGGCACCCATTCCACGTTGGGAGGCCAGCCATCCGTCATCTTCTTGCTCCAGCGGCGCAGGTCCTCCCATCTCTTGGGGCAGTGGGTGCTCCGTCTATGATAGACCCCCAGGGACCGCACTTCCTTGTAGATGGCATGCCACATGCCCTTCTTCTGGTGGGCGCTGACCTAGAGAAAAGGTACAGGATGAAATGAAATTACTCTCCCGTCCGGACTGTCATACTCATTGCCCACCAGTTCCCACCCATACCCTGACGCACATACACTCACCATCCTCACATGCAGGCCTCAGCCCCACCCCCACATGTATCTTCCATCCACACCACTCAAAACAGGTATTTCCCACGCATCATGCTCACAGTGTACACACCTGTTTGTCTGGAGGACCGTAGAGTAGCATGTACTGGGGGAGGACCCCATCCAGCAGTTTGTCCAACTCCTCCACGGTGAAGGCAGGGGCCCTTTCCCCAGACACTGTAGCCATTGTCGCTTCCAGACTCAGGTCACAGCAGCACTTGCAGTGTAGGTCCTCTCCTGTTGAAGGTCAGGTATCAAGTGAGTGAACAGACAGAAAATGGCAGTCACGTCCGCGGCGGTGCGTACCGTTACCGCCGGCGTACATCGTCATTGGCTCCTGGAACCCGTAGGGCCCAATGATAACCAATGCTAAATTGCGCGGCGGTCTACGACCACCAACCGCGACACTGCACAATGCCAGCGCAGTTACCTAATTACCCCTTGTCCCTCCTTACAGGTTAGGCAGCTGCCATTTCAGGAGGGCACATGGCATGGCACCTAACTGCGTCAAAGCACAATTTGGCAGATATACAGACAAACTATGCCACACACGGATTTACTCACATTACTGAAAACACACTTGTGACAAACTATGTGGTACATGTCCCTCTGCTCACCATTCTCCTCCATAGGACACATCCGCTGGGGCAGATGATGAGATGGCGTCATCCTCTGGTGTACAGAACCCTGGTGGACCTGTCGACAATGGAAGACAGACACATCATTATCACCTACAGACTTGATCGTGCCACAATCCAAGACCTGTGTGCCCAATTGGAGCCAGACCTGATGTCAGCTATCTGCCATCCCACAGGAATACCCCCTCTAGTGTAGGTCCTGTCAGTGCTCCATTCCCTGGCAAGTGGCTCCTTTCAAACTACAGTGGCCATGCCATCTGGGATGTCTCAGCCAAAGTTTTCCAACATGTTGACCAGAGTGTTTTTAGCCCTGCTGAAACACATGCACAGCTACATCATGTTCCCGCAGGTGGAGGATTTGCCCACAATGAAAGATAACTTTTATGCCCTGGGACATATCCCCAACATCATTGGTGCCATTGATAGTACACATGTGGCATTTATCCCCACGCCGCAGAAATGAACAAGTGTAGAGAAATCGAAAAAAAGCTACCATTCTATGAATGTGGTGATGATGTGTTTGGTGGACCAATACATCTCTCATGTGAATTCCAAGTATCCTGGCTCTGTGCATGACGCTTACATTTTGAGGAATAGCAGTATCCGTTATGTGATGGGCCAACTCCAGAGGCACCGGGTGTGGCCAATAGGTGAGCCCAAGGTCCCCACACAGTATGAGTAGGTGTCTGGGTATGGGGTCGTCCCTAAGGCTTAGTGTGTGTTTAACAGATATTCCTCGATATTTGAAGGTGACTCTGGTTACCCCAACCTCTCATGGCTACTGACCCCGGTGAGGAATGCCAGGACAAGGGCAGAGGAATGCTACAATGAGGCATATGGGCAAACTAGGCGTATTATTGAGAGGATGTTCGGCCTCCTGAAGGCCAGATTCCGGTGCCTCCATCTAACAGGTGGCTCCCTATACTACTCACCGAAGAAGGTGTGCCAGATAATCGTGGCATGCTGCATGTTGTACAACCTGGCACTGCGATGCCAGGTGCCTTTTCTGCAGTAGGATGGGCCTGATGATGGTCTTGTGGCAGCGGTGGAGCCTGTGGACAGTGAGGAAGAGGAGGCAGAGGACGAAGATATTGACAACCGAATGAACATCATCATGCAGTACTTCCAGTGACACACGGGTAAGAGACTGGAACTGCTCCTCTCATATCTGACTACTGTAGGACATTGTACAAGTAAGCCTCTTAACCTTTTTCCATGGACACTGACAGTTCTCTATGGCTTTCCATTTCACAGATCTGGGTACCTCATTCTGCCTTCTGCTATATTTACTGCTGCCCAACAACTGTCATACATTGGTATGAGCAAATGAACATTTACATTGTTATTTGTGGATGATGTTGTAGTTATACATTTGTGAAAGAACAGACTGACTCCAGATTGGTTTGTGATTCAAGGGTATTTATTTATGGGCTAATGTGTATAGGGGTATGCGGAAGGGGCTGAGGTGATGGTGGAGGAAGGTCCATAGTAGAGTCCAGCCTCTTGGTATCACAGGTGCATTGGGGAGCAATGGCAGTTCAAGGTGCACAGGGTGACAGAGTGGGACACAAGGGTACCATTCAGGAGAGTCTTATTTCCGGGCGGGGGGTCTTGGCAATGTTCCCTGGCTTCTGGCTGGATCACAGGGACCGTTTGCAGGGTGGTTCTCCTTCTACAGGGGGTGGGGTGCTGTAGGGCTGTTGTTCCTGTGGCGGGGCCTCCTGTCCACTAGCACCACCGGAGGTTGAAGGCTGTTCATTGGTTAGGCTAGTGCAGGGGCCCGGTGGTATGCCACTGTCTTCCTCATGGTGTTGACCATGTCTGCCAGCACCCCTGCAATGGTGACCAGGGTGGTGTTAATGGACTTCAAGTCTTCCCTGATCCCCAGGTACTGTCCCTCCTGCAGCCGCTGGGTCTCCTGAAACTTGGCCAGCACCGTGCCCATGGTCTCCTGGGAATAGTGGTATGCTCCCTTGATGTTTGAGAGTGCCTCGTGGAGAGTGGGTTCCCTTGGCCTGTCCTCCCCCTGTCGCACAGTAGTCCTCCCAGCTTCCCTGTTGTCCTCTGCCTCCGTCCCCTGAACTGTGTGCCCACTGCCACTGACCCCAGGTCCCTGATTTTCTCGGGTTAGTGGGTTTGCCTGGGTTCCCTGTAGTGGTGGACACACTGCTGATTGACGTGTCCTGGGGACAGTGGCATGGGCCCACTGGGTGGGTGCTGTGGTGGTGTTTCCTGAGGGGGGAGGTTCTGTGGTGGGTTGGGACTGTGGCAGGGGAACCGACTGTCCAGAGCTCCCTGATGGGCCAGGCTGGTCATCTTGATCCAGGCGTGCAGAGCTGCTGTCATCACTGTGGGCCTCTTCTGTGGGGGGACTGAATATGGCTGGCACCTCCTGTCTGGTGACGTTGGGTAGGGGTCCTGTTGGGGTGTAAATGCATTGTTATTTTATCTCTGTGTGCTATCATGTGCAATGGGTGTGTTTCACTCTATTACAGTGCTTGCAATGTTGCCTTGGCCCTTGTGTGAGTGGTGATTGTATACCCTGGGTGAGTCTCTCTCTTGGACATTCTTTAGTGATGGGTGTCCATGCATGTCTGTGATGGGTGTCCATGCATTGTTGTTCCATTGCAGGGCTTGGTTGTGGGAGTGGTGGGGCGTGATGGTGGGGTGTGTGGGAGATGGTGGAGTGAGGGTGAGGGTGGGAGAATGTGATGGCATGCAGGTAGGGTGGGGGTGATATAATAGTAAAGATGTGACTTACCAAAGTGCAGTCCTCCTGCTACGCCAGCAAGGCCCTCAGGATGCATAATTTCCAAGACTTGCTCCTTCCATGTTGTTAGTTGTGGGGGAGGAGGTTGAGGTCCACTGCCAGTCCTCTATAGGGCTACCTGGTGTCTGGATACCACGGAATGTACCTTCCCCCGTAGGTCATTCCACCTCTTCCTGATGTCATCCCTTGTTCTTGGATGCTCTTCCCACTGCATTGACCCGGTCGACAATTCTCCACCATAGCTCCATCTTCCTAGCAATGGAGGTCTACTGCACCTGTGATTCCAAATAGCTGTGGCCCTACCCGGATGATTTCCACCATTATGACCCTGAGCTCCTCCTCAGAAAACCTGGGGTGTCTTTGAGGTGCCATGATGTGGTGTGAGTGATGTGTGAGGTGATGTTAGATGTGATGTGTGGGGTGATGTGTTGGGGTATGTAGTGTTTTGTGCGTGGATGGTGTATGAGTGATGGTGTTGTGTGCCTCTGGATGCTGGTGTGGTATTTGCTTTTCTCCCTCTCTCTGCTTCTTCAAAATATTTCATTGTAAGGAGTTGTGTGTAACGTGAGTGTGTGTTTTATATTGGTTTGAGTGTGTGGGTGTGGTGTGTGTATGTGTGTCAGATGTGTGTATTTTGAATTGTCTAATGTGGTTGTGTTTTGTAAGTGTGTGTGTATTTTGAGCGCGGTGGTGTGTACCGCCAATGGTTTACCGCGGTTGAAAGACCGTTGCCTTGATTCGTGGGTCGTGATAGTGTGGGCGTATTCCTGTTGGCGTGACGGTGTGGGTTTTGCTATTGCCAGTTCATCACTGACCTACGGTGAGGTAGACTTTTGTGGGTGTCTGTATAGTGGCAGAATTCTCAGTGTGGGTCATAATACCCATTGCGGATTTCCACCGCGGAAACGGTATGTTGGCGGCCGGCAGCACGGCGGTCAGCGGCATTTACCACCAGGGCTGTAAAGAGGGCCTTAATACTTGAGAACACATAGCTCATCAGAGTCAGAGAGAGAAATATGAGGGCAGAGTAAAGAAAGCATTAAGAAATGTTGCAGAGGCGAGATTGGATAATCAACAGAAAGCTTGGAGACTAGGCATTATAGAGGGAACTAGATTATATCCTACCTCCATGAATGCGGAATGCGAAAACACTAAACCAAAGAAACCAAAGAAAAAGACAGAAAACCTAGAGCAGACAGCAGAATCAGAGAAAAAAGCTGACACCTATGAGAATGATTCGGATGCTCATTTCATGAATCAGTTACTGTTATATGGCCCGCCTCCATGCAATTTGAAGCAGACAGGAGTGTCAAGTGAGACGTTGAGAAAAGTGAATTTTGATTTACCTACTACAGGCGCTGAACAGAGCCATAATCAGATAGTACAAAGTCCAAATTTGAACCCAGATGAGACAGAGTTTTAATCCAAATCAGGCAGGACATGCTTTAAATACTAATTTGACAGGACAAAGCTTAGGGATGACAGTTCCTTTGAAGCCAGTGAATTTCACTTATCCAGGAGCATTAACAGTTCCAGTAACAACAGGTCCAGTTGTTCATTCTCTAATGTCCAGGTATGACAGGAAGTAATGCACGTCTTAAATGTCTCAAATTTTCAGAACATTTCAAGTGTTCTGAAAGTTCTGAATACCCCAGTGGTTCCGACTGTTTCTTTATCAACAAATGGCCAAGGGTTGATTAGCCCAAGTGATTCAGAATTAGAAAGAATCTTTTCACTTCTGAGACCATTAACCCCTACATGTGTTGAAAGATCCAACTCCGACAACAAGCTAGACAGGATTTACTCTGGATGAGAGGTTGCCTCAGAGATCTTCACCATATTTTGTACCCAGGTCAGAACCTACTCTGAACATTGGTAGTAGTACCCCAAATTGGAGGTTACCATTTATTCTTTAGAAGAAGAAATGTGCATTGTGAATACCCCAGATCAGGAAAATTTGAGTTCTTCAAGAAGAGAAGCATTGTCAAATGCCCAGGAATTAAATGATACAGTATATTGATGACCTCTTAGTGGCGTCAAATACTCGAGAAGCTTACAAGACGAATGCAGTTGCCCTGTTGAACCACTTAGCTGAGACTGGACATAAAAGCCCTTATTACGACCTTGGCTGGCGGCTGCAGCCGCCCGCCAAGATCGGGCCGCACCCCCGCCGCGGCCATTTGGAGATCCCCGCTGGGCCGGTGGACGGAAACCTAGTTTCCTCCTGCCGGCCCAGCGGGGATCTCGGACGCAACACAGGAGCCGGCTCCAAATGGAGCCGGCGGTGTTGCGGCCGTGCCCAGTGGCATGGGCAGTGTAGGAGCCCCCAGGGGCCCCGCCACTCCCCATACCACCAGCCTTTTCCTGGCGGTTCAAACCGTCAGGAAAAGGCTGGCGGTAGGGGACTCGTAATCCCCTGGGCAGCGCTGCCAGCAGCGCTGCCCTGGCGGATTACTACCACCGGGGCCATTGTGGCGGAAAACTGCCGGCCCCTGCGGTGCGACCGCAACACTTCCGCCGCGGTCGTAATGACCTGGGAAGCACCGTCAGCCTGTTGGTGGTGCTTCCGTCATAACAGCCCTGGCGGTCTTGTACCGCCAGGGTTGTAATGACCCGCAAAGTTTCCCTGACTAAATTGCAGTATTGTAAGAAAGAAGTCTTGTACCTAGAACACCAAATTAAGAAAGGTGCAAGAAAGGTGTCACAATTGAATCTCAGCAATTCCAAAAATAAATCCCCTCACAACTCAGAAAGAAGAAAGGATGTTTGAAGGAATGGTTGGTGACTGTTGCCAGAGGATTCCAGTGGATTCCAAACTTTTCCCTTTTGGACATGCCTTTAGAGATGCTGACACAGAAAGATGTATCAGATCCTTTGGGTGACAACTGGATTAATGCCTTCCCAGAACTGAGAGAAAATGTCTGTTGTTCCCCTGCTCTGGGAATGCCTAATTAGAACTAATATTTTACTTCATACTGCTGTGAGAGGGAGCGATGCACTCTCTCAATTTTGATTCAATTACATAGAAAAACACATAAGGTAGGTACTTCCTTCTCAGCCAGCCTTGATCCTGTGGCTTCTGAGTTGCTCAGCTGTCTTAAATCAGTCATTGCAGCCAGTGTTAGCATCAAGCAGTGCAAAAGCATTGCCATGGGTCATCCTTTGAATGTTATTGTCCTCCATTCTGTGGACGTTTTGTTAACCTGTACCAAGACACAGTATTTGATAATTAGTAGGCTTACCCGGTAAAAGCAGATCATTTTGGCTGCTCCGAACATTATTCTGAAGAGATGCCTTAATCTCAATCCAGCAATGCTTTTGCCTTTACCTATGAATGATAAAGATGTTAATGGCATTGATGAAATTGAGCATGACTGTCTAGATGTCACTGAACTATACACCAAGCCAAGACTCGATATTCAAGGTATTCCACTTCCTAAATCTGATCATGTGATATTTGTTGATGGCTCCTGTTTGAGAGACCATGAAGGTACCTTGAGAAGCTAATTTGCACTGTCTCAGGTGTGGTTGAACCCTCTTTGCTTCAAGAAGTCTTTTCTGCCTAAGTAGCTTAATGAGTTGCTCTAAAGAGCCTGCTCTTTTTCTGAACCTCTAAAAATTGTCATTTTCATCAATAGTAAGTATGGCTTTTGATCTGTTAATGATTTTGGACAGTTATGGTCCCAGGGAGGTTTTATGACCTCTTTTGGATCCCCTACCAAAGTTTGTAATTTGTTAAATGCATTACAGTTGCCTGTCCAGAATGCAGTTGTGAAGTGTTCTGCATACTGCAAAGCCACTGACTATGTTAGTCTCAGCAATATTTATGCTGATGAAGTGGCTAGGTGTTGTGCACTGAATTGTACTGCTTTTAATGAGGACTTTGTTAATGGGGACACTGATGAGACAAATTACAATCTCTTGTTAACTGCTACATATACATGGGAGGAAGTTAAAAGATTGCATGAAGAAGTTTCAGAGGAAGAACCGCGAAGTTGGAACGGAGCAGGTTGTTTCAAAAGAGATGAAGATGATGTTTGGATTTCAAGTGATGGAAAAGTTGTGATGCCTAATAGTTTGTTGACTATTAGGCATCAACTTTAAAAGAACGATGGATTAAACCCAGATCTGTGACTGGGGGTGAATGTTTGCATGGTTCAGCATTCCGTCCATCATCCTTTTGTGTTGCCTAATAGTTTGTTACCACCTAAAGTGAGGCATTACCCCGGTCCAGCTCACATTGGTTGTTGTGCAATGGTGAGAGTTTTTTGGCAGGAATGTTTTAATCACAGATTCAGATTGATGCCAGAAGCTCTTTGTCACAGGTGGGTCACTTGTCAGCAGATAAATATAGGCAACCTGCACTTATGCTGAGTCACATAGGATAGATCAAGAGGACCTTTAAACAGAATGCAGCTTGATTTTATTGAGCTACCTGTATACAATGAACTTAGATATGTCTTAGTTATTGTATGCATTTTTTCTCGTTGGGTTGAAGCTTACCCGACTAGGAGAAATGACAGTTTCACAGTAGCAAAACTGTTGCTTAAGGAATTAATACTTAGGTTCGGCTTTCCTACTTCTCTAAAGTTAGACCAATGGACTCACTTCAATAGTGAGGTCCTGAAGTTGCTATGTGCGGCATAACAAGTTGAGCAAAGACTACATTGCAGGTACAAGCCGGATGTTTCCGGATTGGTGGAGCAAGTGAATAGAACTTTGAAATCTAGGCTGACAGAAGATTGTGCTTTCACTGAACTAGTCTGAAGCATTGTCTCTTGAGTTGATGAGTTGTGCAGTACTCCAGACAGGAAAACTGGATTGTCGCCCCACAAAATAATCATGGGCCATGCCATGAGATTACCAGTAGTGCTTTCAAATGTGCTTGTGGACATTGCAGATGACATGGTACTTGATAATTGCAAAGGACTGGCTAATGTGGTTCATTCTGTATCTCATCAGGTTGGAGAGACTGCAGACCAATCTCTGCAGGAGTTGTGCCATGACCTGTGCCCAGCTGAACTGGGTCATGGTAAAGAAGCACATATGGAAATCCTGCTTGGAACCTCAGTGGAAGGGAGCTTATCAGATAATACTAGTCACAATGGCAGCTGTGAAGTGTGGTGGTTTCTCTAGCTTGGTACATGTGGCACATACTTGCAAAGTTCCAGGTACCCTTGATGAAACAGCACCTGTCTCTGAAGGGCCGGTTACAGTGAGACGAAGGGAGCAGGTTAGTGAAGCTGTTGGAGATGAGCAAGTAACAGAAACAGCACATGTACAGTCTGAGGGGGGTTCTGAGTTAGTTAACAGCAGCAGATGGTATGGAAGGGTTAAGACAGCTGACCATGCAAAACCCAGAAGTTGATGAAGGGCTTAGGGGCATATTTACAAGAATTGACACACAACTGCACTAGCGCAGTTGTATGTAAAAATTTTTAACACCGGCTAATGTCGTTCCTTACCGCTATGAGCGTTCCACATTTACAAAATGGTGCACCATGGCAGTAAGAAAAGGCTACCGTAAAAAGAATGATACTCAACTGTATGACGTGTCACAAAAAAAAATGACACGCGTGCCGCAAAACTGGCACCTGCCTGATTAGCGGCACTTTTTTGACACTAGTCGTGCTAGCGTCACTTTGGGGTTCAAAAGCATAAAAAAAGCCTGCAAAACCACCAAACAGAAGCCATGAGGTGATATAATGGAGAAGTCAGGACAGGAGAGACCCCAGAGAGATCCCAATGAGCCCAGTAAAAGCCAGGATGTCCAGAAAGGCTCCCAGGAGAAGGGGAAACAGAAGAGGAAGTGTAGGTTCAGCGAGGAGGAGAACAACATCTTGATCACAGTGGTGACAGAGCACCAACACCAGCTCTTTGTCATTTCATAATTGCCATAGGTAGGAAGGAGCCATATGTCAGTCCATAGTTGATAAAGTCAAAAGTGGGGCAGAGGTGAAGAGGACTGTGAAGGGTTGTAAGGAGCACTGGCATGATTACAAGCACAGGACAAAAGAGAAACTGGCCAGCAACCGAAAGACAGCACTGCAGACTGGTGGTGGAAGTCCTATACCCCAGGAGCAGCTGGATGAGCTTCAGGAGATGGTGACAACAGTTATCCCTGGGGAGTTGGTGATCAGAGTCCAGGGATAGGACACTGCAGCATATAATGAGCAACAACAAACACAGGTTCAGTTGCAGGAAGGGACAATGTTGTAACTAACAAATAGCATAATGAGGAGCCACATAGGAGGCACTGTATGCGTGTGAAAACTTCACTGCATCAATTGTATCATCTGGCCATGTTTAACTCTCTTTGGGCATCATGTACCAGGCCTGCTGCACAGGGTGGGGCAGCAGGGGCTGGGATATGCCTGCCTACACCACTGGGAAAGGGCACAAATGTAACATACACACAACATACGGGTACTTCTGTCATTACCATCTGTGTTGGTTGACAATTTGCAGCCATGTCTCTATGCAAGCACACCTGCACCATGTTCCAAGGGTGCCTGTGTTTTGGGGATAGTTGCTGTTGTGAAAGAACGGACACCTTACTGCACATCAGGCACAAGTGGTGTTTTTTTTTTTTACTATGTGTGATGCACAATGCAGCACACATGGAAACATGACATTACTGGAACAAACAAAGATGACACTCATCCTCTTGTCACTTCTACAGCAAACCTGAAGTGGTGTATGAAACTGCAGCATTCTCTGATGTGAAAATCTGAGAAGGCTTCAGAATTTGGCTGGGTTACATGTGTGTTGTGCGGGAACACCCCCAGCAACGCACATGGATCATGCAGTGTAGCAGCCCAGCCTGCTGGGCTGCATCATCTGGAATGTGCAGCGATGTGCAGTTGCGACTAACATGCAATGCATCCCTGCACCACCCTTGGTGATTGAGCACAAACTGTTGCTTAACACCAACACAGGCACACATTGAGCATGGTGTAGGTGTGGCTGTGTTGTAGGTCTGATTACATATGTGCAGAAAGGGACACATCCTGCAACATCAACAATCAGAAATACTGTCTGCTACTTCCAATGCCTGTTGCTGACTGTAACACAACATTGAAAGATGCAAAAATATGCCCACAACAATGTTAGTCATATGTAGCACCACTACAATGCCACCTCTGAGGCAGTTTAGCAACCTGATGCATTCACACATTGACAAGTTTGGTAATGTATCAGGTCCTTATGCCACCCCACGTGTGTTGTAAGAGTGATGCAAGGGAGAGAACTGCCCACATACATCTTCCTTGTCATCCCTTGTTATGTGTGCTATATCCTGCGCCACCCATAGTAAGATGCAACCACCTCTTGTGTATGTGATTGTACAGGAAGGTGTCCCTTCCTGCCCAACAGTACTTAGCTCTGCAACACGGGTACCCTTGCATTCATGTTGTACGGAGGCCTCTGTTGCAGGGATGAGTGTTGTTTTGTTCCACATATGTTGGTACAGCCTGTGAACCTGTTGGAGCACTTGTTGTTGTAGCTGATGTTGACAGTCCTGCTCCTGTGGCCACAGACGTGCGTGCTGTGTGGGTCCTGGAGGTGGATGGATCCTTGGGTGGACCCGCTTAAGGGAATGCTTTCCATGCGCCTGATGCATGCTTCGTTTCATAAAATCACCCCGTCCTCCGGTAGCCTTATGTGAACTGACAAATGTGGTGGTAGCTTTCCCCAAGCTTCTCGAACTGGCAACTCTTAGATTGGGTTATGTTTGCAGCTGCAACATGTATGGGACATGTCAGCCAAATGTATATTAGGCAAATGAACAACAGACATGCAATGAAAACACCATCTGCAGTTGTCACTTGTTGGGCAACACAAATCACAATACCATCCTGAAGTGTAATACACATCTGCACAACAACCATCATCTCCACATTGCTCATTTCCAAGGTATCAAGGCTAGGTATTGTTGGACAATAACATTGAACCATCTTAGAAAACCTTCAAAGGACCATGTCAGCATTGACTAAGATTTTCATACAAATCGACCATGGTAGGTCATACTTAACATGTTGTATTGCTCAACTATGTCCCTCATTCTTGCACAAGTGACCTCAGATCCATTGGCATGTACCTAACTCATCTGAACAAGGACTGCAAGTTAAATGTGATCCCACGATAGTTTGTGCCTCATATGGCAAGTACAGCTGTCTGGACACACTGCTACATGGAAAATGGATGTGACAGGTATCATATGTGAAAATGGAAAGTGGAGCAGTCACCCATGTCACATAGAGGAGCATGCCACTACTCTCATATCCACACAGGTCAGTACATGGTGAGCTGTGCTATACATAGTCCCAAAGTAACTTGATTTCACCCACTATGCTGCCCTCTGGCTGAATATGTGTCCAAAACTCTGTTCTGTGTGTTGCACAACAGCACTCAGCACCAACATCTCATATCTGAGTGTATGCATGCCCTATACCTTATGCACACTTATAACACTGTGCAGGGAAAATTTAGAAGCACCACCTGCCACGTGGTTGAAAAAAAAACAACGCGCCACCCGCTTCGCATCTAAAATCGATGCTCCACATGCATCGTGGCTGGGAGATTGACGCATCGCAGCTGGAGAAATGAGGCAACACCAGCTTGCGACTGCTGATAATGACGCAAACCCCATGCAGCACGGTTTTCCAGCACTGTGAGACTGCATTTCTCAGGCACCAATCGCTGGGCGTTGAAAATCAACAAAAGCCTGCAAGGATCCGAGGTGCTCCGTCCAGAAATTGACACATTGCTCTCTTGCGGAAGTGAAAAATTATGCATCACATACCCAACTAAAGAATAAACAACACACGGCCTCACTTGTGAGTAAGAAATCAACACACGGCTGACTTTTTTGATGCCGGCTCGCCCATGCTGTTTTATTTTTTACATAAACCAGGTACTTTGGCCCTCATTGTGAACACGACGCCGCCGGTAAAAACCGCCAACAGAGGAGCGGGCCGGACCACCAAATAATGAACCAAACGAAAGACAGGCATCCAGAAAACCACCCATCGCCAGTAGAGAAGTACCGACGATGACGGCAGAGTCCGCCCACAGGCCAACGGAAAGGCCCAACCCACCCATGAAATAATGAACCACCAGTCCGCCGCCAGTTCCGGGGCGGGACCCACCACCACGCAAAGCCAGGTGGAAATGAACCAAATCCAATGAAACACTCACCAGAGGCCCTCACAACGCGTCAAAGCAGACGTGGATAGATAACTGCAGATCATGCCAGCCCTGCTCCTTGACATATACCTCCACGACCGAGACCGCTGACGGAGACAATGACGGTAAGTACCGCAACCTACGAAACAAGGGAGGAAAGGGCCCAGTTACATACCCACCCACTCCACCCACCCTGCGACAACCCCCCAACCCCTCACAGCAGCACAAGTCATACACCCCACAGCAAGAAGTACTTACCCGACACAAGGCAAATCCAACTTGACCACAGTACAAAAAAATGCCCCACACCCATGAACAATGAAACGGAAGATCAGGGTTAAATAGTGTGCCACCAAAACACAGGCCACAAAGAAATATTTTATTAAAGCTCACAGAGCCAAATACTCCAAACAGGGGCAATGGCCAGTCCGTATGGCTTCAAGTGCCATGGGCCACAACGGATCCAACCTGACTCCCAAAAGTGCACGGTAGTCCACCTAATGGGGCAACAAAGGGGCATCCATGCACCTCACAGAACGGGGCAGAGGGTGGTGGGAGTGGGGATTTGCGACAGGGGTGGGCCTTGGACTTTCGTTTGGAAGGTGGAGGGGGGGTGGGCTTGTCCTTTGAAGGTGGGGGGTGTTTTGAGCGGGTGGAGCCAGATGGACTAGGCTCTGCCCGGGCCTTTTTTTTCTCTGGGGAAGGGGCACAGGAATGTGAAGGGTGGACAGGGGTGGGCTGTGAGGTGGAAGGAGTGTAAGGGGCAAGGAGGTGATCATGCTTAGGGACAAGACAGGGTGGGCCAGTGGGTTGGAAGAGGTCAGCATGGGAGAGGAAAAAGAAATTCGGAGCAATTGGGGTGGTCCTGGATGAGGGCGTGGAAGTGGAGGCAGAGGCAGTGAATGTATGTGGTGTAGGGGTGCGTGTAGTGGGTGCAGGTGACTGGACAGTATGGTGTGGTGTGGTGGATGTGTGATGGGTGGGTGTCTTGGTGCATTTGTGTGTTTTTGGAGGAGGGGGTTGGACACAGTGGGAGAAGACAGCCAGCTAGTGTGGATGTATGTTGTGTGGGTGTCTGCAAGTCTGGTGAGTAGGCTGCATGTGTCAACTACACTAGTTGTGGTGAGTGCAGGTGTGGTGTATAGGGGGCATGTTTGGATGGCTGCTATGGTGGTGAGTTCAGTAAGAGGATCAGCAACAGTGACTGAAGGTGCAGTGCATGAGGGTGTGGATGTAGAGGAGACAGACAGGGAGGTGGAAGAGGTGAGCATACTGGGGGAAGTGGATGTTGTTGTGTGTATGTGTCTGTTGGCTGTGTGAATGCTTGTGGTGGGAGATGTGGTGCTTGTGTTTAGAAGTGTGCTTCTTGTGTGTTGATGTGCTTGACTGCGTGTCTGAATGTGTGCTTTGGACGTGTGAAGGGAGTGTGGTGCTGGAAGGGTAGAGGAGGTTGGATGGGGGACGGAATGGCCAGGGAAACTGGCTGCTGTCCAAGAGGAGGCCAGAGCCTGAAAAGATCTCTGTAGGGCAGACACAGCACTGTGAATGCCATCCAGATAGGCATTTGTCTGCCGCACCTCTGATGCTAGCCCCTGGATGGCATTGACGATGGTTGTCTGCCCTAGAGAGATGGTTCTCACGAGGTCAATAGCCTCCTTTGTGAGGGCAGCAGGGCTGACTGGGGCAGTGGAGGAGGTGCCTGGGGGCGAAGGGGACGCCCACCTTTCTGGGTGAGTGTGCACGGGCATCTAGGTGGGGAGCAGAAGGGAGGGCGGTGATAGAATGGGGGGTGGCGGAAGATGTCACTGTAGTGGTGTGGCCACTAGGGTCCACCACCACCAGGGAGGCCCCATCGAAGGAGGTCTCAGAGTCACTACCTCCAGTGGTAGTTGCCTCCCCCATGGAACTCCCCTCGCCATCCCACCCACTGGTCCACTGGGTGTCAGATGGCTCTGCCTCTGAGGATCTGTCGTCTGCTGCTTCCCCACTTGCCGGTTCCTCAGCTCCCTCGCCAGATGTTGCTGCTGTACCAAACCAACACAAGAGAACAGGGATGGGGAGACAAAACAGGAGAGACACTTGTAAATAGCTGAATGGAGGAACATAATGGCCAGACATACACCCACCCAGAAGACACACCCAACAGGCACCACCGTTTACTATGCCCATGGCCATGCCCCTGACTACTGACCAGAATACTGCTCTACAACCATCCCCTGGACTACCTAAGGAGACGACGTGTGGGAGACCTGACAAAGACCCCCCCCACACCCTTTGGGGACCATAATGTACATGGACACCAGTCAGAGTCTCTGCCTCTAAGCAGCATGAACCCTAATGCACACACAGACATCCTTCCAGACTGACGTTTGTGACATGAGTACTCACCCCCTTGTGACTGCTGTGCAGCCTTCAAGCGCCCATCCAGGTCTGTCTGGGTACGCCACTGCCAGGATATGTCCCATGATGGGAGTCAATGCCTGACGGCACCCCTTCCACGTTGGGAGAACTTCCCCAGCTGGGCTTCACAGATCTTACGCGCCCAGTGCCGCAGGTCCTCCCGCCTCTTTCTGCAGTGGGTGCTCCGCCGGTTGAAGACCCCCAGGGTCCACACCTCCTTGGCGATGGCATGCCAAAGTGCCCTCTTCTGGTGAGCACTGACCTAAAAGGGTGACACAGATATGGAACACAGAGTTCAGGCACTTGCAAGATACGTACAGCTGGCTAATGGTCCACTATGGTATGGACAGTACTCTCAGACTTACAGGCCATACACACGCAGCATGCCATGCACCACGGCCCATGCAGGCTCAGAGGTGCACACAGATGTCCATTCAAAACCATCCATTACACCCAAACAGTGCCCCCTAAACCCAGACTCACCTGTACCTCTGGCCGTCCGCACAGGGGCAGGACCCCGTCCACTAGCCTCGCCAGTTCCTCTTAGGTGAAGGCCGGGGCCCTTTCCCCTGCAACACGAGCCACATCCATTGCCAGCGGCAGGCCACAGCAGTACACACAGTGGAGTACCTGTCCGCACGAGATCAGGGAGTCAACTGAATAATAGATGACAAAATCGCGTACGTACCACGGCGGTGTGTACCGTCACCGCCGGTGGCGATCATGATACACCAGGATTCCCCATTGGCATCCATGTTAACCAATGATGGTGCGAACGGCGGTAAACACCGCCTTACACTGTGCCATCAACTGCTAGCGGTATGAGGTCACTTCCACAACGAAAGGCCTGGATTACAGCGGGCAGACATTTTGGCAGTAACTACGCATCTATAAATAAAAAGGTGCACACTGCAGGCCCTACTAGCCACATGAAGCACCTATGCATGTGACCATTCTGTAATATACCACACATGAAAAACACTGTTCCCTCATTGAGGTGTAGATGTAGATCTGTCAAGAAGCAGTAAATGTTGAGTCACTACAATGAAATATGCAGTTCACAATTGATGGCAATGTGTGCCTATGTTTGTGTGTTCATCACAACTTTTTGATATCCCTCGTAGGTACCAACCCTTGTGGCGAGGAAGAGCACCATCAGTGTATAGACCACTTGTGAATATGAGGACCATGGTGGAGCGTCAGATCATAATCAATTACAGACTCACACATGCAACAATTCAGGAACTTTGTGCTTTACTGGATCCTGCATTAATTCCAGGAAATCGTAATCAGCATGCCATCCCTCCCGAAGTGCAGGTGATCTCGGCACTCCATTTCCTGGCCACGGGCTCATTTCAGGTGACAGTGGGCATGGGTGCTGGATTTTCACAACCAATGTTCAGCATGGTACTGACAAGATTTCTAAATGCATTTGTACGACACCTGCAGTCCTATGTGAGGTTTCCTCAAAGTACTGTCCTCCCTGCCATCAAGTCTGAATTCTATGCTTTTGCCAACATACACCATGTAGTAGGTGCCATCGATGGCACCCACATACAGATCATCCCCCCCAAGAGTCAGTGAACAGGTGTACAGAAACAGAAAAAACTTTCAATTCCTGATCCAATTGGTATGTACTGCAGACCAGTACATCTCAGATGTGAATGCCATGTTCCCAGGTTCAGTCCATGATTCCTTTGTGTTGAGGAACAGTAGTGTGCCACACAGGATGGAACAACTCCAAGAGGACAGAGGGTGGATCATAGGTAAGTGTGTCTGTCACTAAAAGACACATAGCAGACAGCCAGGCTGTCTGACTAAGGGGCTTAACAATGACTACTCTGTATTGCACCTTTTTCACTTGCATTGGCTCCTGACACCAGTGAGGAATCCTAGGACGGATGCAGAGAGGAATTACAATGAGGCCCATGGAAGTACTAGGAGGGTGATAGAGCGCACAATAATGTCTCCTGAATGCTAGATATCATTGTCTACATATCTCTGGGGGTTCCGTGGCCTATGGCCCTGAAAAGGTGTGTAGAATAGTGGTGGCCCGCTGCATGTTGTACAACGTGGCAGTGAGACATTCTATCCCCCTCTTGGAAGTGGAGGGTGCTGTATGTCCTGACCAGCTACCTCAGAGAGGGGAGGAGAGTGATGGTGATGATGAGGAAAGAGAAGATGTCAATTCCAGGGCCCAGCTGATACAACTCTACTTCCAGTAACTGTGTGGGACTTTGGGCTGACATTGGGGTTTGTGACACATACTCTCAGTGTGCTCAGTCATATGGGGGGGTTGATAATGATAGGTGAAACAAGGTCCAGTTATGCATGGTACAGTTTGATATTTTCTGCATTTACTTAGGGCCCACATTTAGGCACACAGGACTTCCTTTATGCAAAGATTTGACAATAAAGTAGTTATCAGCCAGTTGCATCCATACTTCACTTTGTTCACAATTGAACACAGGGGACAGTGATACAGGTGTGATATGTGTTTTATTGGTTGCAGGGAATGAATAGTGCTATTTACAGTGATGGTAAGTCGTAAGGGGTGGGTGTCATCAAAGCCAACATGGTGGCAGCCTTGTTGGTAGTATTGTTGGGTCCATTTTTTTTTACATTAGTTCATATTGCCTCTTAGCAATGTGTGGTGGCTGATTGAGTGGGATGGTTGCTGTGCAGATTGTTGCTAAGTTACTTCTTGAAGGGGGCCTTGTTCTTTGCTGGGGTTCCAGTGCCATATCTTGGCATGAGGGTCCGTTTGGGTGCCTGCTGTTGATCTTCAGGGGATGACATGGTAGGCCCTGGGGTTTCCTGTGAGGGAAGTTCCTGGGATGTTTCTGATGATAGTGTAAGCTCATGGTGGGTGTCCGGTGCTGTAGTGGGGGCCTCCTGTCCTGTGTGGGTCTCAGACTTGATTTGTACCAGCTGCAGCAGTGCTCCTGCTATGGTGGCCATTGTGGCATTGTGCTGTTTCCACTGATACATCGCCTGTTGGTGGTGTTCCTGTTGCATCCTCTAACTGTGCTCTAGGGTGGACACTATCTGTGCCAACCTGTCATGGGTATGCTGGTAGGCCCCCAATACCTCTGATATCACGCCCTGGGCTGCTGCATGCATCCCATGGCCGCCCCCGGCCCACTGACACCCTTGCACTTGCCCTAGCCCCCCTGTGCCTGTGTCCCCTGCACAGGTCTAGCAGTACCACTTGTACCGGGGCCCTCTCCTTCTTGCATGTTGGGAGTGGGAGACTGTGCCCTCTGTACCTGTGTTCCACCAGTCTGTGGCCTGGATACACTGGTGTGGGGATGCTTGCCCTGGGCTACTGGTCTTGACTGGGTGGTAGGGGTGACAGTGGTTTCCTGGGTGGGGATGCTGCATGGTGACAGTCCAGGGCTGTGTGAGGGGCCTGCCTGCTCATCAATGTCCAGGGATCCTTCACCAGTGTCCTGTGAGGTACCTCTGTCTCCCTTTCAGTGGCCTTACAGGGTGCCTTTGTTAGGTTGACACTGCATTTAGCTTCGACTGTGGGGTTGCATTGTGGTGGGGGTACTGTTCCATTGTGGGTACTTGCAGGTGTAGGTGGCTGTGCACAGGGGGAGGGATGTGGGCCTGTTAATGGGTTTGTGGTCATGCGGGGGGTGGATTTAGTGTCCGTTGCCTGGGTGAGGTGTTGGTCCTGGTGGGTGTGGGTGGGGTAGGGTGGTGCCTGCATTACAGGTATGGTGTATATGTGGTATATGTTGATGACTTACCCGAGTCCATTCCTCCAGTGAGTCCAGTTAGTCCCTCAGGGTGCAGGATGGTCAGTACCTTTTCCTCTCAGTCTGTGTATTCTGTTGGTGTTGGTGGCGGTCCTCCCCCAATCTTCTGGACTGCAATGTGGTGCCTTGATGCCATGCCCCTGACCTTCCCCCGAAGGTTGTTCCATATCTTACGGATGTCATACTGGGTGTGTGGATGGTGTCCCACTGCATTGACCCTGTTCAAAATGGTCTGCCATAGCTCCATCTTCCTTGCGATGGGTGTGTGCTGCACCTCGGCCCGAATATTTGTGGCTTCACCTTCAGGATCTTGTCCACCATGGTCCTTAACTCCCTTTCTGTGAAGCGTGGATGTTTGGGGGGTGACATGGTTAGTGTGGTGAATGGTGTCAGGGCTGGCAACGCGGTGAGTGTGCTCTTCTGTGGGTCAGTGTGCGTCTCGTGTATCGTGACGTTCAGTGTCTGCCTCTGGTGCTCTCTGTCTTCTTGGCTTGGTTTCATTGCAAAAGATTGTGGGGTATGTCTAGGGGTGTTTTATGGGGTTATGGATGTGTATCAGGTGTGTGGGTTTGCACGCTTATCCAATCTGTGCACTTCTTGCTTTTAAGTCCACTTGCCACCCGTGGTGGGTGGAACCGCCAATGGTCGTCCGGCCAAGGTGATTTGTGCATCATTATTTGGAGGGCGGGATGTGGGTGTGCTCAGCAGTGGCTGGGTGGGGAGGTCCGGGATTCTCGCCGACAGGGTCTTGGCGGGGAGTGGTGGTCTGGTGATTTTTGGCCGGGTTGGGATTTTCGTTCATTATATGGCGGGTTTCCATTCATCGCCGCCACGGCAGTCGGCAGTATTTCCTGTGTTCATAATGACCGCCTCTGTGTAAAATCAACATTTCCATTGTTTTCTATGGAGTAAGACTCTTTTTCGTGACTTGTGATTTTGGCTTTTTGTCATTTTGTTCTTGTTTGATTTAGATAAATATTCCCTATTTTTCTAAACTGGTGTGGTGTCCATTTTGGAGTGTTTCACTGTATTACTGTGTGTGTTGGTACAAATACTTTAAACATTGTCTTTGAGATAAGCCTGACTGCTTGTTGCAAGCTTCCAAGGGGGTAAGCAGGGGTTATCTAGGTGTGTATCTCCATTGCCCTGACAAGAGTGAGGGTGTCTGCTTGGACAGCGTGCAAATTGACTGCCAATCAGAGACCCCATTTCTAACAGGTTCACACATAGGGAAAGCAAAAACAATGAGAAATTCAAGTATTTTTTCTCGTTGCACCATGGTAATCCCATCCCTAGGGTGGCATTATTTTTTGGTGCTGCCTCAGGTTTACAATTTCCTGTAAATGTGGGGCTGCACCAAAATGCAATGTGTGTGCAGTGACACGTCAACAGCAACACCCATTGCATGCCCCTTCCGCACTAAAGCCCTCATCACGAGCCTGGCGGTGGGTGATAAAGTGGCGGTAATACCACCAACAGGTTGGCGGTAACTACCACCAAATAATGATCATGGCGGAAAGATCTCCGAAAGACAGCCAATGTACCACACCGACCGCCAGGGGGCGTAAACAACAGCCACCATGGCGGGAGCTGCCTACAGCCAGGCAGAAGTCAATGTTCCGGCCACCATATTATGACTACACAATCTGCCACCTTTTCCGAGGCGGCACCAACGAAACTAAAAGCTTGGTGGAAACAGAGCTCAGAAGGGAAAGGACTCACCATTTGAGAAACAGGGAACAACCACGCCACCATGGAACCTGAACTGCATGTCTCCTCAATGATCTTCTACGTTCTGCTCCACCACGAACACCAACGCCGGCGAAGACAACGACGGTGAGTACAGCCGCCTAGCACACAAGGGAATGGGGAAGGAAAAAGAGAGTGACACACACACACGCACAACACACACCCCACACACACACACACCATACACACAACCAGATGTATTTTCGAAAAAAAATTACCCCGTAACTCAGCTGAATACTGCAAGGACAAAACGCTTTTGCAAAAGTAAATGTAATGAGATCAACACAGCATGAAAAATAAGTTAGGCAAGATAATAGATATATACATATGTACCGAAAAAGGGACACAGCCCAGCCAGTGGTTCTGGAGAGGGCAATGTGCCCCATGCTTGTTCCTTGGGAGTGATGGGCACGTGGGTGTCTTACCCACTAGTTCTGGAGAGGGCAACGTGCCCTGTGCTTGATCCTTGGGAGTGATGGGCAAGTGGGTGTCTTACCCACTGGTTCTGCAGAGGGCAACATGCCCTGTGCTTGATCCCTGGGAGCGATGGGCCACAGTCTCTCACATGGGTGTCTCCCACACTGGTTCTGGAGATGGCAAAGTGCCCTGTACTTGATCCTGGGGAGTGCAAGGCCACAGTCTCTGTGGGTGTCATATCCACTGGCTTTGGAGGGGGCAGGCTGCACAGCAGCCCATGGAGGCAGAATTACATACCGTCTGCCGTTAGTGACAGCTGCACAGTGGTGGTGCTGTTGGTGGGGGGAGGCTCCTGCCCATCCCCTGCAACCTCAGACGGCTGCACAGTGGTGGCGGGGCTGCTGGTGGGGGGAGGCCCCTGCCCATCCCCTGGAACCTCAAACGGCTGCACAACCATGGTTGGTGGTGGGGGCTCCGTCCCAGTTCCTGCCCCAGGCCCCTTGGTCTTCCTGCCTGCTGGAGCAGGCTCCTTGGTCTTCCTGTCAGCTGGGGCAAGCTCCTTTCACTTCTTGCCTGCTGGTGCAGGCTCCTTGGTCTTCCTGGCAGCAGGGGCAGGCTCGGCAGGCTCCTTTCCCTTCTTGCCTGCTGGTGCAGGCTCCTTGGTCTTCCTGGCAGCAAGGGCAGGCCCCTTTCCCTTCTTGCCTGCTGGTGCAGGCTCCTTGGTCTTCCTGGCAGCTAGGGTAGGCTCCTTTACCTTGAGGCTGCCTGGTGCAGGCTCCTTCACCTTCAGGACATGCGGCCTGGGTGGCCTTTCCACTACAAGTGGGTGTGGTGACGACTGGGCCCGTGGACGGTGCGGCTGAGGTGCTTGGCTGAGTTCTTCCCACCCTGGCCATATGTGGTGGATGGGGGAGTGTGAGGGAAGAGGTGAATGGTGGATAGGAAAAAAAATTTAGGGACATTGGGGCGGGAAGAGGGTAAAGGAATGGGAGTGGTGGATCAGGGAGTGGTTGTTGGAGGTGTCTGTTTGCTGCTTTTGGGTGCAGGTGCATGTGCTGTATGCTGTTGTGAGGTGGATGGCTGTTGAGTTATACAAAATTCGACAGGGTGTGTTGATAGGAATGGCGCTCACAAATATCCCACTCCAAATTTTGGAAAGAATGTGAAACGTTATTACATGGTGCACCTGGAAGGAGGACCCACCCCAATCCTCCATAAAATTTCATAGAAGAAAAAGCAATACACAGTCCAAGGCACTCATGTCAAATTAATTGATTATTGTCCATATTCCTGTGTTCACCAAAACAATTATTGTTTATTTTGATATGTTCTTCAATTCCAAGCAATCCAGCCAAGTATTCTTCAGTTCCAACCAGTTCAGCCAACATGTGTTTCATTATGTGAACATTACTCGCTTTGACTTCATCAAGGCTGAAAATCGATATAAATTTTCTGTTAGTTGATTGGCACTCAAAGAACCTTAAAAAACACTAAAATAAGCAAAACCATCCATACGCCAATATTTCAATGTGAGAAATACAAATAGAAATAGGAAAAACAAGCTTGAAACAGTGGGAGGTATACATTCTATCATTCTTATAGTGCTAACCTGTGAAAAGTATTAGTTGTTAATTGGCTGTTGAGTGTCTAAGTGCTTGCGTTTGTGTACTTTAGGAGGGGGGACAGACACAGTGGGAGAGGAAACAGGGGACGTGTGCATGGCTGTTGTGGAGGTATCTGCCAGTGAGGTGTGTGTTCTGCTTGGTGCGGTGATGCTGGTAGTGGATGATGATGTAGTGCATGCAGGTGTGAGAGTGGACAGAACTAGGTGGGAGGTGGAGGAGGAGGAGGAGAGGGAGACAGTGGAAATAGTGGATGTTGGTCTGTCCGCAACTGGATGGTGTTTGTGTGAGTGCCTGTGGGATGAAGGGTGGTGTGTTGTGTTTGCCTGTGACAATCTTGGGTGTTGTCTTGTGTGCATGCTCGTCTGTCTGTGTGCTTGGGATGGGTTGGGGTTGAGGAGAATGGGACTGGGCAGTGGAAGTAGGAGGGGGAGGGTAGAAACAGGGACAATCCCTGCCTTCAGAGAGGTGGCCAGAACCTGAATCAATCTCTGTTGGACCCCAAGCCAATGTGAATGCCCTCCAGGAATGCATTAGATTGTTGCATCTGGGCTGCCAGCCCTTTAATGGCATTCGCAATGGTTGACTGTCCTACAGAGATGGATCTCAGGAGGTCAATAGCCTCCTCACTCAGGGCAACAGGGCTAACTGGGACAGGGCCTGAGGTGCCTGGGGCGAAGGAGATGCCCACCCTCCTTGGTGAGCGGGCAAGGGCAACTCACTGAGGGGCTGCTGGGAGGGCGGTGCTGGCAGCTGTACCTGTAGCTGGGGAGGTCACAGAAGTGTTCACCACCACCAGGGAGCTTCCATCGGAGGAGGTATCAATGTCAGAACTGCCCCCTGCAGTCTCCGCTGTGGTGCTCCCCTCAGCCTCCATCCCACTGGTTCCCTCAGCGTCGGTGGACTCTGCCTCCTGGGTCCTGTGGGATGCAGCTCCCTCCATCACCGTATAATGCTTATGCACATACGGACAAACCGAAAAGGGGGGGAGAGACAAAGGATACACTTGGTCAATGACTGCACCAACAACACCGTTGGCATACACAGGGAACAGGCCTACGCAATCTGCCATAGCACTACCAGAGAAAAAGTTAGCGGGCAAGGCATTGGGAGGGGCACACACTGCCAAATGCAGCACACCTGGGACCAATACAGCCCTGACCAGTAATGGATGCCTACGAGCTAGGTAGCAAAAATTTCCCTCCTGACCCCTAGCCATCAGGGGACCTACGCTGCAATGTCAGGCCTGGCCTAGGGGCACCCACTCACCCACATCCCCCACTCGGATACCACCATACCATGCATAAGTTGTAATGATGGGCACTGTACTCACCCCCTTGTGGCTGCTGTGATGCCCCCAAGGGCCCATCCAGCTCAGGATAGGTCACCGCCAGTATGAGGGCCATCAAGGGGTCAGGGTTCGACGGGCACCCCTTCTTTGTTGGGAGGCCATCCCCAGCTGGGCCTCTGCCGTCTTCCGTGTCCAGCGTCACAGGTCCTCCCACCATTTGCAACAGTGGGTGCTCCACCTGCCTTAGACCCCCAGAGTCCGCACCTTCTTGGAGATGGCACGCCATATACCCTTCTTTTGATCTGCGCTGACCTGCAGAGGCAATACACACAGGAAAACACCATTAGGAAAACAGTCCAGCCAGTTACATATATGGCCCACCATACCTGTTTCCATCACCATTGGCACACACATTGCCCAGCACACAGCGTGTACATTGCAAAGAGGACATCCACCCACCCCCCTTACACAAGGCCTTCAAACACACCACTCCATGCATTCATGCCACATGCATCGTGCCCAGAGTGTACTCATGTGTTGGTCTGGAGGCCAGTACAGCAGTACTTACTGGGGTAGAACCCCATCCACTAGGCTCTTCAAATCCTCTGATGTGAAGGCTGGGGCCCTTTTCCCAGTCACAGGAGCCATGGTAGGTTCCAGACACAGGTCAAAGAAGCACATGCAGTGTAAATCCTCTCCAATGGAAGGTCAGGTAGCAAGTAAGGAATTAGATAGAAAATGGCAGTCACGTCCGTGGCGGTGCATACTGTCACCGCCGGCGTAGATCACCATTGGCCACTGTAACCCATAGGGCCCAATTAGAACCAATGAGGAGTTGCACAGCGGTCCCCGACCGCCTCCCGCAACAGTGCACAACGTCAGTGTAATTACCTCACTTCCACCTTTCCCTCCACACAGGACAGGCAGACGCCATTTCAGGTGGGGGGCAGGCCCTTGAAAATTGCTGCGTCACTGAAGATATTAGGACATACTGGACATATCACACTGACCCATTACAAGTTAACAGGATGCAAATTTCAGTTGTAGCTCCATTGTTCAGTTTGTGATGGGATCCCCACTCTTTTATACCTTAGATTCCTACCGCTGCGGATGAATAGGAGATGGAGACATACCCTGTGTACAGACCCCTGGTGGACTTGGCAACACTGGAGGACAGGCACAATATTCTCACCTATAGACTTGACAGGGCCACAATCACAGAGCTGTGTGCCCAATTTGAGAATGACCTGATATCTGCTATCCATCACCCCACTGGGACCCCCCCCCTCTTGTGCAAGTGCTATCAGTTCTCCATTTCCTGGCAACTGGTTCTTTCTAAGTGACTGTGGGCTTGGCAGCAGGAATGTCACACCCAATGTTCTCAATAGTGCTGACAAGAGTGTTGTCTGCCATGATTAAAAACATGTGCAGCTACATTGTTTTCCCCCAGGTTGAAGATTTAGACACAGTGAAGGCCGAGTTCTATGCAATAGGACATATCCCCAACATAACTGGGTGACTGATGGAACACATATAGCATTTGTCCCCTCCGCCAGAATGAACAGGTGTTCAAAAATAGTAAGTTTCCACTCTATGAATGTACAGGTGGTGTACCTTGCGGACCAGTACATCTTCCACATCAATACTAAGTATCCTGGGTTGGTGCATGATGCCTTTGTCCTGAAGAATAGCAGCAGATGTGATGGGCCAACTACAGAGGCAAAGGGGGTGGCTAATAGGTGAGACCTGGTTCCCACCCAGTAGATGTTGGTGTATGGGGTGGGCCATTTGGGATAGTGTGTGGCTAAATGTTGTCCCTCAATATTTCAGGTGACTCTGGTTACCCAAACCTATCATGGATGCTGACCCCTGTGAGGAATGCCAGGACATGGGCAGAACAACATTATAATGAAGCCCATGGCCGAACCAGAAGGATAATTGAAAGGTCCTTTGGCCTCCTGAAGGCCAGGTTCAGGTGCTTCCATCTGACCGGTGGATCCCTGTGCTACTCACTAAAGAAGGTCTGCCATATAGTGGTGGCATGCTGCATGTTGCATAACCTGGCCCTCAGACGCCATGTCCCATTCCTGTAGGAGGAGGAGGCTGGAGATACCCATGTGCCAGCAGCGGACCCTGTGGACAGTGAGGATGAGGAGGCAGAGGATGAGGACAACAGAACATCTGTCATCAGACAGCACTTCCAATGACACAGGTAGGACAGTGTTACTTCACATTTCATGACATTTGTTTTATTGTCTGTGTCACTGGCATGCTGATGTTTACCACTTCTATGCCCACTGAGGGTTCCCTCTGGCAATTCATTTTGCAGATGTTGGTGACCTGACATACTCCTGGTGTGATCACTGCAGCCAGGTACAGGTCATTAATCTATGCTCATTATCTGTACAGTTGAATTAAAATGTTTGTACCTGTTTCACATAATACATATTTGACACACATGACATACTCCAAATGGATTCTTTTCAAAAGGTGTTTATTGAAGTGCTAAGATCTAGAGGGGCAAGTGCAATGGGATGGGATGATGATGGAGGAAAGTCCAGGGTATTATTCCAGTCTGTTTGTAGCACAGGTGCATTGTCCAAGGGGACATAGGAAGGGGAGCAATGGCAGTTCAAGGTGGACAGGGTGACTGAGTGGCACACAAGGGTGACAGTTAGGAGAATCTAATTTCCTGGTGGGGGACTTGGCAAGTGCCTCTGGCTTCTGTCTGGATCGCAGGGAATGTTTGGAGGGTGTTCACCTTCTGCAGGAGGAGGGGTGCCGGTGGCCTGTGAGTCCTGTGGTGGGGGCCTCCTGGCCACTAGCGGCAGCAGAGGTGGAAGGCTGTTCAGATGTCTGGCTAGAGGCAGGGGCCTGGTGTAGTATGACTGGCTCACTCATAATATTGGCCATGTCTGCCAGCACCCCTGCAATGGAGACCAGGGTGTTGTTGATGGCCTGCAAGTCCACCCTGATCCCCTGGTACTGTCCCTCCTGCAACCACCTGTTCTACTGCATATTGTCCAGGATCTGTCCCATCGTGTCCCAGGAATGTTGATAGGCTCACAGGATCTCTGCAAGTGCCTCCTGGAGAGTTGGTTCCCTGGGCCTGTACTCCTCCTGGTGCTCAGCACTCCTCCCATTTTCCCTGTTGGCATGTACCTCTGTCCCCTGAACCGTGTGCCCACTGCCACTAACCCCAGGTCCCTGATTGTCTTTGGTATGAGGTGTGGCTGGGGTACCTGTAGAGATGAACACACTGCTGATTGACGTGTCCTGGGGAGAGAGGTGTGGGTATGCTGGGTGGGTGCTGTGGTGGTGTTTCCTGATGGGCGAGGCTCTGTGGTGGTGTGTGACTGGATCCTGAAGACCAGAGTTGCTGTCATCACTGTGGGCCTCTTCAGTTGGGGGACTGGATAGCGCTGACACCTCCTCTCCGCTCACATTGGCTGGGGTACCTGTGGGGATGTAAATGATGTGTTATGGTTTCTGTGTCTGACATATTGTGCATCCGTGGCCTGGCCTCTTTGGTTGTATTTGCCCTGGCAGCTTTCACTTGTGTACGTTGGTGTATGGTGTAATTGCTAATTCTCTATAGTGTACATGCTTTAGTGATGAGTGTCCATGTAGGGATGTTAGTGGTGTCCATGCATTGGTAAAGCATGCAGGGCTTGGCATTGGGATGAGTGAGATGTGATGGTGGGGTGTGTGGGAAGTGGTGGAGTAATGGGAGTGAGGATGAGGGTGGGGGTATGTGATGGCATGCAGGTAGAGGGGTAGTAGTCGTAGTAGAGAGTTGATTTACCAGAGTCTAGTCCTCCTCCTACAACAGCCAGACCCTCAGGATGCAGTATTGCCAAGACTTGCTCCTCCCATGCTGTTAGTTGTGGGGGTCCACTTCCAGTCCTCTGTACAGCAATGGAACGTACCATCCCACGTAGGTTGTTCAACCTCTTCTTGATGTCATCACTAGTTCTTTGGTGCTGTCCCACGGCATTGACCCTGTCCACGATTTTCTGCCATAGCTCCATCTTCCTAGCTATTGATATCTGCTACACCTGTGCTCCAAATAGCTGTGGCTCTACCTTGATAATTTCCTCCACCATGACCCTTAGCTCCTCCTCTGTGAAACATGGGTGTCTTTGTGGTGCCTTTGGTGTTGTGTGAGGTGCGTAGGTGAGGGTGTGTTGGGTAATGTGTTGGGATGTGTGATGTGGGGTGCATGAGTGGTGTATAGGTGTGAATAGTGTGTGGCTCTAGTTGTGTCTGTGGTCTGGGTGTCTCTCTGTGGCAATGGTTTGTAATAGTAAAGAGTTGTGGGTAATGTGAGTGTGTGTTTTATAGTGGTGTGGATGTGGTATGTGTATGGGTGTCAGGTGTGTGTTGTTTCAATTGTTCAATGTAGTATTGTTTTGTTTGTGTGTGTCCATTTTGAGCGAGGCGGTATGTACCGCCAATGGTTTACTGCCGTTGAGTGTCCGCCGTGGTAATTCGTGGATCATATTGTGATGGGTGTTGTTCTGTTGGTGTAACGGTGTGGGGTTTGATACCCCTACTTTATCTCTGACCTTTGGTATGGCGGATTTGTGTATGTGGCTGAAAACTGACAGACTAGTGTGTGTGTGTCATAATATGTTGTACGGATATCCGCGGCAGTGAATTGGTGACAGTCAGCGTGACGGTAAGTGGGATTTACCACCAATGTCATAATGAGGGCCTAAGTGATCTGTGTGAATGGACTGCATGTACAAGATGGCATTTAAACACAAAAAGTGGCTTAACACTACCTGTTACTTGTCACAGTAAAAGTGATGCTCCAGTGGTGCTAGGGTCTTGTACATTGGGCCCTATGTGAGGATAATGTGTATTGGATGTTTGGAGTGATACATGTTGCATATATGTTGATCAGCAGTCATCCATGAGTCACTATTCATGTGTGCAGAGTGTGGTGTGCGTATTGTTTGCCTCATATGTATTATTTGTTGTATGTGTTATGTAGTGTCTGCTAGATTACCTACACGTAGGCCATCACCATATTGTCCATCCCGGAAGTGTTGGCTGATACTGGAGTGTCAGAATATATAAGCATCATGCACGCTGCCAGGATATTTTTCCAGCACATTGGAAAAGAGCTCCCAAAGGTCCACAGTGGCCTGTAAACTAATGGACTATGGGGGTCATTCCAACCTCAGCGGTAAAATGCGCTTACCGCCAGACAGAAGACCGCCATAACACCACCGCGGTTGCGCTAATCCGCCACGGTCATTCTGACCCACAACAGGCAAACCGCCAAAATACCGACATCCACAAAAGTCCGCCACACCAAAGGTCAGCGATAAACTGGCGATGACCAAACCTCCACTGTCACGCCAACAGAAATACGCCTGCCATTACGACCCACGAATCCACGCGGCGGTCTTTCAACCGCGGTATTCTATTGGCGGTACAAACCGCCGCGGTCAAAATACACATACTCGTACAAAACACGACCACATTGGCCATTTCGAAATACACACACCTGATACACATACACACACCACTCCCACCCACCCAATACAATATAAAACACACACCCACATCACCGACAAACCCCCACTGCTACAGAATCGGGACCACGCACTGAGAAAAGACATCCGAGCACCCAGACACCCAATTCACTGTCACCCTGCAATATTAGCATGCACTTCACACAACACAACAATACCCATCACCACACTTAGCACCACACAATCCATCCCACACATCACCCACACCACCCCATGGCACCTCAAAGACACCCCAGGTTCTCAGATGATGAACTCAGGGTCATGGTGGAGGAAATTGTACGAGTAGTGCCCCAGCTGTTCGGGCCACAGGTGCAGCACACCACCATTGCCAGGAAGATGGAGCTATGGAGCAGAATAGTCGACCGGGTCAACGCTGTGGGACAGCACCCAAGATATAGGGACGACTTCAGGAAGAGGTGGAACGACCTACGGGGAAGGTGCGTTCCATGGTATCAAGGCACAACATCGCAGTACAGCGGACTGGTGGCGGACCCCCACCTCCTCCCCCAGAATTTACAACATGGGAGGAGCAAGTCTTGAACATCCTGCATCCTGAGGGCCTCGCAGGAGTCGGTGGAGGAATGGACTCTGGTAAGTCTCATCTTCACTACTTCATCCCCCCACCCCACCTGCATGCCAACTCATACCCCCACCCTCACCCCCACCCCCATCACAACTACCCCTTGCAAATGTCTCACCATCACAACCCACCCATCCCAAAACTTAGCCCTGCATGCGGCCCCAAAGCATGGACACCCATCACCAAAGCATGCCCCATGCACATACCCATCCCCCCGCCCCAAAACACCGTCACAACAGCCCCCACAAAGGAATGCCAGCACTGGGGTACACGGGCACCCACCCATTGCATGCCATCGGCACACACAGAAGCAATAACCATACTTTTATACCCATGCAGGACCCGAACGCCAGGTCACCGCGCAGGAGGGTCCACAAATGTCCACTCCACCCCCAGAAGAGGCCCACAGTGATGACAGCAGCTCTGTCTCCCTGGATCTAGATGACCAACCCGGTCCATCGGGGACCTCGGGACAGTCGGTTACCCTCAGACAGTCACAGGCCACAGCAGTCCTTCCCCCCTCTGGGAACACCAGCACAGCACCCACCCAGCGGGCCCAAACCTCTGTCCCCAGGACACGTCAATCAGCGGTGTGTCCACCACTACAGGGAACCCAGGTTAACCCACCACCCCAACAACAACAGGGACCTGGGGGCAGTGGTAGTGGGCACACGGTCCAGGGGACGGAGGCCCAGGGAAACAGGGGAACTGGGAGGGCTGCTCTGCGACAGGGGGGGGACAGGCCAAGGGAACCCACTCTCCACAAGGCCCTCTCCTCCATCATGGGAGCATACCACCACTCCCAGGAGACGATGGCGACGGTCCTGGCCAGGTTTCAGGAAATCCAGCTTCTGCAGGAGCAACAGTATATGGGGTTCAGGGAGGAACTAAGAAACATCAGTTCCACCATGGGTACCATCGTAGTGGCCCTGAATGAGTTAATCACCACATTGCGGAACACTGTGGCACCTCAAAGGGCCCCTGTCACTAGCATGGACCAAGAACTGGCTACCACCTCCGCCGGCGCTAGTGGACAGGAGGCCCCGACACAAGACCAACAGGCCACCAGAACCCCACCTCCTGCAGAAGGAGAACCACCCCGCAAGCGGGCCCTGAGATCCAGGAAGAAGACAGAGTAACATGTCAAGACCCCCGCCAGCAAAGGATACCGCCCTGATTGTCATCCCACTGTCCCACATTGTCACCCTGTCCAACTTTAAACTGCCCCTGCTCCACTTTCTACAGGCATTTTGACAATGCACCTGTGATACTGATAGTCTGGACTCTGCCATGGACAATCCTCCACCATCACCCCTCACCGATTTGCAACCACCCATCCAAATTTGAGCACTTGAATAAACACACTTATTGCACATAAACAATCTGGAGTCTGTCTGTGATTTTAACAAATGTATTAGACATGACAGTGCCAAAATGTTTATTCACATTGTGATGCCAACAAACCGCTGTCACACAGCTGTAGTCCATGGGGAAACAAAGCAGATGTCACGCAGTGGGGCCCACAGCTCTGAAATCAGAAGGGAAAGTCACAACTCAGTTACCATACACAGGGGGAAAAGGTCAGACAGTAGAGAGGTAGGAGTCTTTAGGTAAATGTAATATGCCGGTGTCTACTCTTACCTGTGTGTCATTGAAAATACTGCTCTATTACTGTGTTCCTGTTGTCTATGTCGTCCTCTTCGGCTTCCTCCTCTTCACTCTCCACAGGCTCCACAGGCTCCACAGATGCTACAACACCACAATCTGGACCATCCTCCTGCAGAAAAGGCACCTGGCGGCACAAAGCCAGGTTGTGAAGCATACAGCAGGCCACGATGATCTGGCACACCTTCTTTGGTGAGTACATTAGGGATCCACCTGTCATATGGAGGCACCTGAACCTGGCCTTCAGGAGGCCAAAGGTGCGTTCGATCACCCTCCTAGTCCGCCCATGGGCCTCATTGTACGGTTCCTCTGCCCTGGTCCTGGGATTCCTCACTGGGGTCAGTAGCCAGGACAGGTTGGGGTAACCAGAGTCCCCTAATAGCCACACCCGGTGCCTCTGGAGTTGACCCATCACATACGGGATGCTGCTATTCCGCAGGATGTAGGCGTCATGCACTGACCCAGGGAACTTAGCATTAACATGGGAGATGTACTGGTCAGACAAACACACCATCTGGACATTCATGGAATGATAACTTTTACTGTTCCTGTACACCTGTTCACTCCTGCTGGGGGGTACCAAAGCCACATGTGTACCATCAATGGCACCTATGATGTTGGGGATATGTCCAAGGGCATAGAAATCACCCTTCACTGTAGGCAAATCCCCCACCTCAGGGAACATGATGTAGCTCCGCATGTGTTTGAGCAGGGCAGACAACACTCTGGACAACACCTTTGAAAACATGGGCTGGGACATCCCTGATGCTATGGCCACTGTTGTTTGAAATGACCCACTTGCTAAGAAATGGAGTACTGACAGCACCTGCACTAGAGGGGGGATCCCTGTGGGTTGGCGGATGGGTGACATCAGGTCTGCCTCTAGCTGGGCACACAGTTCATGTATAGTGGCTCGGTCAAGCCAGTATGTCAGAATGACATGTCGTTACTCCATTGTCGACAGGTCCACCAGCGGTCTGTACACAGGAAGATTCCTCCATCTCCTCGCATGTCCCAGCGGACGGTGCCTAGGAAGGACAACAGCGAGCACATAGTCAATCAACCCACAGGTACGTTCCCACAGCTTGCACACAACACGATTCACTATGCATTGAATGGTTTGTATGAGTGTTGAGGAAAGGCCTAGGTATGTGTGACGCAGTAGAAATTAAGCCATGTGGGCCCTTGAAATGGCGGCTGCCTGACCTGTGAAGTGTGACAATGGGATGTGAGGTCAATGCGCTGGCGTGGCACACCGTGGCGGTAGGCGGTCGAAGACCGCGGCGCAAAGCCGCATTGGTTAACATTGAAGTCTATGGGTTTCACGAGCCAATGACGATGTGCGCCGGCGGTCGCGGTACGCACCGCCGCGGTACGCACCGCCGCGGTACGCACCGCCGCGGGCGTGACTGCCATTTTCTATCAGCTTAATCACTCGATACCTGATCTTCCACAGGAGAGGACCTACACTGCAAGTGCTGCTGTGACCTCGGTCTGGAAGAGACAATGGCTGCTGCGACTGGGGAAAGGGCCCCTGCCTTCACTTCTGAAGAATTGGAGAAACTCGTGGATGGGGTCCTCCCCCAGTATGCGCTACTCTACGGTCCTCCAGACCAACAGGTAAGTACACTGAGACCATGCTTTGTGGCCAATGCCTGGGTTGAGTCAGGTGGATGAAAGATGGTGGGGAGGGGAGCGATTGAGGCATGCATCAGACGACAGATGAGAGCATGTGCCACATGGCAAGGGTGGGGATGGGGGGCCACTCACATCGAGCATACAGAAGGTGAAAACAATTTTTCTCTCCCTGTACATGTCACATAGGTCAGCGCCCACCAGAAAGTCGCGATTTGGCGTGCCATTGCCAAGGACGTCCGGACCCTGGGGGTCCACAACAGACGGGGCACCCACTGCCGGAAGTTGTGGGAGGACATCCGACGCGGGAGCAGGAAGACGGCGCAGGCTCTGCTGGGGATGGCCTCCCAACGTAGGAGGGGTGCCAGTTGTCAATTGACCCCCCTGATGTCCCGGATCCTGGTGGATCACAGCAGACACAAGGGGGTGAGTTCAAATACATTCTGCTGACTTTGCATGCAGTGGAGGTGTCTGGGTGGGGGAGGAGGGCTGTGGGTATCCCTAGGCCAGGGCGATTTCTGTAGGCTAGGCCCCTCCGTAAGGCATGGCCCTGTGCCCCCGCCCCCCACCTCTGTAGGGTGCCAAGTATAGGTATCCATGGCCCTGTGTCATCTATGTGTGCAGTTGTCGTCCATAGGCTTGTAGGCCATGTCCCACGGATTACGTAGTGGACCCCAAGTGCGCGGCGTAGTGCAGGGGGCTTCTGTGTCTGTCTTGTCCGCCAACGGTAGCGGTAATCCATGCACTCAACATGTCTTTATTTCTCCTCCCCCCTTTTTTGTGGTCTTCCTGTTCATGTGTGCATTAGCATCATCAGGCAGAGGAGAAGTGGCATCGGAGCACGAGGGAGCTGCATTCCACATGGCCCTGGAGGGCCATGCAACGGACTCTGAGTACACCAGTGGGACGGAGGGCGAGGGGAGCTCCACAGCGGGGACTCGTGCTGATGTCAGTGGCAGCGACTCGTCATCTGAAGGGAGCTCCCTTGTGGTGGCGGCAACATCCGTGCCCCCTGCAACAACAGGTACAGCCACCACCCAGCACACCAGCACTGCCCTCCCAGCAGCCCCTCAGCGTTTGCCCCGTGCCCGCTCACCCAGGAAGGGGGGCATCTCCTTCGCCCCAAGCACCTCAGGCCCTGCCCCTGTCACCCCTGCTGCCCTCAGTGAGGAGGTCATTGACCTCCTGAGGACCATCATTGTTGGGAAGTCTACCCTTTTGAATGCCATCCAGGGTGTAGAAAGGGAGGTGCTCCGGAGTAATGCATACCTGGAGGGCATTCATTCGGGTCAGGCTGCCCATCAGCGATCGTTCAACGCTCTGGCCTCCGCACTGACGGCAGCAATTGTCCCTGTCTCTAGCCTCCCCCCTCCAACTTCCTCCACCTAGACCCAATCCCCTGTACCTCTGCCTATCCCAGACACACCTACAGACCAGCCTGCACACACTTCAACACCCAAGGGAAGCTCATCCAGACATAAGCACCACACATCACACAAGCATTCACACAAGCAACATCCACATGCAGACACACCAAAACCCACTACCTCCACTGTGTCCCCCTCCTCCTCGTCTCCCTCCTCCCTCCCTGTGACGTCTCCACTCACACTTGCATGCACAACATCTTCAGCCACTACGTCCATCACCAGCACACCCACCAGAACACTCCTCACACGTGCAGTCACCACCCCCACTACCATTTACACGTCCCCTGTGTCCTCTCCCAGTGTGTCTGTCACCCCCTCTTCCAAACCACACAAACGCAAGCAGCCACCCACCCAACAGCCATCCACCTCACGACAGCCTCCAGCCCAAGCACCTGCACCCAAAGACACCAGACTTCACACTCCTACAACCACATCCTCTTCCTCCACTCCCATACCCACTACACCTAGCCGTCCCTCTCTTTCCAAATTGATTTTCCTTTCCAAACTTGACCTCTTTCCAACAACTCCCCCACCCCGTCCATCTCATAAGACTGCAATCAGCACCTCAGCCACCACCAAACCAGGACCGATCAAGACTGTTGTCCAAGGACTGAGGAGTCCCCCACCCTCAAGGGCAACTAGTTCTGCTAGGAGCCAAGGCACGGTCAGCCCACCCCCGGAAAAACACCCAAAGATAACCAGTGCCCGGCGCGAGAGGCCAAGGACACCAGGGACCAAAATCCCTACCCTGGCTCCGGCTGGAAGTGGGGTGCCACCTGGCACACCGCCAAAGGTGGGAAAGGGCCACAGACGACCAGGGAAGGGTGGGAAGGGCAGCACGCCCGACAAGTCCGGCAGCAGGCCAGCTGCCCAGGAGGGCCCCACCAGCCCCATCCCAGGTGTGCAGGAGGACACCCAGAGGCCCGGTACGCCAGCCCAGGAGGGCCCGCAAGCCAACAGACAGATAGGCAGGAAGGCCCCACCAGCCACATGTCAGATGGCAAGTGACATCCATGCCTGGGCCGGAACCGCTGCACTGGACACTCATCTCAAGCACCGCTGAACTGGGCCCTTCATCTCAAGCACCGCTGAACAGGGCACCACCGTCTCAAGCACCGCTGAACAGGGCCCTTCATCTCAAGCACCGCTGAACTGGGCCCTTCATCTCAAGCACTGCTGCACTGGGCCCTTCATCTCAAGCACCGCTCCGCTGGGCACCGCCGTCTCAAGCACCGCTGAACTGGGCCCTTCATCTCAAGCACCGCTGAACAGGGCACCGCCGTCTCAAGCACTGCTGAACAGGGCCCTTCATCTCAAGCACCGCTGAACTGGGCCCTTCATCTCAAGCACCGCTCCGCTGGGCACCGCCGTCTCAAGCACCGCTGAACAGGGCACCGCCGTCTCAAGCACCGCTGAACAGGGCCTTTCATCTCAAGCACCGCTGAACAGGGCACCGTCGTCTCAAGCACCGCTGAACAGGGCCCTTCATCTCAAGCACCGCTGAACTGGGCCCTTCATCTCAAGCACCGCTCCGCTGGGCACCGCCGTCTCAAGCACCGCTGAACAGGGCACCGCCGTCTCAAGCACCGCTGAACAGGGCACTGCCGTCTCAAGCACCGCTGAACTGGGCCCTTCATCTCAAGCACCGCTGAACAGGGCACTGCCGTCTCAAGCACCGCTGCACTGGGCCCTTCATCTCAAGCACCGCTCCGCTGGGCACCACCGTCTCAAGCACCGCTGAACTGGGCCCTTCATCTCAAGCACCGCTGAACAGGGCACCGCCGTCTCAAGCACCGCTGAACAGGGCCCTTCATCTCAAGCACCGCTGCACTGGGCCCTTCATCTCAAGCACCGCTGCACTGGGCCCTTCATCTCAAGCACCGCTGCACTGGGCCCTTCATCTCAAGCACCGCTCCGCTGGGCACCGCCGTCTCAAGCACCGCTGAGCAGGGCACCGCCGTCTCAAGCACCGCTGAACTGGGCCCTTCATCTCAAGCACCGCTGAACTGGGCCCTTCATCTCAAGCACCGCTACACTGGGCCCTTCATCTCATGCACCGCTCTGCTGGGCACCGCCGTCTCAAGCACCGCTGAACTGGGCCCTTCATCTCAAGCACCGCTGAACAGGGCACTGCCGTCTCAAGCACCGCTGAACAGGGCCCTTCATCTCAAGCACCGCTGCACTGGACCCTTCATCTCAAGCACCGCTCCGCTGGGCACTGCCGTCTCAAGCACCGCTGAACAGGGCCCTTCATCTCAAGCACCGCTCCGCTGGGCACCGCCGTCTCAAGCACTGCTGAACTGGGCCCTTCATCTCAAGCACCGCTGAACAGGGCACCGCCGTCTCAAGCACCGCTGAACAGGGCCCTTCATCTCAAGCACCGCTGCACTGGGCCCTTCATCTCAAGCACCACTCCGCTGGGCACCGCCGTCTCAAGCACCGCTGAAGAGGGCCCTTCATCTCAAGCACCGCTCCGCTGGGCACCGCTGTCTCAAGCACCGCTGAACTGGGCCCTTCATCTCAAGCACCGCTGAACAGGGCACCGCCGTCTCAAGCACCGCTGAACAGGGCCCTTCATCTCAAGCACCGCTGAACTGGGCCCTTCATCTCAAGCACCGCTCCGCTGGGCACCGCCGTCTCAAGCACCGCTGAACAGGGCACCGCCATCTCAAGCACCGCTGAACTGGCCCCTTCATCTCAAGCACCGCTGAACAGGGCACCGCCGTCTCAAGCTGCGCTGAACAGGGCCCTTCATCTCAAGCACCGCTGCACTGGGCCCTTCATCTCAAGCACCACTCCGCTGGGCACCGCCGTCTCAAGCACCGCTGAACAGAGCACCGCCGTCTCAAGCACCGCTGAACTGGGCCCTTCATCTCAAGCACCGCTGAACTGGGCCCTTCATCTCAAGCACCACTGCACTGGGCCCTTCATCTCAAGCACCTCTCCGCTGGGCACCGCCGTCTCCTAGCACCGCTGAACTGGGCCCTTCATCTCAAGCACCGCTGAACAGGGCACCGCCGTCTCAAGCACCGCTGAACTGGGCCCTTCATCTCAAGCACCGCTGAACTGGGCCCTTCATCTCAAGCACCGCTGCACTGGGCCCTTCATCTCAAGCACTGCTCCGCTGGGCACCGCCGTCTCAAGCACCGCTGAACAGGGCACCGCCGTCTCAAGCACCGCTGAACTGGGCCCTTCATCTCAAGCACCGCTGAACTGGGCCCTTCAACTCAAGCACCGCTGCACTGGGCCCTTCATCTCAAGCACCGCTCCGCTGGGCACCACCGTCTCAAGCACCGCTGAACTGGGCCCTTCATCTCAAGCACCGCTGAACAGGGCACCGCCGTCTCAAGCACCGCTGAACAGGGCCCTTCATCTCAAGCACCGCTGCACTGGGCCCTTCATCTCAAGCACCGCTCCGCTGGGCACCGCCGTCTCAAGCACCGCTGAACAGGGCCCTTCATCTCATGCACCGCTCCGCTGGGCACCGCCGTCTCAAGCACCGCTGAACTGGGCCCTTCATCTCAAGCACCGCTGAACAGGGCACCGCCGTCTCAAGCACCGCTGAACAGGGCACCGCCGTCTCAAGCACCGCTGAACAGGGCCCTTCATCTCAAGAACCGCTGGCCCATTGGCGGAAGGGGCAGTGCCGCATCTGTGTCGGGCAGGGCTGCACGAAGCACTCTGGGCACCAGTCCCCCTCCACAACCAGTGGACACTGTCATCCACTTGAGAGACTGTGGCTTTGCACTCCCCAGGATGGTACAGTGGGCAAGCCACCCACTGTATGGACTTGTGAGACTGTGGCTTTGCACTCCCCAGGATGGTACAGTGGGCAAGCCACCCACTGTATGGACTTCAGAGACTGTGGCTTTGTACTCCCCAGGATGGTACAGTGGGTAAACCACCCACTGTATGGACTTGTGAGACTGTGGCTTTGCACTCCCCAGGATGTAACAGTGGGCAAAGCACCCACTGTATGGACTTGTGAGACTGTGGCATTGCACTCCCCAGGATGGTACAGTGGGCAAGCCACCCACTGTCTGGACTTGAGAGACTGTGGCTTTGCACTCCCCAGGATTGGACAGTGGCCATGGAGGCCCCTCGTGGATCTGGCGTCGTGTACTCATGTGGCTGAGGTGCCCCCCCTTCCCTTCCCCCTGAGGTGCCTGTAGTTTTTCTATCTGATGCCCCTGCAGTGTTCTCTCCGTTGGTGTCAGGTATCCTGTGTGGGCCTTGCCCATGTGATTTGGGCCTAGTGGTCCACGGACAATGACTGCTAAAAGTATCGGACTTTTAATATTTATGTATATATTAGTTTTAAATGTGTGATATTTTTATATGCCAATAATACAATATATTCGACTGTTTATGATCATTTCATTTTGTCTTTGCATTCTTCCGGGGGGTTTGGGGGTTGTAACAGTGATGTATTGCTATGCATTGATGTGTGTGTTGTAATGGGTGAGGGTGGTGGTTGGTGTGTAGCGTATGTGTGTCCCCGTAATATTTTCTCCTCCCCCCTCCCCTGTGTCGTAGGTGCAGTACTCACCGTAGTCTTCTGCGCCGGCGTTCGTGCTCCTGGTAGAGGAGCAGGAATACAATAGCTGGTAGGATGTGTAGTTCGGGTTCCATGCTGTCCAGATTCCTCGTGGGGTGTCTGGAGGTGAGCGTTTTCCGTTTGAAATGTCTGTTTCCGCCGTGTTTTTATCGGCGGGGCTACCGCCCCGGAAAAGGTGGCGGATTGGTGGGTTGTGATAGGGTGGGCGGTACATTGACTCCCGCCTGTCTGTTGGCGGTGACCGCCGCGCTGTTTGTTTGTCCCGCCATGGCGGTCGGAGTGTTAATGTGGCGGTCTCTGTTGGCGGTTTCCGCCAGGGTCAGAATTCCATTTTTTTAACCGCCAGCCTGTTGGCGGGTTAGCCGCCGCTTTAACACCGACCGCCAGGGTTGGAATGACCACCTATGTGTGCTTCCTGTTCAGCCAGAGGTGTTACGAGTTGCACAGGCATGCAAAACATAGCATCCATCAAATGTGGAAACCCAGCAATTGCATAAAATCTTGTTTTGTCTCCTGCTGCATTTGCTGGGTGCTGGGGAAGAGGTTGTGGTGGGGAGCGAGGCGAATGATGCAGTCCAGTACAGATGGCAGGAAGGCAGAGAATGTTAGCGGTGATATTCCACCCACTCTAGCTGCAGTCCTCTGAGGCCAACATGTGCAGCACAGCTAGGAGCTTTGTCAGGGGTGGTTTATTTGTGTACCTGTTAACTCTCGCCGTGATTGTTGGTGCAATATGGTGGAGCAGCTGAACAATTGACTCCCGCTTCAAACGGTAATATTGGATGACCTTTTCTTCTCTGAGGCCAAGGAGAGATGTCTGAGGGCAATGCATTCCCTCTCTCCTCCTGCGCTGCCTTTGTGTTTGCTGTTGTGGTGATGGTGGGTGATGCGATGGTATTTAGCATCGTCGTTGTCTCTCCTGTGCCTAGCTGGAGCAGTAGCTGGGCCATGTTGTCCTGTGGGTTGCCAGAGTGTTTTGTAGTATTTCTTCTCTGTGTGTCATGCTAACGCTACCCCTGGAGTTGTGTTAGTTTTTTGGCGCTGCCTCAGATTTACGTTTCTTTATAAATCTTGGGCAGTGTAAAAAGCAATGGGTGTTGCATTGGTACTCGCATAGCAACACCCATTGCATGCCCCTCTGCCCCACAACACTGTGTCAGGAGGGCCCATATTTACAAGGCAGCAAAAAGTGGCTGAAAATCACCTTGTAAATATGGCACAGGGCACAGCGCCACCAGAGCGTCACACAATGTGGCATTCAGGTGGTGCTAGGGGTTTGTATATATGACCCTTAGTGCTGTAGCAAAAAGAGTTGTTCCAAGAGACCAGTAGCCAAGTGAACAGACTGTGCCTGTAGTGCCAGTGCCACAAACTATTCCAGAGGGAACTAAAGAATCTGGTCAAAGGAACAGTGATAATGAAAGACCAGAAAACCGGAGATCAAAAAGAAAGGGATTTCCTTGTCAAAAGTATGCAGCATCTGAACTGTCATATTTTGCAGCAAATGAATGGGAGAAGGAGTTTGGAAACTTTTGTTATAACAATTCCTATCTATTTGAGCATTCGTATATTCATTTTTATAGTGGGACTTTTGAAATTTCACCGCCACTTAATAGACTGAGACATTATATCCTGGATATGATTATTAGTAATTTTGAACTGTGCATTTATTAGAGACATTCAATCTTTATTAGAGACATTTGATGGACCTTGTAGAAAATAAAAGAAGATTCTGGAGTTTTGTTGAAAGCCAATTGATTGATGTTTGCTTTGCTCACAACGAAAAGAATGAAAGAGACAATTGCTGATTTTACTGCCGCTATTTGCATTTAGCCATTTTTACATTTTCGCTCTTTTAATTACCGGTCTGAAACTAGAGAACCGATGGAGCCTAGCAGAAATAGAAGTAATAAACCCAGGTAAAGTTGTGTAGCAGTGTTAGTTGCAATAGTCATCCTGATGATTGCATTGAGTATTGGATCGAGCTTACCTACACCTTCCAGAACACAAAACATTAGATCCACAAGTGCCCCGAGTTCATCATTAGATTTCAGAAGACCACACCTTTGACACCTCGGGTCAGAGCCTGTACTTACTTTGCAATCCTTTGAGCGGTCCAGTATAGGCAGTTAATAGTAAAGAAATGGTTTAGCTTCAAATTGACTGTCTTAACGACTAAGTACAATAGCTTTATAGATGTTTGCCAGATAAAATGTATGTCATTCCCCTGTATGATTCCTTCCCAGACTGACTGTGGTGCTGCCTTTTTTCATTGGCCTCAAGAAACGTCCAATACCAGACAGCAACCTCCTCAGGTTTAGGCCACACATCCTGTAATGATGACTCATCCTCCCAGGAGTCCCCCATCTTACAAACCATGAAGACAGCTGCAGATATCTGAACCTCGATAGGGATCCGTCAACCTTAGATTTGAATACTTTCGAGGGAAAAACATGATGAACTGAGTACAGCTTCCCCCAGGTAACAATGCCTGTCTTCCTTAATGCGAGGTTCAACTTATCTCACAGGAATTTAGGGGTACCCGGGGAGGCTGATAAAGGTGCAAAATCCGAAAAATAGACAATGCCCAGAATCGTCCTAACTCTGAGCCATAAGCTCAGTGAGGCCTTAAGGACTTTTAGCCGTAAGTTGTTAAAAGAAAATTTGGGTAGCCAAACTTGTATTAGAACCCTGTGGGTCTCAGGTCCCTAACCATCTCTGCTAGAAACGCCCCCCTATATTGAGCTATCCGGAGTACCCAGAAGAATCCTGCTGTTTTTAAACTGAAAAGTCATATAGTACATGTTCAGGTCTGGCAAGGAAAGGCCCCTCTACACTAGCTCGCACCTGAGCTTTTTTCGAAGCAAGTCTTGCCCCCTGAGGCCCATATAAAGCTTGATATTTTCCCTTGGATCTTATAAATAGCTGATCATGGACATGTAAGCGGAATGCAATTAAAAAAGTAAGTCAGCTGGGGCAGATCGACATCTTAATTAGATTCACACGCCCTTAAATAGTGAAAGGTAAATTATTCCATCTGGCAAGTGATACATCCACCTCTTTTAGCCACCTTCCCGAAATTATTCTGAGGGATTGCCTTCAGGGGATAAACAATAGAAATGCCCAAACCCTTAACTTCCACCCACACCTCCCCTGTCCAGTTTGCTACATACCAACACATCATCTTTGACTTGGAGTTATTTACGGCATACCCCGATAAAGCCCTAAGCGCCGCATTTGCGTCGTTTTTTGACGCAAAAACGGCGCAAACTTGCAAAATGCCATTGTATTTTGCAGGTTTGCGCCGTTTTGCGTCAAAAAGCGGCGCAAATGCGGCGCTAAAAAAAGTATAAATACGGGCCTAAATTCTTCCACCAGCCTTACCACCCTCGGGATAGTCTGGGCAGGGTCTGATGTATAGATAACCAAATCATCGGCATATAGCGCAATCTTATTTCTATAATGCAGTGTACAAAAGAGGATAACCTGAACATCCCTTCTAAACTTCTAGGTGAATGGCTCAACATAGATGCCAAAGAGGAGCAGCGACAGGGGGCATCCTTGCTGTGTGCCTCTGCAAATATCAAAACTCCTGATCAGTGACCTGTTCTGGTCGAAAAATTCTCAAACCGACTCTGAGAGGTCAAAATGAAAGGGAAACTGAATCCCAGCACTGCCAAAACCTCCCAGAGATGAGCCCAGCACACTTAATCAAATACCTTGGCAGCATCTCTTGTAACTACTGCCAAGGCAATACCTTAGCAGTTGCTAAGTCAATAGATTCTATCAACTGCTGGGTAAGCTCATAGATCTGTGGCTTTAGAACAAAGCCCTTTTGATCTGGATGTATTAATTGTGTTGCTAACTTGGCCACCCTTCTGACCAAAATACTTGTAAAAAACTTATAATCTGCATTTAATAAGGATATCAGTCGATAGGAGTCAGCCTTCCTAAGGTCCTTGGTGGGCTTTAAAATCAAATAAATTGTGGCTTCCATCCATGAACTAGGGACCTGGGCCTAGCCCCTGATATATCAAATTAAACTGGGCCTCCTACACTAGCACAACATCTTCCTTTAAGAGATTAAAAAGCTCCAAGGGGATGGCATTGGGGCGTGTCGCCTTTCCATTTTTGATACCAGACAAACGCTTTAAGATTTCCTCCAGGGTAATCTGCACCTTCATGCACTCTCTACCCTCCACAGTAAGTCCAGGTAGTAATAGACCCCTCAGACATTCTCTACATTTGTTTGGGTCTGAGAACACCACTTCAGTATACAACGTGAAGAATAAAGAGACCATGCACCCCTGCATGTCCTCAACTTTGTTCAAAACATCTCCCAGAATGTTGACAACCAGGTCCTTAATGTTCCTAGACCTCTTAACCCCCACTTTTCATTCCAAAAATGCACCAGCTCACTTCCCATACTCAAACTGTTTCATACACATAGCATGCCATCTTTCTCTACATATTGTGTCCAGCTTGAATTTAAAATTTAGCCATGCCTCGTCCTACGGCTTCAGGATAATGTCTCTATCTGTAAACACATTTTGTGCCTGTAAAGCAGCTTCCAGATCCCCCACTTCTTGCTACAGTTTGGCCAATTCCACTTTTTCTGACATTTTTAAAATGGGCCTGACTCCGCAAAACCCCCCGAACAAAGGCTTTAAAAGCACCCCAAATTATTCCTAGCAGAGCTGAACCAGCAATATCGAGAAATAAATCAACCCTGGCTTTTTTTAAGACCACACCCTTGTCAAGAAGGAGGACACACTTCGAAGTCTACCTTAAATTCTGTCTCCTTCCAGGGCAATGAAGTAGCATGGTAACCGCAGAATTGTCCGAGACATGCCCAGGATGGATGATTAGTCTCCTTTATTGTAGCTGAAAGGTCTCTATCAACAAGAAAATAATCCAATCTGGAATAGTAGCTATATTTTTCCTGAGGAAAGTATAGCCTCTCGTCAAGCTCTTGAGATTTCTCCATACATCCATCCACCAACCCTAAATCCTGCAGCATATTTCTAAGAGCATGCCAACTCCTTGGTATTTGGGCACAATCGGCCCAGAGCCAATCTAACTAACGTTGCATTTAATAGGGTATTAAAATCTCCCCCAGGAAACCAACTGGGGTTGTCAGCTGAACCAGACTCCACTCCACGTTGGGTATATAGAGAGGGTCGTCTGAGTTTGGTCGCTAAGACCCCCCAGAAACAAACTCAAAACCGTCACTCCTCAAGCCTGCCAAGGTCTACTTACCTGACCTGTCTGTTTTTGAGAATATGACCTCTATCCCGGTGCCCTTCCTTACTAAAATTGCGAACCCCTATAATACTCTGATTGATAAGAGACCACATAGCCTTTCAACCATGTAATCCTGGAGAAAAAGGCTCTACTCTCATTCGCAGCCAGTTCAGTTTCCTGCAAGATAATAATATGAGCCAAACTTTATTCAAGGTACTGCATTGCCAATCTGTGCAGACTCCTTAGACCATTGATGTTCCCAGTCAAGAAAGTATCTCTTTACCCCCACCCGTTGTCCTTCAACAAGATTCAACCTACCTCCTCAATGGTTTGACTGGGGTCTACTCATGAAAACTCTATGGCTTAGTGAGACAGAGGATTTGTTTTTCATTTTTTCCCACTGCTCCCTAACCGGTGCTGTTCTCCCTGTCCTTCCCTGTGCCCCACCATGGGGAACCCTCCCAATGGTTGTGGTCATTTCGGATGCCTAAGAGCTTCCACAGGAGTTACTTTCACAACACCTTCCAAAAAGGAAGAAAAACATTAACCGCAGTGTGCCCCCTCTACCACCCTCCCACCCCGCAAAACCTGGCTTCCAAAAACTCTCTGGGGAATCACAGATTAGCATCTTTTTTAATTCAATCAAATAATGCATCCACATCTGACAAATCATGGTAGTTAAACAACTAGTTACTCCACATAATGCGCAGCAATGCTGGAAATTTTAATTGCACTTTTTCTCCCAACTTCTGCCGCTCCTCCATTCTCCTGTCGAGCTCCCACTGCCTCTGATCTGTTGCCTTACACACATCTGACCTGATGGTAAAGGAGAACCCCTTTGTATTGAAAGAGCCTGAATTGCCTCTTTTACTGCATACAAGAAAGAAATTGCTAGGATCTTCCTTGGCTTTCGTCATTCAGGATTGTTCTTGAAGGGCTCTCTATGTGCTCTTTGCATTTCGTGTTCCAAATTAACATCTGGTCTGTCCTTTAGGATCACCTCCGGAGCGAATAGATTATAAATTACTTCATGTCATCACCTTTTTGGGCCTCAGGCACATTTAGAAATCCAAGATTGTTTCTTTGGGAATGATTTTCGATTCTCTCTAGATCTACCTGCAGACCTTGAATTAACTTGATCAGCAGACATTTCCAGGTAGTGTTTTTCATAACATCCTGCTTAATTAGGACCACCTCCTCTTCTAATGCTCTGGTGCGTGCGGCCACTTTGTCCAGCTTCTGAGACAGAGAGGAGCAGGAGGCTTGAATACCCGTCTGATTAGCTTCCGACACCTCAAATCTGCCTTTAGTCTCTTCTTTTGAGTTCACAAGAATGGCGGTGAGTGGTTCCTCTGGCAGCACCATGCTTGTTTCGTCCCTGACTATCTCTTGCTGACCCCCTTGCTGTCCACTTTGTCTTTATTCTCCGACCTGACCAGACTGACCAAACTGATCCAGTGAGAAAATGAACATAAAGTTAATCATACATCATAGCTGCTAGGCATCTGTTTATCTTTATTATGTTGCCATGTGCTTGACAAACCTCCTGAACTTTGATGATTGATCTTGTGTTCGCAGCCTTGGGCTGCAATCTGCTTATCGCTGTAATTTACTTGTTCTAACCATAGTTCCGAGAATGTTTGTGCTTAATCAGTAACTGCCAGAACAGGTTCGTACAGGTCGTTGCCACCTCCTGCCAGCTGCATCTGTACTTTCTCCCACCACACGTGTATCCCTGAAATATTCTGAAGGCCGCAGAGGACCTTGAATACACTAGGGGTGGAGTTGTCCTCTGACTAAGCAGTTTTGTGTGTATTTTGTGTGTATATAAGGTTGGGTGCCCCAGAGTGAAGGGGCAGCCTCCGTAGGAAAGTCTCTATGACTGTCCTGGGACTCTGTACTGGCTCGGGCTAGTAAACCATCTAATAAAACTTATCTTTTCTCCTACAGTTGGTGATTCTGTCTGGTTTGTGTAATGTATGACTAATATACCCTGAGGACTTAGGGTGTCCCTCCACCGCTGAGAGAGAATCAGCAACATTTTCTCCCGGTTCCTCAGTTGGCGCCCGAACAGGGACACCATCCAGGCATCCAGGGGGTTGTACCAGTGAGAGAGGACTCATTGACGAATTTCCAACGGAGGCGCCCCACATATGATCCTGAGCACCGTTCTCTGTTGTGGACCTGCGGACTTCGACTACTGGGTCTTTCGGTCACCTGAGACACCTCCTGGCGCTGTCTGGACTCGTGTCTTTGTCTTCTGTGAATAATTGGAGTCCCTGACTGACGGAGAAAATAGAGTGTTAGGTAAGGACAGGAATTTGAAATTCCTGTCTAAAACTGTCTGTATCTGTTTCTTTTAAAAAGGTAAAATCGCTCTTTGTAAAGATCGACGTCGGTGGTAAAACGGACCTAAGTTGTCTGATATATATATTATGATATAGTAGGAGCAAGCATATTTGCATTTGAGTTGTTTTGAATACCACTGATGTAAGTAATTGAACGGTTTATTTCTGCAATATTTATCGTACTATATACATAATGCTGGTACTGAGTCGTTTTAGAAAATTGTGTTGTTGTTGTTGTAACAAGGACTCCCGCCTGGAGGAAACGTGTCCTGCTCCTCCGGCCGGGACTCCAAACCATGACATGTATGTTAAAAATGGGATAGGCCCTATTGTCTGGTCTGACATATGGAGGAAAAGAACGAGAACTAGTTCAGACCTACAATGGCCTATTCATGGCACCTTTGAAGAAAGTAAACTTAATTATTTACAGGAACGATTGTTTGCAACTATAAGTAGGCCAGGCCTGTTCAACTCTTTGCGGATCTGGTAGAAAGAAGCAGACCAGAAACGCAAAAAGGCGGAGAAGGATGCTAAAAGACATATGACTAGGACACTGACTGATAAAGCAGGTGAATTAGACAGGACAGAACGTGAACAAGGCATTATGGCGTTTGACAGGACACACCACTTGAATACTGATAAATGTTACCCTTCCCAGACACTTCAGGAAAAAACGACGGAAGAAGACCCACTTATGAATGACTTGTTAGATAAGCCACCAATATACATGCCCCGTTATACCCCGTTTTACCTAATTAACCACCGGTGCCAGGCACGCCTATTGTCACACCTCCCGTTGGGTCTAATACACGCACCCTACAGCCCCTTACCACTCCCGTGATACAGATGCCTCAGGAATATGGTCCCCAGGGTCCCACTGCTCCTCCTGCTACTATTCTTCCCCCTCTGAATAGATTACCCTTCTCATGGTCCGCGGAACACCCTACGACTTATGGGTCAATAGTTTCTCCATCCCTTCGAGATACCCCGCGTCCCACCACTCCACGAAAGAGTACTTTTCGGAGTCAGTTGTTCTCCAGTCCTCATGAGGAGAATGTGGTGGATGAGCTGACACGCCGATGGATGACTAACTGGAATGAGTTTGGGGCACAGGATATTTACCAGACCGTGAGGCAGTGGAGGACCCAAGTACAATTTCACGCGGCCTCTCTTATGTGTAAATTAGTCATCACCGAATACGAAGATATGGGAATACTGACCCCGGAGGGCCTGGTCACCCTCCGAAACCGTGCCTCCGGCAGAGTCCCCTTCGGGACAGACCTTTTTTCTTATGTTGTCACCCTTCTTACATTTCAGGACCGTCTGTATTTATGCGACTCCAGTCCCGACACCAGCATGTTCCCAATGAGGGAGGTCCCACCCGTCTGCCACGCATCAGTACCGGCGGTTGGGAACAACGCAGCAGTACCTGGCCACTTCCAACAAATATGGGTCCATACCCCATGGAAGAGGACCGAAACTTATGCATTCAAAGCAGCGTTACCCGACCCCCGAAAGACTCCAGCAGGTTATTATAAGGAGTTGAAACAGACGTTAGACTCCTGTGTAATGACATGTCCGATATTGACATGTTGATGGCTGCGGTAGTCCCCCCCGACATTTGGACACGTATACGCCGTGCTGACCATGTTGCTGAACTCGGGGGTACCTGGGTAGCATTTGAAGGAGCTGAGCGTGCACGAACAGGGGGAGCAAAACCTGAACCAATAATATTAGCTCTCCCAGATCGCATTGTAGATTTCATGAAAACAATGTTAACGCCGCATAGAATAAATTGGGATAAGTTGTCAGCTTGTAAGCAGAAAAAGGGTGAGAGTGTTTCAGACTTTTTCACTAGGTTTGAAAATATATTCTCTGACTTTAGTGGGTAGGATATGGCCACCGAAGGTGGACTCCGATTGTTTGTGGACAAATTTGTTGCTAACCTGTTACCTGACATAAACGCTAAATTGAAACTTTGTGAAAGTACTTGGCCAGTGACAACATCCACTGGTATTCTGACAATGGCCCAATATTACGAGAATAGGGAAATAGAGGAGCAAGAGAAAGCGGACAAAAAGACTAAAGATTTGAAGACAAAAATATTAATTCAACGGGCATATCCGCCGTCCCGTCCACAGCCTTCCAGGTCCCATTCCCAGGGCCCATCTAACAACAAACAACTACTACCACCTTCCCGCCCGTCTCTAGGGTATTACCAATGAGCGTACTGTAAAGAGGAGGGCCATTGGAAAAATGATTGCCCAAATAAAGTTGGGCCTTCCCGAAATATCGCCCACCCGGATAATAGAGTACGCGGGCGTGCAGGCCCTCCCCACAGAATACTGACAGAGACAGACAGCAAGCGGGACCGCGCTCGCACAGTACTCCGCGACAGAACTATTTTGACAATCCCTCCTCCAAAATTCCACAGCGCCAATTTTTTAATGATGACTTTGACCCAATGGAGGGACAAGGTTCCTCTTTTGATTAGGACAGTGTAGGACAGAGGGGGGTGGGACCGGTCTCTATCCCCGTTAAACAGAATGGCCATCACTTTGAAGTACAAGTCAACGGTACTCCTCGTAATTTTCTAGTGGACACAGTGGCCCTACTACAGCACCTTGCTCACCATAATCACAAGGTTTCTCTCCATAAATTGCAGTATTGTAGACAGCAGGTCACCTATCTCAGTCACCTCCTGTCTAAGGAGGGATGTACCTTGACTGCTGAACGAGTACAAGCCATTCGAAACATACCTGTCCCACGGAGAGCCTTTATAGGCATCACTTCCTTTTGTCGTCAGTGGATTCCAACTTATTCCCTTCTCATCAAACCATTTTTGTCTCTCATACGTAAGGATTGTTCTGAGAACATCGAGTGGAATGATGATTTCCAATCCAGTTTTGACGACCTTAAGCACGCACGCTGTACAGCACCTGTGCTAGGCACACCTGACTATCGTAAGCCCTTCCAGTTGTATGTCTGTGAGAAGGACGGATGTTCCCTGTCAGTATTGACCAGGAACATAGGGGCAAACAGCGCCAGTGTGCCTCTTTTTCGGCCCTGTTAGATCCTGTGGCCCGTGCTCTCCCGGGATGTTTGCGCGCAGTAGCTGCGGCTGCAGTTGTGTTGCGCCAGTCTGCTGGGATAGTAATGGACTTCCCTCTCATGTTACTGGTTCCACATACTGTTGATGCATTACTGAATAAGACAAAAACGCAACATCTCACAAATGCCCGTTTGACCACGTATGAATTGACACTTCTGGCTAACCATATCATACTTCAGAGGTGTAACACAATCAACCCTGCCACCCTGCTGTCCCTCACGGAGGAGCTTGAGGATACCCACACTGATCTACATGACTGCATTCTTCATACAGAAGATAAGACAAAAGGCAGACTAGACTTGAAAGATACTCCATTACATGATCCTGATGGAACACTATATGTGGATGTTTCATGCCTTAAATTACCCGATGGTACCACCTCTGCAGCCTATGCTGTAACAACAATGGAAAAGATAATAGAGGCTGCTAGGATACCAAAGAATTCGGCTCAAGCTGCAGAATTGATAGCTCTGACGCGAGCATGTGAGCTGAGTAAGGGACTGAATGTCAACATCTACACAGTTAGCCAGTATGCATTCGGGGCGGTACACAATTTTGGTAGATTATGGGCAGAAAGAGGTTTTCTGACCTCACACAGTACCCATATTCAACATGGGTCACTAATATCGAACCTCTTGTCCGCTCTTGCACTTCCCCAGACCATGGCCATCATCAAATGTAGCGCACACAAAAAGGTGACCGATGATGTCGGCCGAGGCAATGCCTTAGCTGACCAGATAGCGAAAGAAACAGCAGCACGTGAAAAGATAGGATGTATGTACATAGTGGAAAATAGAAAGGAGGTCTCTGAGCATGAGATATTTGGGAACACACTGAAAAGTGTACAAAGGATTCAGGCAGAGGCTACTGAACAAGAGCTAATTTCATGGAAGGGAGGAAAGGCCGAGTTTGATGAGGACATACAGTGTTGGACAGATCTGTCGCAAAACAAAAGATGGATGCTCCCTGATGCATTTATCTTACCAGTAGTAACGATGGCCCATGGTCCAGCCCATATAGGTGCCAAAAGTATCTATGACATACTTGACCCTGTTTGGGCTAATGATAGTATCAGGAAGACAGCAGACCGTCTGGTTTGAACATGTATGATATGTTTACAACATAACCCAGGAAAAGGTACACCAGTCCCACCCGGACATTTTGGCCCCCCAGATTATCCTTTTGAAGTGTTACAAATGGATTATATTGAAATGGAAAGGTTTAACAATTTGAGATACGTCCTGGTCGTCATTTGTATGTTTAGTAAATGGGTGGAGGCCTACCCAACTAAAGACAACACTGCTATTACTACACCTAAAATACTCTTGAAAGAATTCTTTCCCCGATTCGGGATCCCTCGATGTGTATGGTCAGACAACGGAAGTCACTTTACTGGACAAGTCATGAGGAAGGTCCGCAAAGGTCTAGGTCTCCGCCAGAAGTTTCACGCAGCCAATCACCCCCAATCAGCAGGCTTAGTAGAGAATTATAATGGTACACTCAAGTTGAAAATATCAAAAATATGTGCTGATCGCGGTATTACATGGCCAGACGCATTGCCCCTAGCATTATTATCTGTTAGGATGACACCCCATTCTAGGTCAGGGTTGTCACCACACGAGATAGTGATGGGGAGGCCGGCGAACGTTTGGGGTGTTCCACGTCCTCGTAAATACTCTGACATTTAGCATCCTGTCTTGCTGGATTATCTCGCTGAACTTACTAATTCTTTACGTCTGATTCGTCAGCAGGCACACGAAGCACTAGCCTCTGTGCCCACCGATCCAGGCCACAACTTGCAACCTGGTGATTGGGTCCTCACGAAGAACTTTCAACGGAAAAAGAGTCTTGAGCCCCGCTGGAAAGGTCCACGACAGGTCCTCCTGGCTACTCGAACAGCAGTCAAAGTCGAGGGAGCCAAGAATTGGATACATGCTTCACACTGCAAGAAAATACCTCTGTTTGTATCCTGTGAAGGCATAAAAGGTGGTGACTGCCCAACAAGGAAGGACAGTTCCAATAGAAATACAGAAAGAAATAAAAACCAGAACAACAGTGCCCTGCAGGGGGCCTCTCCAGATCCTGGTCCCACTGAACAGTTGTTTCCTGACCATACCGTACCGAATTCCACCAGATACAATTTTTGCCCACGAAAAATTAGAAAATAAGAACATGAACTAATTGCTTGACCCCTGTACTAAGTTTGACAATAGCTGCAGGGCTGTGATTTTGTCTGTTGGGGCGGACCAGAGTGTGTCAAAAGGACTGCTGGAATCACCCATCAGTGAAGAAACCAACAGTCACGGGCAGCACCTAGGTTGGACTGAACTGCTAGTGGGACAAGCAATAAACAGAAATGGGCGTTATACAGGAAGACAAGAGCAAAATGCAGAAAATAAAATATCGGAAAAGACTATTTGGCCCGCGTATCGCTTGCCTCACCATAACAGTGCTATGTCTGGTACTTCTGGCCTGCATTGGATGGTTGATACATGATTCTGACTCAAAGGACTCTCCAACTCTGTCACCGCCTCCAGAACACAGCCATGTTTCCTTACCACCCAATGAGGAAGGACGACGCAAGGAATATGAACAAAAATACCTTCATATCTATGTTACATCAACATCAGCTGGCTGTAAATAGAACAAATTGTTGGGTATGTGGCTTGCTACCAAGTTCCGTGCAAAAAGGGTTGCCATATATTTCATTTCCTTTTTCTTTCAATGGCTCCTGCAGCGCCTGGTATGAACTATCAGCCATCTGGGCTACCTCAATGGATGCTACTAATTCTGGACTATTGGTCACCCACCTATACCGGTTATGTTGGCCTACTGGAACGAGAGTCTATGGAACAAAGGAAGAAAAGTCAGAGTATGCTGACCGACGAAATAGGTCTACTGACATATATTTTTTATCCTTTAATACCACACCCCGGATTGGCCGAAGATTTTTTTGTAACACAAGTCAAGGCTCCACTTTGTTTTCAGAAAAATGGTAATAGAAGTGTAGGTGCCAGCAACTGTAATGCTACAATAATATTGAATGGAACTGATTGGCCTACAATGATACCGTCACGAAACACGTATTTTGTTTGTGGTAATAATGCCTACACCTCCTTGGTACCCACCTGGACCGGTACGTGTTACATTGCTTGGTTACTACCACCAACTTACACAGCTGGCCCTCAACACCACAGGACTCGGAGAGGGGTAATATCTGCAGAAGATACCTCAGCACAAGAAGCATTGGCCTACTTTAAAGGAGTCCTTCCATTTTGGGGCCCTATGACGAACAGTAGGGATATCAGATATCTCACACGAGTTGTGGAGGCAACAATTGACGAGACTGCTGGGGCCCTGAGCAACATCATTGCAGAACTCGCTGCTGACCGCCTTGTTACTCTTCAAAATAGAATGGTACTTGACATCATACTAGCAGACCGTGGTGGAGTCTGTACTTTGATCGGATCGAGCTGCTGCGTTTATATACCAGACAATGCCCCTTCAGTGTACAAAGCTATTCAAAGGTTGCATACAATAGCTTCCACAATACACCAAGACGAAGGAACATGGTCCTTGACCGACTGGTGTTGGGGTTTGATTTCCCAATGGGGCTGGAAGGTACTAATATTCCTTTTTGTGCTCGCTGCTGTATTCCTCACCTGTTGTCCTTGTGTACAGTGCCTACCTGCTTTGTGCGGTTGCTGTATGGCATCCCTTGCCCCCTGGCCTGTTCGCCCTCCTCAACACACGGCTATGCTGTCCCTTGAGTAGGAGATAAAAGACCTTATGTCCATTAACATAGACACTGAATGACGTTCAAACTTGCCTCACAATGGCAAAAGGAGGGATTGAGAAAATGTACATAAAGTTAATCATACACCATAGCTGCTAGGCATCTGTTTATCTTTATTATGTTGCCATGTGCTCGACAAACCTCCTGAACTTTGATGATTGACCAATCTGCTTATCGCTGTAATTTACTTGTTCTAACCGAAGTTCCGAGAATGTTTGTGCTTAATCAGTAACTGCCAGAACAGGTTCGTACAGGTCGTTGCCACCTCCTGCCAGATGCATCTGTACTTTCTCCCACCACACGTGTATCCCTGAAATATTCTGAAGGCCACAGAGGACCTTGAATACACTAGGGGTGGAGTTGTCCTCTGACTAAGCAGTTTTTTGTGTATATAAGGTTGGGTGCCCCAAAGTGAAGGGGCAGCCTCCGTAGGAAAGTCTCCATGACTGTCCTGGGACTCTGTACTGGCTTGGGCTAGTAAACCATCTAATAAAACTTATCTTTTCTCCTACAGTTGGTGACTCCATCTGGTTTGTGTAATGTATGACTATATACCCTGAGGACTTAGGGTGTCCCTCCACCGCTGAGAGAGAATCAGCGACTTTTTCTCCCGGTTCCTCATCTAGCTCCTCTAGTACAGCAAGAACCTTGAACTTGTTGCTGGTAGTGACCTGGGCTATGTTATGGGTGTCTTCACCCTCCTCAGGTCTTCTTTCCTCTTCAAGTGGTCCAATGGACACAACAAGGGTATCAGGAGCATCAGTAGCATCCATAGTAGGGAGTATATCCATTCTCAGGCTTTGCCCACCTGCATCCTCTTCAAGACCCCCCTCAATGCTCTGTAAGGCTGGTGAAAACAGGGCTCTGAAAAAGGAATTTAGTGTAGGAGTTATCTTAATCTGTGGGTCTGGCGCCTTTCTGCCCCTCCTGCCAATGCCCTTACTAGACCGCTTGATGGATCTCCCTAGTTTTGTGACCAAAACACCTGCCACTCCATCCGGCATATGCCTTTGAGCCTTCACTGTATCTTTCAGAATGGCAGGAGGGAATTCCAACAGAGGCCCTACTCTGGCAGCCACAACAGCACAGGTGTGCAGCCTACATCTTGAGGTCTTACAGACAGCCTTACCAGTAGTTTCACCTTTCTGATCCATATGGGTGGGGTGCTGGGCCCTCTTGCTTCCTTTAAAGGCCTCACCACCCCTCTGCAACCGTCTGCCACTTCCGCAGCACCAAACGTCGCTGTGTGCTCCTATGCTTGCTTCTGTGCTGGTTGGGGAGCTTCTGCTGCTTGATACCTGAATTGTGCTGGAACTGCCACCGTTGACACGGGTCTGTGTTCAGGCCTCTCTGCTATGCTGCTAGACTATCTTCCAGCATGGAATCCATGAGCTGACTGCCACGTCAGAGAGGATGCCCCAGAGACCACGATGTAGGTCATCCAGCCATGGAGGAGGACTCCCAGCAGGATCTCGGAACCATTAACCGGTTCCGCCAGGTATGGGCTACCAGTAATGCGCTTGGGTGGCAGCTAAGGTACACTCACTGTCACTGTGGCATGCAACATGTTACTCCCCGGGATCTGGCGTCCACTCAGTGTATGGCTGCCATGTTTCTCTGTCCGATCCCTCTGCTATTATGTTAAAAGCTACCAGCAACTGCTTCGATTAATATTGTCCCAAATATTATAGTTCAAGAAGCTTTTGGAAGAGCACCTGCGATAGGGTTTATCCCTCCATCGCAGAATTCGCAGATTGTTGCATAGACACCAATGCATACTAGTCACACTTTAAAGGGAAGGGAGATGGTTTGTCTTTATGACACAAACAACACAAGGCAAGGATAATTTATTTGAAGATGGGATTTTTCCACCCATGGTTTGAAGAAGCCACATAAAATAGAAAGATAGGAAATGCAGAAAATCAGGTTGTCATTAGATAGGAGACAGAGAAAGAAAGACCAATAAATGTTGAGATTAAAAGTAGAACCGGAAGCAATAATTGGAGGATGTTTAGATCTGAATCATGTGAATCAATATCAAGAAAAATAATTGATCTATTTGGGCAAAGAAATTACTAGTAGTGGAGCAGCTACACATGATAAATTGACTGAATTGTCCAGAAAATATGAAGATGGTCTTTTCAAAATTGTCCCATTGCAGGAAAGTTTCGGAGCACAATTAGATGATGAAGCAATTAACACAATGCGTTCTTCAGGAATGCCATTACATATTACTGAATTAGTAAAATTAATTAATAAATGGAGTGATTTTGAGAAATTAGAGAGCAAATGGGCAAACAGACATGAAAAAAAGAAACAATCAGAGGCGGCTGAAGTAAAAGGGAAGCTACCTCCAAGTCCATTGAGAGAGACACAAGGAAGAGGCTATGTTCATGTACCATGGAGTAGGGGAGATATTGCAGCATTTACAAACAATTTCTCAAAACTGAGAGACAACCCAATGCAGTGATGCACACAGGTTGAAAGATTTATTAAAATTTCAATAGTGTTGGGGACTGATTTGAATACAATCTTTGATATTGTTGTTACAAATTAATTATGGACTGATTGAAAAATTGCTGTACATTGGCCAAACTCAGAGCCACTGAAAGGTGCTTGCACTAATGCACCATGTCCTATTTTGATGAATAAATACAATGCTGTGATTACTTTCTTAAAAGGTAGAGTTCCTCCAAATTATCTGAATAATAAAAGGCTGAATAGAATTCAGCGAAAGTCAGTGCATGATTATTATGAATGGTTGTTGAAGACATTCCAGCAGTACACTAGACAATCGCACCTTGAACCAAGTTAGATGGGATTCTTTATCACACAGTTTGTTATTGGGTTGAGACCAGAGATTAGTCAGCATTTACAGCAGCGTTTACTTTGCTGTCAGACAAAGTCATTGGAGGATATTCTGAAATATGCAAACGATTTCCCAATCAGTCATTTGCAGGAAATGTTGGTGCAATGCAAGTTGTTGGTTTTCAGAATGAAATGCAGGGTTAGTTTTCAAGCTGGAATTCAAGGTACTTGAGATATGGCTGATTCTCAGAGCAGCGGAGTTCCAATTGATCTGAATTCTGGAGTAAATGTTGCACCCTGGGAGAAAACATGTCTTTGTAATTTTTGTAACAAGATTGGGCATTGGAAGAGGAGTGTAGACTGAATCCAGATGTAAGGAGTCAGGGGTGTAACAAATGCCCCTGTGGTGCAGGGGGGCCCAGTTTCACCCAGACTGGTAGAGCCCCCTCAGCCCTACTGATGTGAGTATGAAGGGTCCCTTCTGTGTATCTTACAGGGGGGCCCTGTTGTAGTGGCCCTTTAGTGCTGGTGTTGGACACCCAAGTTTTAGTTAGTTTCACAGCCTACACCTTTAAACGCAAGCATATATTTAATTAATTGTCATTTATTCAACAGAGCCTGTTTCCAGTGCATAGTTTTATATTATTAATAAGCTTCCTCTTTCTAGAAAGACAGAGTACATACTGCACATTTTGTATCAGCCTTTAGCAGAACACACATTCTGTGCCTTCTCCAAGGCTGTTACGTTCGGTTCATGGTATGCCAGCCTGGATTGTCATCTCAGGAGACAGTTTCTATCCTCTACACACATCATGACTTCCACGAACTATGTAGGGTTTATGATATAATCAACACATAGGCCAGAGGAGGACAGAGGGCATTCCAGTCTTGGCTGTCCTAGGACATACTCATCCTGCAGCCAGACTTACTGATCCTGATGCTGACTATTATAGTATAATATTAAAGCTCAGAACTGTTTTAAGATCCCAGTCATCAGAAACAATCCTAGGTGTAATAACGTCATTCAAAGACATCTTAAGCACATATGGAATTTGTATCATTTCAGTTGGTCCAAATATCTCAAAAGGTACTTTATCCCAAACAATTCCATCAGGAACAGAAACAGCAGAAATATTCAATAGGGACTAGTCTCTTCGCACTTTGTGGGAAGACAAAGAAGGCTTAAGAACTCATCTATAAGTTCAACAGCAGAGCATTCAGGCAAATAAGGACCATGTATAAGCAAAAAGAAGACAATACCAAATCCAACCTATGAAAAATGCAAGCAATGTTAATGTAATCCACAGGTAGTGCCATGGGTGAATCAAACAGTTATATTTTAATCAGTTAGAAATCTTACGTATACAATGTGCTGTGACAATAGTAGATGCTGAAGAATTTGAAGAAAAATCATCAATGTCGGCAAAATAACCAGAAGCGGTTTGTGCAAAAACTGGAACCTGTGCTCATGAAAGAGAACTGGTAGATGTATCCAGAAGAGGTTTGTCGTAGACAATATCATTGGTTTGCATTGAATTTGTAAATTGCAAATTAAATATTTGGGCATTTCCTGTTGATTCAGTGGTTACTAGCATCAACAAAAGTTCATTCTGCACCCTCCCCACCCTCAGGGGAAACAATGTCACCATTGTTTAATGCTTGAAGAGGTATTTCCTGTATGGTAGTGAGAGGGTCAAGGGAACTACCCAGGTAACCTTGTGGTCTACTGTGCAGGGTCGGCCACATGATGCAATTTTACGTGATAAATGGAGACAAAGTGGTTGTCTTTAGAGCCAGGTAGAGCCAATAGTATGCCAGTCCTTGTACCATGTATTCCAGGAACCGACACTGGTGCCTGGTAGGATAGGTCAAATTATTTTTTATCAGCAACTTTTTCTTTAATACGATCCCCTTCTTTTGGAATCCAGCCTGTTGAAGTTGTTGAATCCCTCATTCCCAAAGTGGCGGCATGTGCTGGTGTGTTTCCATTATGGAACTATTGTAATTCCTGCAAGACAGTGACATGTTCATTTATGTCAAAAGGTGTTTCTGCAGTCACCGTGTCAGGACCATCAAGATCTAGAACAAACATTGGGATGCTGAACAGGACTTCATAGAGGTTAAGGCCTCCAAGAGATCCTCTAAGCAGAATATTTAGTGCTCCCTGGACTCTATACAGGTGATGGAGCCAACTACAACCTTAGCCACGTAATTGAGCTGTTAAGGATTGCTTTAAGTCTCTTTTTTTTCTCTCCACTACCAAATTTGTCTTGGAATAGTAGAGACTAGAACATTGCACCCTGATACCCATTGTTCCCATGGTGTCCATGTATGCCCTGGAGACCAAAGCAGTGCCCTGGTCTTCGTGGAATGCTGCAACTGCATATGTCCCAATAAAGACTTGAAAAAGTTTGATTACAGTTTGAGCATCTGCTGACTGCTGTGGCTACACCCATAAGTATCTGAAGCAAGAGTCTGCTGCAAGTAGAATGTATTTACATGCACTGTCTGATTTGTAAGGGACCACATTGGTCTGGGTACACACACTGCATATGCTTGTTTGATATAAGGAGTCATGTGTATGGTGGGTGTTTAACAGTGGAACCTTTTATTTGCTGACAGATGTTGTAAATGTGGACATACTGTTTGGTCTGTATGTATAGAGCCTGCCACCAATAATGTTTTTGTAGTACTGTAATTGTAGCTGCCACACCATCATGGGCAGAAGCAACACCCTCATGAGCTGCTTTGATCAGATCTAGCCACCAGTCTTCATTGTGGATCGCATGATCACCCACCCCTAGTATTGTTACAAAGGGGATATTTTGAGTACTTAAGTGATAGGAATATTTTTGTGGTATGCTTTTGGTAAAGGCTTGCTGTCAGCTGAAGCAGTCACAGCAACCGTTATGTCATCATCCCACCTCATACGAGAATGAGTTATCGCAGCAACAGATGCCATAGCAATTGCAGATTTGGCCGCTTCGTCTGTCAATGAGTTTCCTACAACATGTAGCCCAGTGTATGAATTACATGAGCTTGTGTCTTTAAGCTCTGACACTGTCCCCCACGAAAATATATGTTTTATGGTGTTTCCTTTTGAAATCTCTACACCCATTGAGATGCCAATAGTGTAATGTAGGAGGCTGGTCTGGTTTGTAGTGGGTACCTAAGGTACTTACACCTAATACCAGGTCCAGTTATGCCTTATTAGTGAAATGTAGGCAGTGTTCTAGCAGCTTAGGCTGTCTAGAGGTAGTTGTAGCAGAGCAGCTTAGGCTGAACTAGGAGACATGCAAAGCTCCTGCAACACCACTATAGTTACAGAGTACTTATACACAATAAAGGAAAATAATCAGTGTTACCAAAAATAAAGGTACTTTATTTTAGTGACACAAGGCCAGAAATATTTTAGAGACAATACTCCTTCTGGAGGTAATTAGTATACACAATATATACACTAGAGACCAAAATCAGGTAAATAAATAGTCATAGAATAGTGCAAAAAGTAGAAAATACAATAGAATGCAATTGGCCTAGGGGCAACACAAACCATATACTAAGAAAGTGGAATGCGAATCACAAATTCCTCCCTAGGCAAGTGTAGTGTATAGAGGGTCACTGGGAATGTAAGAAAACACCAAAGGTAAATAAAATACCAACAAACAGTGGATTCCTAGACCTGAAGACAAGTGAAGAGAGGAGGCCAAGTCCAGAAGTCGCAGAAGATTCCAGGAAGGACAGGAGCCCCTGGCAACCTAGAACATTGTGCAAAAGTGGATTCTCCAGTTAGAAGAAGTGTGAAGAAGAGCACCAAAGAAGATGGCTGCGGGTTCCTGCATGGTGCAGGAGATGTCCCACGTCGGGTTGTTGGAGGCAGGCAGTTTGTGTCGCTGGAATCATCCAACAAGCCTTGGTTCAAACAAGTTCACGGTTTGCGTCAAAAATGGCGCTGCCTAGACCCATGAGGGAGCGGGGCTTCTCAACTTGGACTGAGGTGACAGAGGGGGCTCTCAGCACTGGAGAGAGCCCACATAAGACCTAGCAGCACCCACGGGAGTCCCAGGGCATGAGGACAAAGAAGATGCAAAGTGAGGTTGGTGCAGCACAACAAAAGAAGGTCCCACGCCACCGGAGAACTACTCAGTGAGTTGTGCATCGCAGGATGGAGTGCTGGGGACCTGGGTTATACTGTGCATAAAGGATTCTTGGAAGAAGTGCATAGAAGCCCAAGGAGCTGGAGAAGACATGGTACACAGGGGTACTGTCGCAAACCGGGAAGGCAAGCTGTTACCTCCTCCAAATTTGGACAGCTGGACCTTAGGACAGTCTGGGTCATGTCGGTCCACTACCTGTGTTCCGGGGAGCTCGCTCGTCATCAGGAGTGGAGTCTCAGAGAATCGGTCGTTGTTGCAGAAGGGTGCCTGCAGGAGCTGGGAAGTGACTCCATCATTCCACGGGAGATTCCTTTGGTTCTTCTGGTACAGGGTAAAGACAGAAAGTCCTCAGAGCGTGCACACCTTGGAAACTGTTGCAAATGCTGGCTGGAGCTGAAGTTGCAGGTTACAGGAATCGTCCTGGATGCTTTGTTGCAGTTACAGTGGTTCCTGGAGCAGTCTGTGGTTGATCCAACAGTCAGAAGCTGAAGCAGAGAATTGAGAGGATTCCTAGAGGAGTCTTGCAAGCTGAATCTGAGGAAACACCCAGAGGAGAGACCCTAAATAGCCCTGAGAGGGGGATTGGCTACCTACCCAGGTATGCACCTATCAGGATGGGTCTCTGACGTCACCTGCTGGCACTGGCCACTCAGAGGTCTCCAGAGTGTCCCCACACCTTGGAATCCAAGATGCCTAATGCCAGGGACACACTGGAGGAGCTCTGGGCACCACCCTTGGGGTGGTGATGGACAGGGAAGTGGTCATGCCCTTTCCTTGGTCCAGTTTCGCACCAGAGCAGGAGCTAGGGGTCCCTGAACTGGTGTAGACAGGCTTATGCAAGGAGGGCACCATCTGTGCCCTTCAAAGCATTTCCAAAGGCTCTGGGAGGCTATCCCTTCCAAGCCTGTAACACCTATTTCCAAAGGGAGAGGGTGTAACACCCTCCTCCCAAAGGAAATGCATTGTTCTGCCTTCCTGGGACTGAGCTGCTCAGGCCCCAGGAGGGCAGAAACCCATCTGTGAGGTGGCAGCAGCTGGGGCTGTAGTGGAAACCTCAGAGAGCTGGTTTGGCAGTACTGGGGTTCCATGGTGGAGCCCCCAGGATGCATGGGATTGCCCACCCAATACCAGATTAGGAATGGAGGGACAGTTTCATGATCTTACACCTCCGATGGCCATATTTGGAGCTACCATTGTGAAGCTACATATATGTATTCACATATATGTAGTGCCTGCGTGTAAAGGTATCCCCACACTCATGAAGTCCGGGAATTGGCCCTGGACAGCGTGGAGGCACCTTTGCTAGTGCAAGGGTGCCCTCACACTTAGTACCTTTGCATCTAGCCTTCGGTAAATGAAGGCTAGACACATAGGTGACTTATAAGTTACTTGAGTGCAGTGAAAATGGCTGTGAAATAGTGTGTGCACTATTTTACTCAGGCTGCAGTGGCAGTCCTGAAGAAAGGTTTGTCTGAGCTCCTTATGGGTGGCAAAAGACATGCTGCAGCCCACAAGGATCTCCTGAAACCCAAATGCCCTGGGTACCTAGGTACCATATACTAGGGACTTATAAAGGGGGGTCCAGTGTGCCAATTGGAATTGGAATATAAAGTCACTAAACCTGGTAGTGACTAATTTGGTAAGTAGAGAGAGCATAAGCACTGGAGTTCTGGTTAGCAGAACTTCAGTGACACAGTTAAGCATTACTGACAACACACACATAGGCCACAAACTATGAGCACTGGGGTCCTGGCTAGCAGGATCCCAGTGAGACAGGTAAACACACTGACAAATAGGGTTTTAACTATGATCACTGGGGTCCTGGTTATCAGGATCCCAGTGAGACAGTAAAAACACAGTGACAAACACTCACAAACAGGCTAAAAGTGGGGGTAACCATGCTAGAAAGAGGCTACTTTCTCACATGTAAGTGTTTAATGAAGGACTGGACACAATAACACAAATCACACACAATAAGTGTTGAGTGTTTCAGTGCCAAAAGCAAAGCTTTAAGCTCAGCAAATTGAGTTGTGGAGTCCCCAAGGGACTGCATGTAGGTTTGCTCAGAATGGAACTTGCCATCCCTCATCACTCCACAAATGGCTGTGCAAGCCCTGGAGTAATGATGTTTGGTATCTACAACTGGTTGAGCTGAACCACCAATGTAAATGATGATTCTGTAATGGAGAGGAGGCATGACATTAGCAGGCATGGGTTACTCAAGTTTATATTGGAGATGTTCTTGGGTCTGTAGTTTTGGATCAAAAACATAATCAACATCAGTGGCAATCACGGAGGTAGCATATTGTATCCATCTTGGTTGTAATGCTTTGGCATTTGGGACACTAGCTTTGGTAACTGCCTCAAGGGCTGGTACCAGGGTAACAACACTAATGCATCTTCCCTGGGCTAGTGGTCTCTCTTTGATGACTGCCATCTGAACTGCAGTCACTTTTTTCTGTGGGTGCAAACCGCATTTCAGCATTTTTAATATAAATATGAGTTGTATGCTATTGGAACTTTGTCACCTTCAGTAAATGTAACATATGTGAAACCGATGGCACCTGAGACTACCCGGATCTCGAGGTTTGCTTTGTTAACACATGTGTGTAAATGTTTTCCTTCAAGCATTTCAGTCTGTATTAATCTGAGAATTAGTGTATGTGGTGGTGTTCAATGTTTGTTAGAGAAATCTGGATGTATTACTCATATAGTGGCTTTATGCACCATGCGTAATCTGGATTGTATGTTCTGCCAAAATTAAAGAAACCTAACAACGACTGTAACTTTTTGATGGTATTTGGTGATTGCAGTTGTGCACACTTCTCTAGTAAGTGTGGTGTTAGACGCTTTCCCTCATTTGACAACTCAAATCCCAAAGATTTAGTGGGCTACTACCACTATGCTCTGATACATAGAGGTTAGATAGGAATTACTAGACCTTCGAGACCCATACCCAATGGTGGGGTTGTTTAACTTTTTGTGCTCATTGTATTTGTATTGTATTGTATTGTAATAGTATTTATATAGCGCTTACTACCCCTGACGAGGCGACAAAGCGCTTTTCGGTGAGTAGCACGCTACTCCGGAACCCAAAAAGAATTAGTGGTGGATTAGTATAGGGTAATATGAGTACAGTTTTAGTATTATTATGAGTTAATTTGAGCCGTGGATATGAGAGTTTGTTAGTTAGATTGACTGGAGTAATGGAGGGGTAGTGGAGGGAAGAATACAGAAGTGTTAATTGGGAGTTTATGGTAATAGGATTTAGGCTTGGTATGAGTAAAGGGGGAATGGAGGAAGGAAGAGTCTGTGGAAAGGGGTAGGGAGATCATAGTAGCAGGTGAGATAAATGAGAGAGAATATAGTAGGGTTGTTTGGGAGATCATGGTAGTAAAGTGAGGTTTGGGTGAGTTAGATGTGGAAGCAGAGGGAAGAGCTTAGGCAGAGTTATTTAGGAGATGAAAGTAGTAGAATGGATTTTGGACGAGTCAGAGTGGGAATGGAGGATATATTGATAGAGACATGACATACGGTGATGGGTAGATAAGTGTGAAATAAGATGAGGGCAGGGATTCATAAGTATAACAACTTATCTAGGAGTTATGCAATGACCTATGAACATGTTAAGCATAGAATAACATACACACATATGTATATATATATACACACACACACATACACACATGAATACACACACATACATGCACACATATATGTACATACATATACATATTTAAACCATGAGTAAATATACTTAGTTAAACAGGTTTAAAGAGTGTGTGTGTAGTTTATTGTTATGACATAGTAGCAATACATATTTTCTAAAGGAATATATATAACTAGAATATACACATAATCAGAAAAAAATATTTATCAACATATGTATGTGTAGTCCATAGTTGTTTGAATATGGTGGTTATGAAGGAAAGAGCCAACTCTTGAGTAGTTTTCTGAAGACAAGATAATTATCTGTGGCTCTTATAGTTGGGGGTAATGAATTCCATAGTTTGGCTGCTTGAATGGAGAAGGATGTACACCTATGGTCTTTTTTTTGTATGGTGGTGTTCTAAGGCGGGATGCCAATCTTGAGCGGAGGTTTCTTTGTTGAATGTAAATGGTTATTTTGTTTCTGATAAAAAACGGTCCTGTTCCATGTATAGCTTTTTGTGTGATACAAAGCGGCTTCAAAGTGCATCTTCTGGCAACGGGTAACCAGTGTATTGCTCTCAAGGCAGGGGAGATGTGGGCTTGTGGCTTTACATGTAATAGTAGCCTGGCTGCGGAGTTTTGAATACGTTGTAGTTTTTTCATAATAGACAGAGATGATCCATGTGTTATGTTTCATCTACCTTATTATTGTAGCCCATGCTTTATATGTTAGGATGCAATGCTTCAATAAATATATTGAAATCTAGTTTGCATCTCTTGTCTTGCTTTGGCATGTTTGAGTCTTTGAGTACCTGAGCAAAAGGGGTGTGATCTGTTCACCACAACTTCCCTGAGGACTCATTGTCAGGTTTAGGTTTCCACAAATCATTACTACCCTAATAGGGGTGGGTAAGGTACTGCAGGCTAGCCAGGAGCTATGCCAACAGCTTTCAGACAGTGTAAGGCTGTTTCAGTCTCCTACACGCAATGGTGCTGCTGTCCTAAACATGCAGTCTTATTACCATAATAAGAGTCACAAGACACACCCTAACACTTTGTTATGCCACTGCAAGGAGGAACTAAGATTCAGATGCAAGTGCCAATGCAGACACAGGTTCCAATAATGCAGGTCCTACAGGCCTGAGGATTTCGCAAAAAGTGGGTAATCACAGACTTAACATGAATCAAATGCCCAGAGTAAATAAAAACGATTCCAGACCCAGAACCGAAACTCATTTCAACAGTTCCCAATGTTGGACAGTGAAAGCACTGGTTCTGACAATTCACAATGATGGTGTCTGAAGGGGGAGGAAGATTACATACTTGGCACAGTCTTAGAGGTAGACCATTTGTAGAAGGTGTGGTAAATGACCCTCAAGTGTTAATTCTTATTGACACTGGATGTACCCATTCCAATGTTAAAACAGCGGAAGTCCCAGACCTACCCCTCTCCGTAAAGAACATCCATGTTGTAGGAGTTACAAATAAACAGATTACAAATCCCTTTTCAGAGGAGATTCCCGTAAAAATAATTAAATTTGAAGAGAAGCACCAGTTTGCTGTGCGTAACTCGAGTCCTGTAAACCTGCTAGGAAGAGATCAATTGCACAAGTTATATTGTACAATCTACTGTATTGCACACTGGATAATGTTGAATTCAAGATACATGAGGAGGGTGTAGAAGGTGGTCCTGTAGGACTATATGCAATGAGAGCAGTAGAAGAGGTACCCCTTGATTTAAGAGTCACTGTGAACCCATAAGTAGGGGACTTGAAGGTAAAAATAATGGACTAATCAAAGATGTTGTACCAGTCTGTACCACAGTGAAGCCCAATGCAGTTTTTCCAAGAACACCACCATAACATTTGACCCAAGAGACATTGGCAGAAATAACACCAATAATTGGAGCCCCTGTAATTGCACACCAATGGGCCTGCAGACACTCAACAGCAAGTACAGAATCATACAGGATCTCAAAAAAATGCATGATGTTGCTCTTCCATGTTGTTCGATTGCAACAAATCCAGCCACCATCCTTTTGCAGATTCCACGAACTGCAGAATAGTTTACCATTGTGGATCTTTGCCAAGCTTTTTCTCCATACCATTTCATGAAGACAGTCAATTTTTTTTCTCTTTCATGTTTCAAGAGAGAGCTTTGGTATGGTGTAAAGTTACACAAGGGTACGCTCAAAGTCCTTGAGTCTCTGCAAATGCCTTGTGATTAAGTTCTGGTGTAGCACATCAATGACGTACTTGTGGCATTGAGCACTAGAGAAGCTTGAAAACAGGATATTATTGTTTTGCTCATTCATCTAGCTGAGAATGGACATGAAGGCCCTCATAACGACTTTGGCGGTCTTCAATGAAGACCGCTAAAGCCGGGTGCGCCAGGAGATCACCAGTGTTGGCGGTCTACTGCCTGCCATATTTTGGGTGCTGCTAGATTTCTGCCACACTTTGGGATGAGATCTGGCAATAGTCGGGCTGGCGGACGGAGGCACTCTGTCGGTTCCATCACAGGCCCGTTCAGCCAGTAGAACACCACCTGCCATATTATGGGCCATAAAAGGGCCTGGCAGTGTCCTGCTGGCGGGGCTCTGACGGCGGTGGAAGCACCCCTTCCCGTTCCCTGCCGGACGACCTTCTCCCCTGAACAGCTAAGGTGACCGTCCGACAGGAGAGGGGGGTGGGAGGGTGGCGGGTGTTGTGTGTGCATGTGTGAGTGTGGGGTGTCTGCGTGTGTGCATGAATGTGTGTATGGGTGGTTGTATATGTGTCTGAATGTTGTAGTGAGTGCGTGTCTGCATGTAAATGTGTATGCATGTGAGTATGTATGTTTGGGTGGGTGTGAATTTGCGTGCTTGAAAGGGTGTGAGTATGCATGCTTGTATGCATGTATGAATGTTGTGAATGCATGTATGGATGCGTGTGAGTGTATGCATGTATGTAAGTGTAGGTGACTGGTGTATGCTTGGTGCGTGTGGGTGTCTGTGTGCATGTATGAAGGGGGGATGGGGCTGTGGCTGAAGGGGGTATGGGTGGTGTGGCTGAAGTGAGGGTGGGGCAGGAGGGGCTCTGTGGCTGAAGGGGGGTGGTGGGGTCTAGTGCTTGCTGTGTAAGGTGGAGGTCAGGTGCTTGCCGGTGGTGTGGGGGAGCCATTTACCGGTGACAGGGAAGGAATTCCCTGTCACCAGTAGCCTTTCAGCCATGGTTTTCGTGGCAGTGCTACTGCCGCGGAAACCATGGTGGAAAGCAAGCTCCTAATACCACTGGTGTTCTTCTGTGGACCGCTGGGTCAGAGATGATCATCTCCGGCCTGGCAGTGCCGATTGCCATGGAGGTATGAGTGGAGATTTGGCGGGCTGCACCGCAAGCCTTTTCGTGTTGGGACCATCACATTTATAGTGGAGGTCAAAAGACTACCAGGGTCAAAATGACCACCAAGGCGTCTCCCAGCAAACTGCAATACTGTCCAAAAAGAAGTCCAATACTTTGGGCATATCATTGAAAAAAGAATGTGAAAAAGGTGTCACACGAAAGAATCGAGGCACTATCGAGGATGAGTCCAATCAAAACAGAGAGAGAAGTCAGAATGTTCCTGGCAATGGTTGGCTCCTGTAGACAGTAAATACCAAACTTTTCCCTTTTCTCTAAGCTTTTACTGAGGCTGTCGCACAGAGGTATGCCTGAACCGCTTCCATGGGACAATGAGGGCTTGAAATCTTTCCTAGAGAAGAGAGAAAGTCTCTGTCATGCCCCAGCACTAGGAAAGCCAGTTTATAGTAAGATGTTCATACTGCAGTTCTGCAGTGAGGAAGGTCTGTGCTCTTTCAGTGCTAAAACAGATGCATAGAGATTCGAGAAGACTTGTGTCACGTTTTTCAATTACTCATGACACTGTAGCTGCAGGGCTGCATAGCTGCATAATGATGTGCAGCTGTTGGTGTCAACATAGAGAGGCGTGAAAGCATAGAGATGGGACATCCTTTCACTGTTATGGTCCCACACTCTGTGGAGATTCTGCTTACCAGATTGAAAACACAGTATGACTTACAAATTATGAGCAGCAAATCATTGCTTCAGAAAATATAATTGTAAAATTGCTGTTAGATTTTAAACTCATTCACTTTACTACCATTGTCAGAAAATGATATGGCTAATGATGCTTTTGAGCATGATTTTCTAAATGTCACAGATTTATGCAACACGCCATTGTCAGAGCTAAAAGATGAACCTTTGATTGGGCTTGAATATGCAATTTTTCTGGATGGCGCATGTCTGAGAACCAATGAAGGTGTCCTGAGAGCAACTTACACTGTCTGTACAATTCAAGAAGATGTAGAAGCGTTGTGGTGTTACCTCAGCACAGGTTGCAGAACTGTTTCCCTTACTACAGCTTGCAGTCTATCAGCTCAAATGAGAACGACTATATTAACTGATAGTCAGTATGTCTTTGGTGTGTCCCATGACTTTGGACAGTTATGGTCACAAAGGGGTTTCATGACTTCATCTGGCTCACCTGTAGAAAATGGAGAGAATGTAAAGAGATTGCTAGAAGCGTAGCTTCCAAATAAAGTTGTGGTTGTTAAATTTGCAGTCCACAGAAGTGGCAATGGTTATGTCACAGTTGGGAACAGATATGTTGATGAAGTTGAATGCTACTGTGAACTTGTGGCCAGCAAATTTAATGGGGCTTAAACAAATGAATCTGAAGAGGACACTGTACTTTCAATGTTGTTATCTAAAGCTGATACATGAGAAGAGCTCAAGAAATTGCAGGAATATGTTTCTGAAGCAGAACAGTGAGTTGGATCAGAACAGGATGTGGGAAAGATGCAAATGACATTTGGATTCCAGCCGATGGGAGACCAGAATTACCAGACAGGTTATTGTCCCCCATGAAACAAAATTGCCATTGACTCACACATTCAGGGAGAAATACAAAATTGGTATGACCCCAGATTCAGGAAGTTTGCAGAGGAATTGTGCTACTGTTGTGTAACATTCCAGCAGATGAACGTAAGGAAAATAACTCACTGAGCCATAGAGGGAGATGAGGTGGTCCTTTCAACATAATGCAAATGGAATTTATCAAGATGCCTGTTTGTAATGGGCTGAGATACATCATAGTAGTAGTTTGCATTTTCTCTCAAAAGGTGGAAGCCTACCCAAGACTGAGAAATGACAGTCTCAATGTAGCCAAACTGCTGTTGAGAGAGTTAATACACAGGTACAGAATACCGGTTTCCCTGGAGTCAGATCGCAGGACTCTTTTCAGTAATGAGGTCCATAGCATGTTGTGTGCAGCATTACAAGTGGAGCCAAAATTACACTGCAGCTTTCATCCAGAAGCATCTGGAATTGGTGAGCAGCTCAATGGAACTATTCTGGTTAGTGAAAGTCTGTGCATCCACTTCACTAAAATGGCCTGATGCTTTGCCTCTGGTGTTGGTGAGCCTTCGAAGTCCACCTGATGGGAAGACAGGATTATTGTTGTATGAAATCTTGATGGGGCATACAATGAGATGCCTGTTGTATGTGCAAATGCACTTGCGAACATCACAGATGACATGATACTCAATTACTGCAAAGGCTTGGCAGATGTGGTGTGTTCTGTTTCTCAGCTGGTTAAAGCTGACACTGCAAATCCACATCAATAACAGTGACACAACCTCAGCCCCGACGACTGGGTGCTGATCAAGAAACATATAAGAAAGTTTTGTCTGGAGCCCAGGTGGGCCCCACTGTAAATTGTATTCATGAATATTACTGTTAAATGTGCCAAACTGGGTGCATGCATTGCATGCCCATAGAACAAGAGATCCATATGAAGAAATAGTGTTCTTTGATGAAGAACCAAGAGCACGAGTGACAGTACCAAAGCAAGCTGTACAAGACAAGGAGCAATACCACAAGAGGCAGAACAGCGAGGAAGGGAAAACGATGAAGAACTACAGATAGTTGCACCAATCCAGACTCCTGAGATCTCACAGAGTAGCATTGAAGTATCTGGTGAAGAACAAAGAGAAACAGGAGCTCAATCAGAAGTGACAGTTGAGTTATCACCTGAACAACTATAAAATCCAGGTGAAGGAACAAGTACTGTATAAAGCAAAGTGAATTACAATGCTGAATGGCCAAGAACCTATGTTTAATAGAAATTGAGATCAAATGTGTCACTTGAACGCACACTGCCAACAATCACTGAGGAGAGTCAAACAGTATAAGTGACATAGAAGAATATCAGCAGACACCCAGAAAATCAGAAGGAGCAAGTGTCTCTTGTCAGAGGTGTTCTGCACCTCAAAGGATTTACTACATGAATCAAGTGCTGAATGTCCCAATATCAGATTTGCTTGATTTGAGAACAGAGCTGTATGAAACACCTTGGTGTCACATTTAGGGCCTCATTATGACTTTGGCAGATGGAATAATGTGACCACCAAAGCCGTGGAGGGAGGCTGCTGTCATACTGGTGGCTTCCCCCAGTTGTATTACGATATTTCCACAGGGCTGACTGGCGGAATCATTGTATTATGATGCTTCTGCTGGTCAGACTGGTGGAAACAGTGCCACAGTGTTTGCCTTCTCTCCCTTAATGGAGCTAAGACCAATGCCATGGCACAAAAGCACTCTTGGAATGCTCACTGTATGCACTGCAGGTAGTGAGCATTCCGAGGGTGCTGGCAGGAGGGGGGGCTGCACTGCCCATACCATGGGCAGTGCACGGGGCCCCATGTGGCTGTGGCTTCAAGTACTGAATTTCCACTAGCCTTTTTATGGCAGGGACCCTGCCATGAAAAGGCTGGCAAAAAGAGGACTCATAATGAGCAGGGCGGTACTGAACTCTTTGCTGCTGTGGCTTACTACGACTCCGACCACCGCCACTCTGCTTTGATCCATGATCCTTGTGGTGGAGGCAGTCCCCTGGCAGTCTGACTGCCAGGGATGTAATCTGGAGGTCAGACAGCCAGGAGTGCAGCGGTCCAACTCCCACTGTGGGTTTGCTGGTCCTCGGACCTCCAAATTTATAATTTGTCCCCTAATCTGTAATTTGGAGAAATTGCTGAAAAAGATTTCTGAAAGAAACAAAAGTTTTCTGAAGAACTTTATTGAATGACAACTGCAATAGACTGAAATATAAACTGATAGGTTGCTAAATAAAAATAATTCTGAAGATTTCCCTAGGCCCATGTCTACAGTAGAAGAGTAGGGATGACATTTTAGAAGAAGATGGAGTAGGGTTAAGGATGATTATACAAAGACTGCTGTAAATAAAGCTGAAAGAACTAACTGAACTAAATAAAAGAATACAAATTGAAAGGCTGTTTGTGCACTACTTAACTTTGGAAACAAATTATTGACATTTTGTGCTGCTACAATTTTCATTTGAAAAGATCTGTCTTTAGACAAACATGAGTTTGCTAACCAAAGCTAGATGTAAGATTATTATAGGTTTTACATTGTTAGTAGTAGTATTAATAGCCATAGCTTTATTGCTAGTGGTTCATTTTACACCAGAGAAAGAGTATTTGGATTTGCTAACATAACATCTGCGCACTTAATCGATGAGGATAAATTGAAAGCTTAATTTGTACATTACATGAAAGAAGATTACACAACAAATGTTTATTTGCGGTTAGTGCTAGAATACACACAGGCTTTAGATGCAAAAAATAGTTAAGTGTTCATGCACTTACCTTTATCAGCTACAGAGGAGGTGATATACCATCACATACCTTTGTCATATGCCATTACATGTAGTATTTTGCTAATATTTTTATTCTAAGTTTGACATGATTCTTTCAAAAGTACATTTACAGAGAAGCATGAATTTATATCGGCAGGCAAAAGAAATGGAAACAGCTTGGCATTATTTTTGATCTTTCCATCCTATAGACACTGTTGAAGCATTTGAAAACAGTCTGACTTGTTTAATGAAAACATTAGAGAAGACATTTATCATGATGTTAGGGGAAAGGAGATCACATATTTCAAACCACAAAAATAAAAATGGAGATGTTTTGAAAAATATTTGGAAAAAGGAAGAAGAAGAATTTTTTTAAAGATTTATCTAAAATTAAAATGTGATAGAAGGCAAAAAGGAATGTGTTATTACAAGAAGAAACCAACTTAGAAAGAGACGTGTGGGAAATAGTAATTGTAAACACACATTTGAATTATCAGCAGGTTTGTGGGAAATTTTATGGGGGAAAAATCAATTATTACAAAGGTTTATTTCATTTGTTGACAGGGTGTTTACTTCAAACTACCTGCTGTTTGGGAGGGTATTTGCTGCTAAGCTTTTCTTTTTCCAAACATGTATCATGTATTTAGTGTAGATGCTTTGACAATGACAACAGCACATAGACACAAACGTAGTACAAGTGAAGGAACACAATAAGTGGAAAATATTTTTGGTGCAATCATCTTATCAGTACGAGTGGTTTTAAATGATGAAAAGATTAGAAAACTTTCAACAGCAGTAGACAAACTAGCAACTAGCTATTCTGGAGCTTTATTAGTGGTTAACACAGAATTAGTAGCTATTAGATCAATTGTTTCACAAAATTGATTAGCATTAGACATTTAACTCACAGAAAAAGGTGGAGTCTGCAAGATGCTGAAAGCTCAACATTGCTGTCCCAATGGGAGTAAGAAACTGTTAGAATACACAAAGAACATTACTGTTCTGAAATCTTAATTGGGATAATTAAAAACCACTAGTGTTTTAGAAAATGTTGGCAAATGAGTTTCTGCTATTGGCAAGTGGGTTACATCAGCTGGCGGAGGAATTTTCAAAGTAATAATAGTAGCCCCACTGTTTTTATGTTTGTTTCCTGAACCTCATTAGACGTTTACAAAGCTATCAGAAGTTATATTGAGAACAAAAAGAACAGAGAGTGAAACAAACTGATTAAGATAGAATGTAATGACCACATCACTAGAGAATATTAAAAGCTGACAAGTCTGAATGTTTGAAAAGAAAGAGAAAATACTCAACTGAAGATGAGAGTGGTCTCTAAAAGTTCATCTGTTAAGAATTTTGTGATGTTAGAAACCATCAGAGTGGGGGAAGTTGGTAGGGTGTTTTATAATATCAAAAACTAATCCAACAATGTCCATAATTAACGTGTAGGCCTTAGACAAAAAATAATGCTTTTCAATTCAAGGAAATGCAGTAGGCTACCACATTTACACATATTAGGCAAGCACCTCGTAAAACAATATTCAATTGAGATCCCTGCTCCTGCAGTTCAAAGGTCTGTTAATTTAGAAACCATCACTTAGAGATATTCAGTATTGCAGTTCCTCTCTTGTACAATCTCTGTGATTTGCATATTGGGTTTTGTTGTCTCTTTATAAGCAGCAATACCAGAAATCATTTACAAGTTTGCTTGTTGTTACACTGGCATTATTCTGAAATAAAAGTTGGGGTTTGTAACTCTTAAGTACCTTGTGAAATGTTGATGAGGTGATTTACAACAATCTCTACTTGTGTCTGTCATAATAGTATCAGATTTGATCTGTACACTTGTGTTCTATTCCATGTGTTGGAGCAAGAACAGTTCTTCATGTATTGCATCCTCTGAAAGTGAAGTTGTTCCTGAATGAAACATCTTAGGAGAGAAAGAACTTTGCTATGTGCTGTATAAAGAGAATTTCATAAAAAAGCTACTCTTTTGCTAGGTTCCACTAACAGTTGCAAAGAGTTCCTAGAATTTTCATGTAGGATAACTTTGTATTCTCTGTCATTGATGTATGTTTTATTGCTAATAGCAATGTCTGCATGAAATGTATCTGTTAAGATTGAAGTAGAAAGCATGAGCCAGACCATAAAACGTTTTTGTCCTGCACTATATCACATCTTTGGTGATACCTTAAGGCAGTCCTTGCTCCCAACACTTTTTTAGGACTCTATTATGAAAACCGATTATGGAGTTGGCACTGTGTGACAAAAAGGTTGGTGTATATTTGTTATGTGGTATTTTGCAGTGGTGTTGGTGTGTGCTGTTTTTTATGCTGTATTGTAAAGCATTATTACAATGTGATTTTGTTACAATGTACTGCAGTAGATATACTTTGATCTGTTTTGGTGCTTTTCTTCTGATTTGGCCTTTCATGTTTTAAGTGTGTTGTTATTTTGCTTTCTGCATATTATTCTGGTATGCTTTGTCATTCACTTTAACTATTTAAAAAGGCACTGGCACACTTCCAGCCCAAAGCAGCATACTACTTTAAAGTTCCCACGGCAAGTGACCATCTATTTTTGTCTAGAGTGGTGAAATAGTTCTGCGCTCACATTTATTGTGCCCTGTGACAGACCCATGTTGTCAAACTTCCTGGACTCAAAATCATTGTAGAAGCTTCTTAGCCTTCAATATTTTACATCATGATGGAGGACCTATGTTACCTGTGTCACATTTAGAATGCTTACTAGCTAAATGATTGGACTGACTGTACGTCATGCACATGTGCTTTATGCTACAGCCTAATGCAAATGAAAAAACAGAGAACTAACGGCTGAGTGAATGACTGAACACATGAGTGAGTGAGTAACAAGTGACTGAGTGAATAGGTATATTTATAAAGTAATTAATTTAATTATTTCTTTGCCCTTGGCTAAGGTCTTAAAAACTGTAAGTTACAGAATGGATCATACTGAAGAGGATAGCATATTTCACAATGTTTGGCCTAGCACTGAAAGCCCTCAATTCCTGTACATTACACACCAACTGTGCCAAGGAAACCTGTCTCTTGCTGTGGAGTTTTATAGGTTATCCTCCTATCCAACTTTGAAAAAATGGTGGCAGGAATAACAAAGTGCAACATTCTTATACATTTGTGTTTGTAAATTCACAGGTACATCTGTGCTCTCTAAATAAATATTGCATGTAGAAGGTGGTAAAGCCCTTCTACATGGCCACTCAGTTGCCAGACCTGTCCTCCCCATAAGGGTATCCTGCATGCTGCAGCACACTTCATCCAGGGCCTAAAGAAATATGACTACATCACTCACACCCTGATGGAACTCCAAAGGCTTTCCTGGCTGGCCCTCATCATCTTCAAACCAATTGCATTATCTACGAAGTCATCAAGACTGACACCATCACCTGTCTGACTGAGAAGTTCACCACATGCTGGACTGCTTGGCACACGTGCACCCAGGACCACATCAGAGCTTGGAAGAAGAAGTGCCAAAAAAGCAGACATGCCTTCCCCATTTATGCAGCCAGGATCTGAAACAACATCCCCATGTATATTAGGATAGCCACCTCAAGTCATATTTAGGAAAGAGCTCAAAACCCAAATTTATAAAGCACACAACCTCACCACAAATATTCGACTCCCTTGCTCAGAACCCTGGTACTTCTTTAATATTGTGTTTATTGTATCTTTGCCTTTAACCCTGTACACTGCTCCACTCTCATCATTCAAATATCTCATATATAATGAAAGATCCTTTGGCTTTCATTAAAATCTGTTTCTGGATTGTATCCCCACACATTTTCCCAGGAATTACGAGTTACTCCTCCTATAATGTGGAATAACACTTGGACCTGGAGATGCCGTGTCACGTTCTACTTGTGATTTACCGTTTACGGGAAATAACGGACCAAAAGGAGAAATTATTTAACGATCTCCTGTAAAGGAAATCATGTAAGAATACTGAGTGCTTAGATGATTAATGTATCATTTTTGGATGTTATAAAACAACTGCATATATAATAAGGAAAAAGATCAAATAACAACATCTACAATAAATTGCGTCCTGATTGTTAATACTATTGCCCTGATTATTACCTTGGCAGATGGGATACTCTCTCCCAAATGTGAGGGATATCCTTCTCACCCTTTTACAATTCCATAGGACATAGTGGAACTCGCAATACAACGGGCGGGATATCCGTCACGTTTGTACCGACGATTTTGTTTTGTTTATTCATGTAACTCTAAGACCGGTAATACAGTGATAGTTTGATTTCAGTATGATAAAGCTACACTGAAATCTCAAAACCCTTGTTGGCTTAAGTTTGCATTGTTTGACTTTGTGCCCCTGTTCTTCCCATTGGTATTTCATCATGGAAGAAAATGGAAAACTTCAGAACGTAAAGAGAGAGTAACTCGTATTTTTTAATTATTCACAGTCAAAACACACAATATATTCTGGCATCCTGACAATGTCCAGATTTTCGGCCCACACTGTAACTAAGGCAGTTGAGTCACGTTCTTAAAAGGAAAGCTGGACTGCAGAGCGTTCATTAATTAAAACTGATAATGCGACCCTGCTATCTAGCAGTTCAGTGAGAATGTACCAGTGAAGGCAAGATGGCGGAGCCATAGTGCGGACGCAGCCTTGCGGCCACGCCCACCCAGACTCCGGACGCCGAGGAGTGAGGACGCGTCTACGAACGCGGGAGCTGTGAGAGGGGAGGCCCCCCTTCGATGTACTTTCAGCCTGGTACTGCCGAGATGAACACGCCGGGGGCGGCCCCGAGGGCACCTTCAGAACCGAAGGACGTTTTTGTTCTCCAGCGGCTGGCTTCAATCGTGGAAATTAGCCAAGCACGCTGAGTGAGAACAACGTGAGGGGGAAGCATCAGCCTCCCCCAGGAATTTCTGGGAAAGCAGGGGGAGACACATGGAAGCAGCCCTGATGGCTATTTCCAGCCAATCGCTCCCTGCAGCTTTAAGACATGCCACATACCTAGGTAAAGGAAAGAAATACTTAGGAAAAGAGAGGAGGAAGCAGTCTTCCATTTTTTACCTGCCTGCTCTGCGCTTTCAAATATGGACTCTGCAAGAAGGAGGAGCAGCAACTCCAAGTAATTCCAAGTAAGCTAAGGGGGGAAAGTGGTCTGATGATTGACTGAAATTCCAGAGAACACATTAGTTTAAACACACACTCCCCTTTTTTTTTTTCAAACTTAAAAAAAAAAAAAAAAAAAGGAAGGGGGAGAGAACTCTATTAGATCTTAAGGTATTTATGAAGGGTCTATGGTGAGCCGTGTTTGTAACCAGGGCTCCCCCAATATTATTAACTACGGAGGCGGATACTATTCACTCATGTACTTATCCCTGGACCACTAAGGGTATTATTAGAAGTGCAATATATGGCATAGCACATGATCTGATAGCAGCAATAGTAGAGGTAACCATCTGGGCGAAACTATTCCCCCATTTTTAAAAAAAAAGGATGGCGCCTAAAATACCCCAGAACCCTGGAGATAAGACTGACAATGCTAAATCATTGCGCTTATGAAAAGATAAAGGGGACCTGGCCGGGGCAAACAGACGGCCCACTTCAATGGCGGGGATGCAACTTGGGAAAAACACAACTGGCCAAAGTAAAGATCTTAAAGTGAGCGATAACATAACTCCCCCTGCGGAAAATAGGGGGAAAAATAAAACTCAGGCCACTATTACTTCTTTCTTGACAGGAGGGGTACAAGAGAATGAAACTACACTGTTAACTTCCATGCTGGGAGGGGAACAAACCTCTACAGAAAGAGCATGTGAAGGGGCATCCAGCGAAAAGTCCGGAAAGGAAAGACTATCCCAATCGGGAACTATAAGGTCTGACAGTGGCACAATGGAAAAATGGCAGGAAACTCCCTTGACGCTGCAACATGTGCCTGAAATACAGGGAAAGGATCTGAGTAATATAAAGCAAACACGGGGCAGCGCAGGAGAGCAGGGCAGGCTGCAGAGCTTAGGAGAAAGTGATAAGAGCAATGGGAAGGAGATTAAGAACTTGGACTGGTCAAAAGAAACTGGGGATACATTTTATTCATTAACAGAGGAACCAGAACTCAGTGGCACTGAGGGGCACAGCCTTAATGACTCTGGCAGCAGCATATCCTCGGAGGAGGGGAATGCTTCATCGAATAATGAACTCACAGTGCGGCAGAGGCATCGCCAGCGTAAGTGCATCAAAACGAGATCTGATCTACAGGAGGGTACAGAATTTACCGCCTCTAGTGGGAGCAGGACTTTGAAGTGGGATTACTCCAGTATCAATCTAACAGATATAGCTTGCACAACGAATAAACCAAAGATGAGCGACCAGCAGTCGCCAGGGTATAACGACAGAGGAGATAATATCTCTAACGATGTTTGCGTAGCGAGCACAGATTCTGGGATGCTACAATCAATATTTAACTCAATCAAAGAATTCAAAACGGAAACTCGGGTGGAAAGTCACCAAGCCAGAATGGCTACAAAACGGCTGCAAGGATCAGTGCGTAAGGTGGCAAAATCATGTACTGAGATAGAAACTAAGTTAAGTACAATGGAGGAGAGGATAGTAGCAGTCGAAGAGGATGTCGATTCATTGAAACAACAGAATGCCATACAAGAAAGCCAAATGACTGATGTGATGTGGAAACTGGAAGATATGGAGAACCGGCAAAGAAGGAATAATCTACGCTTCTTTGGTATAGAGGAAGGGCTGGAAGGAAATTACATTCGGGACTACATGATCAAGCTTCTGCAGAGAGCCTTTCCCGAATTGAATCACTTGGATTGGAACAATGAGATACAGCGGGTGCATAGATTATCCCCGACCAGGAGGGAGGGGGCGCACCCATTTCCTTAAAAATATCCTAGAGCCATTTTGGTGTTTTTTGGGAATTTTTTACTGCGTCAGGCAATTTTTGATAAAGCACGCCCTAATACCCTGCGACAGGTGGAAGAGGTCACCTTTTTTACGCGACCAGACTTCTGTCATACAACGGTGGAGCGGAGATGGCGGCTCCGACAGCTGATCAAGCCCTTTTTCGATAAGGGAGGAGAGGCTTACTTGATTTCCCCTGCTCTGCTGAAAACGGTGGTTAATGGGAAAGTGAGATGGTTTTTGTCAGAGGTTCAGGCAAAGGAATACTTGACGGAGCTGAAATAATGATGTTCCTTTTTTCTTTTTATTTTTAGATTTAAAAGGTTTCGGTGGTGGGCACTCTGCACCTACACTTCGCCAACACTCGAGCCCAGAGGCTCGATTGCTCTACAAGAAAGGGGGGGTTGGCTGAGAGGGAGGGCCCCCAGCCACCCCTTGGGGGAAGGGAGGGGAGAGAGAGGGGTAGCCGGGTGTGTGGTGGGGTGGGGGGGTCTGGAGGGGATGATAGGTAGGAAGGAGGGGGGGAAGGGGAAGGGAGGGACGAAAAGATTGGAAGAAAAACAGAACAGAAGGACCAGGGAGAGCAGAGAAAGTAAGGGCTACGCAAGAGTATTTACAATTCGAGTAAAAAGGCCAAATAGGAAGACTGGGAGATGGAGAAGGCGGGGGGAGGGTAGAAAGAACTTAAAATGACCAGGGTCCGTATTGCCTCTATTAATATCTGTGGTCTAAACGATCCTAGGAAAAGAAGGAGAATCATGGAAGAGCTAAAAACTCTCAGGGCAGATATCTGCTGCTTGCAGGAAATGCATGTAGAATATAGGAATCAAGGGATACTAGGATCACTTGGCATGAGAGTGATAGCCTGTTCAACACAAGAGGTGAAAACTAAAGGGGTGGCGATATTGGACCAGAGTAATAAAGTGAAATTTGCGAGGCAGAAGGTGGACAAGAATGGAAGATGGGTAATTGTAGAATGTCTATATAGGGAAGGTAGCTTTACGCTGTGCTCTATATATGGGGCAGTATTAGACGATCCAACGGTAATTGACACTATGGCCGTAGAATTAACTGGCTGGCCAACCCCGTATATCATATGTGGAGACTTTAGCTTTAATGGATCGTGGGATGGGCTGCAGGATCTTTCAGTGCCCGTAGCGAAGAGATATCAGGGGCAGAAGCCTTGAGTTCTTAAGGCTATGGTAGGATTGCAAAAAGAGCTAGGACTGGTGGATGGTTGGGCCAAGCTGTGCGGTCCAGATCCGGGGTATACTTACTTCTCTGCCCCTCATGTGAAACTGGCCTGATTAGACTTTTTTCTGATATCATCTGAATGGTTATCGCAGGCTAGCATGGAGATATCTCCACAAGTCATGTCGGATCATAACCCATTGGTATTGGACTTGGAGTTAAATGGTCTAGAACATAAAACCAGGAGATGGACCTTTGAAAGGGGGCTCCTCAGTGACTCTGAATATCTGGAATATATGAGGAATTGGATAGTGGAATTTTTAGAGTTTAATAGAGGCTCTGCTCCCATAGAAATAGTATGGGATACTTTGAAAGCAGGGGTACGGGGAGCAACCCTAAGTTTCATTCTAAGTAAACAAGGAAAGGCCCAAAAGAAAATTAGAGATTCTCATCTGAAGCTTAGAGATCTAGAATTGCAACTGATTATAGCTATATAGAGGTGGGAAGACACAAAGAATATTCAGGAGCGAATTGCTATAGCAAGGGCAGCAATAAACGAGGGTAATGTAGATAGAATGGCCGGAAAATATCTCACGCAACGATCTGAGAGGTACGAGTATGGTGAAAGAACAAGTCATCTGCTGGCAGTAAGGGCAAGTCATAAGGTCGCAGCAGTGGCGATTCGAGAGATTCAAGACCAACAGGGACAAATAGTGATAGATAATGAAGGTATTAGGAAAGTGTTCCAGGAGTATTATACCGATTTATATAAGGATACAGCTGGGTTCTCGGCAATACAGATGCAGGAATTTCTCCACCCCATCAGGTTTAATACAATCTCAGAAGAAGATAACTCGCAACCGGAGGGTCAGATTGGCAGCTTAGAAATAGATAAGGCACTTAGGGCCAGATGTAGCAATCTTCCAAATTGCGACTTGCAATTTGCGAGTCCCAGCGACTCGCAAATTGCAACTCGCAATTTGGAATGCAGAAAGGTGTCTCAGACACCTTCTGCGAGTCGCTATGGGGTCGCAAAGACCCACCTCATTAATATTAATGAGGTGGGTCGCAATTTGCGACCCCATAGCGATTCAGGGCACTCACGGAGATGGTGGCCTGCTGGGAACAGGAGTAGCGGAGGAACCAATGGCGGTGGCCCTACTTGACGCAGAGAAAGCATTTGACCGAGTTAGTTGGAGATACCTCTGGGAGGTTATGGGGAAATATGGCTTCCAAGATCAATTTATAGTGGCAATAAAGGCCATGTATAAGTTACCGGGAGTAAGAATCCAACTAATGGGAGGGCGGTCCGATCGCATCCAAGTGGGGAGAGGCACTAGGCAGGGATGCCCTTGTTCTCCGCTGCTGTTTGCCCTATATATAGACCCTCTGCTCAGCTCGAAGAAAAAAGGCAGATAACCCCGGTACAAAGATTTGGGTGGGACACAAAAGTCCTGGCCGATGCAGATGATATTGCCATTATAACTTCCAATCCAGATACAGCACTGAAAGAAATTGAAGAGATTACTACTAAGTTTGGATCATTCTCTGGGTATTTTTTAAATCGGACCAAAACCCAGCTATTAGTTAATCAATTTACGAAATCACAGGATAATCGGAGGGTTGAGCAGGCAATATACCTCGGTATTAGTATCTCACCAAGGGTAGGAGAAATTGTCAGCATGAATTTGGATCCAATAAAGGTTAAAGCTAGAAACTATATGCTCAGATGGAACAACTTGCACATGACTACTTGTGGACTCTGTTTCAAAGGGGTGCTTGTTAACGTTTCACGAGCCAGGGTACTATAAGAAAACACGGTACAAGGTACTAGAGGCGGCTTTCAAATGCTGGCGGCCTAGGCGAACAAAGAACGGGCTTGGGAGATTTAACTACTACACTTTAATTAAGAATAACCCGTCGCTCCCCGATATCTTTAAAGACGGCTATATGATAAATTGGGCCTCCAAAGGGATAGTGAGGTTAGGGGATTTTTTTGATGATGTTGGAATCAAAACATTCACGAGTCTCCAAGAACGGTTTGCTTTAGAACAAAGGGACTTTTTTAAATTCTTACAGGTACGAGACTTTTTGAGCAGGAAGACGGGTGGGTTACAGGGGTTTAAAAGTAACCAATCACTAAAACACACTCTGGGAGAATCGAATTTAACTATCAAAGTAATTTACTCCTTGTTAATGGCAGAGCAACTTGATGATCTGGAGAAGCATAGTGAACGTTGGAGCGGAAAATTGGTCGATGGAAGCGTCAATTTTTTTAATTCACTTGAGTTAGGTCACACTGTGCTATTATCCTCGTCTTTACAAGCACAACATTATAAAACTGTGTTTAACCTGTATTATACACCAGCCCACCTTGCTAAGTGGGGGGGATCACGAGGAATCAATTGCCCAAGGTGTGGGGATCACGCAACAGATGTAATACATATGTTTGCCACCTGTAGAGAATTAAAGACACTGATAGAAGGGATGCAATTTGTAATAAAAGAAATTGTGGGGTACGAGGTGGCCCTTACCCCAGAAATTCTGGTTCTGGGGACTGCAGAACAAACAAGGGGATGACAGAGGGCTTTCATTTTTCTCGCTATGGCAGTGTATCGCCTATGTATTTCCTCTGTATCGTTGAGCAGGTTACCACCATCCTGGCAACAGTGGCTGGGCAGGTTAATATCAGTATATTATCTGGGGATCTCCCTGTACGAGCGGAAGGGAAGACTGGCCAGAAGAAAAGGGAGCATGGTCTGGGGTCAATTTCGGAACTGGCTCATGGTTAATGACTGATGCACCAAAATTATATTTCCTTTTTGTTATGATTTCCTGTATAGGGACAAATGGATGAAATGTATGTATCCCCCAATTGAAGAAAGTTTAATTGTATATTGTATCTGCTTATTCGCCTTTGTGAAAAAGTATAATAAAAATATATTTAAAAAAAAACAACAAAAAAAAACACGCTAAAACATTACTCCGTTGGAATGCTGAAATAGTTTGCGTTAATGTCTCATCCGATTTGTGACACTTATCAGATCTTGGCAGATGAGTTCCTGAGATGTACGCCAAGAACACAACGCCCAGAATTCATAGTAATACGAAATCCAACAATAACGACTCAGGGCCCTTGCTGACATGAAATAAGGTGCTTACCCTAAGCATATTGTTTTAATATATTAATAAACAAATAGGACTTGTTCCTCGAAGTATATAATTTAGCATTGCTATTCTCATTTATCAAATTGTACTGGTTTAAACAGAAAACCCTTTATTATACCCTTGCAATTACTGTATTGCATTTTGTGAAATGATTGAGCAATAAGTGTTTACAAGAACAAAGCATAATTTGATTCACCATGAGCTATAAAAGAATTATGCAATTCATTTCAAATGTGTAAGACAGTCTGGACAAAGAAATCTAAAATCTAAAACCATCTGGACAAACCAACACACAGAATGAAAGAGTGCATAAGTAACCCGCTCAGCGTTGATCCAATTTGTTCTTCAATTAAAGCCATCCACGGTTCTTTATAAATTATTTGTAGAGCTGAAAACAACAGTTTTAACTCTTCCAAATTTATGATGAAGTAATTCATTGTTTAATTCTTTATTAAATCAAAATAAATTAAAAGTAAAAAATAAAATTAATAAAAAAGAGAATGTACCAGTGAAAAGTTAACATCCGCACGGGTGCCAAAGAACATCTACATATCAAAATGTCAAGGAGATGGTTCAGAGGTAAACCATTTAGCATGGATTCCATGAGCCCACAATGAATGGGCAGAGGATACTACACTAATGTTCCAGATCCTAAACAAACTGAGCGTGAGTAGATCCACCGAGGAGTTACTGACTCAGTCCCCCATAATTCACAGATAAATGATATCTGATAGGTCCATTGGTTTAATCCGTTTTTTGTTTGCAATGAGGTTGGTGAATTAGTATTACAAAATAGGCTTAGAACAGGATTGGCCCTCCCAGTGGGCAGACCCTGCTGTTTTTAAAAGCGCGCCTCGGAAGGAAAGTTAATTTCCCCAATGTGCCCTTCTTGTATGATGTGATTGATCACTGTTTTCCACATGAGTCTTGCATGCAGTGGGTTAGGTAACCCCTAAAGGCAATAAATGTATATTCTAAAGTCTCCTTAGTGGCAGTACCTAGAGAGTGTGTTTTGGAAGAATTATACATTTTTCATATTAAACCAAAAATTACATTTAATTTTTACTGTATGCATTGTGTAATGATGCCGCGTAGTTCTTGGCGGCGTGACCTGTCATTAGTTGTTTGGCCCTGGATGTGTACTAACTACATCCGCTGGCCAGGCATGGCCCGAGGCTATAAATAAATGGGGGACAGACTGCACAGGGTCTTCCACCCACGTATAGGTTAAGGTGTGCTTTTTGCGCTTTCAGCTAGTGCTATTACAATGCCACACTTCTCAGGGACTTCCAACAAGGCTACTACACATTGGAAAACAATCTGTTGAATACATTATTTGGCCCTCTTTTGTGTACATTTTCCTTTGGTCAGGTGCTCTCCTAGCACCTCGGAGGAAGGCTGAAATTGTTTTTTTAGATTGGTTCACAGTGTAGTTTAAGAACTATGTGGAAAGCGCAGTTTTGCTGGCCAAGTTCTTTGAAAAATATGCAGTAAAAAACATCCTGTAGTGGCAATTTTTTAATGTTTTCCTGGGATATGGCATCTCCCCACATACTCCCCTCATATCCCACTAGAAAGGATTTGGTTAGCCTGCACTGCTTTCTGACTATTTATGCTTTTTGCTGCAAAACTGCGCTAATGCAGTTTTGCGGCAAAAAGATTAGCGTCAGTTTGTGTCAATTCACAATGCCAGCCGGGCGCCATATTTATTGAATGGTGCACACCGACTCTAAACTTGGTCTAGCGTCTTAGAAGAAGACACTAGCCAGGTGGGGTGGCGGTAGGGAAGGATGGGGTTGTTCATCAGAAAATGATGCTAGCATGGTCAGAGGCAAAAAAATGCCTCTAAACAGACTAGCACCAATTTCTGCCGCACAACCACCAAAAACATGACTCCTGTCTTAGGAAAGACAGAAGTCATGCCCACCACCCCAATGGCCAGCAAAGGGGACAATTATCCCCTAGGCATGGCCATTGGACCCTGTATCATGAAGGAGGCCCCAAGTTAGGGCCCCCAATGGCAAATACAATTAAAATTAAAAAATACTTACCAATACCTACCCTACTTACCTGGGATGGAGTCCCCCAACCTCTGTTGTCCCTCTGGTATGGGTTGCGGTGTTCCTGGGGTTTGGGAAGTGCACCTGTGGACACATTCCATAGTGTTTAACCATGGAAATGGGTCCATAGGTCCCCTAACGCCTGGTCTGACCCAAGCATTAAATATATTTCGCCCCTCCTCCCACCCATTTGTCATTTTAGCACGGGGGATAAATATGGGGCTAAAGGGATAGCACCATTTTTTAGATGGGAACACCTACCTTGCATCTCATTGACGCAAAGTAGGTGCACGCATCCAAAAAATGGTGCAGACTTCTATATTTTGACGTTAGATGTGTCTAATATCAAAATATAAATATGGAGATAGGTTTGCGCTGAATTTGCATTAAAAAAATTAAGCAAATTCGGCCTAACTGAAGAATAAATATGGGCCTTAGTGCCATTCGGTACATAGTTCATAAAGATTTTCTTTAAAAAAAAAAATACGGCTACTCCTGTAAGTGAAAACGCATCTATACCTCACCCATTTGTCACCATAGATATGTGTTGCAATCTGTTACTTATGACTTGATGCTGTGAAATAGCCTAAGAGTACATGGTGAGAATGATCTCTGGCCCATAAAAATGGCTGACATTTAAAATACATATCAAATTGGTCCGTTGTCCGGCAAGGAGATAAATAAAATGAAATCTGACAGAAGCCCAAGCGGGAAATTTGTTGTAATAGAATGAGAAAAAAATCGAGCAAGGCGGAAGCGTGTAAATAAATCAAAATATGTATGATAGAAAACCGAACGCTATTAAAAATAAATAGTAGCATGAAAAGTAATACCGAACAAATAACTCAGATAAAAATATACACAACTTCAAAAGAGAAGAATGAAAGAAAACAAATCTCATTGCCTATCTGAAAATCATGATAGTGAACAGCATTGAAAAAGGCATGTATTTCCTATGTTGTTTCCTACAAAGGACTATTTCACATATTTAATTTTCGAAGTTTTCACACATACTGCATTTACATTTCCTCTTCACTGCTAGCAGTCAGAAAAGGAAGTATTCTGCTCATAATGGGGGCCTGAGGTCCTGTAAAGTACAAATGAATTAACTTCATGTTTGAGAAATGCTTGAAATCAGAGATTATAAAAAAAAAAAAAAATTATAGAGTGCTGCAGACTTCGAGAGATGGCTGTGAGTGTTCCAAACCCGAGGAATCAGGACAGCAAAAGTGAGTCCTGCATGTTCTTAATAAGGGACTTTGGGCCAGATTTCCTAAAAAGTGATGCAGCACAGTGCTGCACCAAAATTGGCAGCACCCCGTTGCGTCACTTTAGAAACACAGGGATGTGCCGTATTTACTAAAATACGGCGCACCCCTGTGCTTTCCACTGCTTCGGTGCTAAATTTAGCTGCCAATGCCAACGCAGGCATCCTTGCACCGTAATGCAAGGGAGTCTGCGTTGAGGGTATTGATTTTTTGTGCAACAAGAAGGGACACCTTCCAGCACATGAACAATCGTTCATGGCCTTTTGCTCTTTCTATTTGTCCTGCAGAATGCAGCACACATAGAAAAAGCAAAAACGAGGAGTAACAAAAGTATTCCTCCTTGTTGTGCCATGCTAACGCCACCCATGGTGTGGTGTTAGTTTTTGGCAGTGCCACAGATTTATGCCTTCTTGTAAATCTGGGGCAGCGTCAAAAGAAATGGGTGCTGCTGTGGAACGCCCACAGCCACACCAATTGCACACCCCTCTAATGCAGAAAACTGCATCGTAGGGGCCCATATTAACAAGGTGGTGTTAAGCCACAAAAAGTGACTTAGCGCTGCCTTGTGAATGTGGCACACTGCAGAGCGCCACTGGAGTGTCACAAAAAGTGACTCACCGGTGGCGCTTGGGCCTTGTAAATCTGGCCCTTTGCTTATAGCAGGAAGGTATTTTGCGCTTAGATTTCTTGCAAAATAGCTGAATAACATGTACACAAATGGATTGTCATGGATTACAGAGGAGAACAGTAACTAAGAATTGACCAAAAACATTTGATTCCCCTTATGCACCTTCTAGATCAATATTTTGTGGGAGATTGGGATGAGCTGCATTGATGGAATTTCCACAGGAGTTTTTTTTTCTAAGGTATCTCCTTGAATGGAAGATGTGGCACTTTTGTAAAAAAAATTAATATCCATATGGAAGTATTTAATATATGACAATCATTGTAGCGCTGCCTTGGTTGGAGTAACTTAAGAACTCTCTGGAAAGCATAGTTTTGTTAGCCACGTTCTTGGACAACTGTGCAGCAAAATACATCATGTGGTCGCAATTTCTTTTAATGTTTTCTTGGGACACAATGTCTCCCCACACACTTCCCTCAATCTCACTAGAAAGGCTCTGGTAAGTGTTCTCTGCTCACTTAGGGGCATATTTATGCTCTGTTTGCACTGAATAAGAATTATTTTTTTACGCTAATTCATCGCAAACCCAGCACCATATTTATATTTGGACGCTAGACACGACTGGCGTCAAAATATTGTATTAAAGTCATTTTTCGGATGCATGAAACCTCCTTATATCAATGAGATGCAAAGTCGGCGTTCCCATCCCAAAAATTACTCAAACACCCTTGCGCCATAATTAACCACCAGGGCAAAAATGACACACGGGTGGGAGGCAGACCCAAAAAATGTTGTTACTTCAATTTGTGTCAAAATTTAACACCTGGGTTGGGGCAGGCGTTAAAGGAGGCAAAAAAAACACTACTTAAGGAGAACACACAGAAGCAACATTACAACCCACACGAGAAGATGGAGGAACAACTCCTGCACTCACCACCGTGATAACACGGCCCACAAAGGCAACGCAGAAGACAGGAAAGGGTCTTCAGATCCAGGACAATCCTCCTTGGCCTCAGGGACCTGGACATTATTAGGACCTACAGACTCAACTGGCAAACCATACTACACCTGCTGCACCACATTGAGCCACAAATTGCAGCCAGCCTGAGGACCCCACACAACATACCACCTATGACAAAGCTGCCCACTATCCTGCACATGCTGGCAAGTGGTTCCTTCCAAACAATGGGTGCACTGGTTGCTAGTGTCTCACAGCCGTCGTTCTCTTCATACGCCGCAGACTGCACATTGTTGAAAACTTCTTCACTCAATATTCACGTATCTCACCTTGTAGATTTTGTCAATAAACACCTCACTTATTCACACAATCTGGCTTTGGTGTTCTCAATCTCTTAAACATATACCTTAAGGTTATGAGTCTAACCTCAGGGAGCATGTCACAAACACTAATCTGAAGAGTACTTTAGCTTCATCACCTGTGAAGCGTAAGAGTGAAAGGCTACCATCAGACACATCACAATTAGCCTCATCACTTGAATGTGACAATTGAAGGACACAGTCTATGGACCACGACCTATTAATTACATCCACGTTACTAACTTATACAACAATAGCTCATCACACACAAATACAACATGTCCAAATAGGAGGTAAACAAGGGGCTCACTCATGAGGCAGTGAATGTGAAAATATGGTGTGACTGTAATGTTTGAAAAGACCACTAACATAACTCAGTGTGAGAGTTGCAATGGCTGCATGGAGCATGTGTGACAAGGGGGAGATCATGGGTAACAATGCTCAACATGATTAGCCTAGGTATGACAAGCAATGGGAGAAATGGAGCCTGCGCAGTACATCCATGGAAATCACTCCTGCCACTGTCATGGGGCCCAATCCTGTCACAGGGTACACATGAACTCACACTTTGGACGGACACGTCTGTGGAAAGCACATTAGAATAGATGAGAACATATGCAGCTAGGGCTGCAGGTCCACCACAAATTACATTTTATTACAATGCAAAATGTTATGATTTTCAACTGTCTATTGTGTTCAATACATGATATGGTTGGAACGTAGGCAGAGTGCGTCAATCACAATATGTACCAAATATGCACACATGTCAGACATATGTGTAGTCCACACCCAAGTCAGACATATACTCAAGATCAACATGCAGAGACATTTGTTGGGAAACATTTACCAGATTGCATTCATCAGCCATCATCAACAATGCCTGAGCTGTGTATGTCGTCTGAAATGTGATGCTCTGTAAGACAACTACACACAGCACATACGTGAATACAATTCACAATCACATACCATGACTCTTGCATAGTACTGACTGCCATACATATGTGGATACACTGTTGTCACACATACATACTTATGCATGATGTGTATACATTTGCATGCTGTTGATTCTGTTACACACAAGTTGGTGTAACAGACCAATCACACACAAATCACATTGTTAACTGGGCTACCACATGTGACCATACACAAAATGTCATACTGCAGCCCAGCCCATTACATTTTTATGTTGATGCAGGGTGCATCCATTAACAATTGAAAAAATCACACAATCAGGAATAAAGTAAAAAAAAAAGATGATGCAAATGCGTAGAAAACATTTGCAAATGCAAACAAATGACTCATGGGCCCGTAGCATGATTTCTATCTTCGCGCTCATCGCATTGCTGATTTACTGTTAAATTGATACATAAAGCTAACGCGTCAATATAAAAAGACACACGTAAATAATGCATCAAAAATACTCAAACCAAATACACGCATTACAGAAAACGTGATGCAAGGGCACTGGAAGTGATTTAGTAGGATTTCCTATTTACAGACATGGTATAGTTGGTGTACTTTCCCTTTCTCTTTACAGTCTGTGCCTATTTTGACTGTGTGGTTGTGTCTTGGAGTTGGTGGTGTCTTATTGCTGTTTTTTGTATCTTGTAGTGTCCCTCCTGTTGTGTTTTCTGTTGTATTTGATTGTTATTTGTCCCGGTGTCTGTGAATTTGTGTGTTTTCTGTATTTTACCTTGTACCTGTGCTGTGGGTTGTCTGTCTAGGTTAGTTGTATAGGTGGGTTAGTTATTTTTTGGGTGTTAAGTTTCCTTTCCTTACTTCTGTTTATTACTACTTTATTTCTCAAGTTTAACCTGTACCCCAGTGCAATGTTTGGCGGGGGGGCATACCAGAATGGGGGAGGAGGAGCTGGGAGGATACGTGTGGCAGGTAGCCCAATACCTCCTATTAATGTTGGAGATGGGTGGCCGTGTGATACCGGGCTACCGTACAAAGGCGAGGCAGCTGTGGTGGGGCAAGGTGCTCCACCACCTGAAGAGAGTGTACCGCAGCAGTCACAATGACCACCAGGTCAAGCATCGCTGGGCTGATCTGGTGGCCAGGAAGCAGGTTCTTCTGGACCATCTTGGTGTGGTGATTGGTGGCCCTATTGGTGAGTCTCCCATTGGCAAACTAATTACTGTTCACCGCACTTGAATGAAAGTAGCAGATGTGTTGGCATGCTGCATGCAGTGGTTGTGGACAGGTGGCATGCTACTAGAATGAAGTGTCACTGTGCCAGTATAGACGTGGGGTTCACATATTCGACCATTTTACAAATGCAAGTCAGATGTTAGGTGAGTCATGCACAACCATCACTAAGTCACACATTTCAGGAGCCATGGCAACATTTGTGCCCCATCATTGTGTCATGTACAGTAAGCCAAGACACCACCAGCATACCATATGTAAGTGGATTGTGATTACAAAGTAGGCCAATCCATGTACGGTACAACATTGTCAGATTTTCACATACATCATCCCTGCCATTATGTTGACAATGGGGGCATACCCGCCTTAGGGGCACTGACAATGGGGCATTTGATACCATAAGCCAACTATGACACATAAGTCATGGATTACTCAAAGCATGAAAATTGCAGACTAAAGATTTAGCTGCTTGTCCTACACAAAGTGCCTCTGTGTGCCTTGCAGGACAAGCCAGAATACCTGAGTCAGTTGTCTTGCAGAGCACAAATGTAGTCATGTATCTGTCACCCAACTCCCCCTCATTCCATGGAGTTCCATCTTTTTCAGATTGGCCACATATGGTTGCTGTTGGGTGTAGCACTACATGAGTCTCAGGCCCAGTGTAAGAGTGCAGATGTGTGGCTCTCACTCACCTGAGTGTCAGTCTCATTGTGAGTTTGCAGTGGTGTGTCTGTTGCCCTGTCCACAACCTGGATAATTACCTCACTCCTCTGAAATAGTACACACTGCAATATGTTGTTCACCAGTAGTGACAGTGATATGATTCCAACCATGGTTTTCCCTATATATAATTCAGGTGGACCTGCCCCCTACACCATAGGCGAAGTGGCAAGATTTGAAGACTCAGATTTATCCAGTAAGTGTGATTTTGTCTGTCCTGTGTAGTGTTTAAGTGTTTTGTGTGAGTAAGTCATGTGTGTTGCACCCAATGCTAGAAGTAATGAGCTATAAAATGATCAGAAATCAAAGTAGGCTGACAGGTGACACTGTGTCAACTTTAAGTGGTTCCCCATGCAAGTGCAGAGAGTCATATCTTGTGAGGCTTGTGGCACTCAATGGGCAGCATTGTGTAAACAAGTTGATGATGAGCCACATGTAGGCCCATATGTGACTTAGATGTGCACCGTTGTAAAAATAATGGCACTGGAACACACCGTCATTCTCACAGCACATTGATTCACCGTTTTGTAGACAAATTGGTGCATCCCTGTATTGTAATATACATGTAGGACTGGGTGGGCAATTGTCCCCCTGCATGGTGCCACTAATTTTGTACTCCACTTATTTGACACATATGAAATGTAATAGGCGTGCATGCAGGTCAAGTCCAATTGTGTGCTGGCATGGTTATGGGTGTGTGAGGAATGGTATTGGCTGATCAGGTATTGATGGGTGGCTATACCTGGACACATGAATGTAGATGTGATAGACCTATGGATACCAGCTTCATATTTGTCATCACCTAACATATGCTCCACTCCCTGACTCCATGAATGCCTTGGTGGATGACCTGGACAGTTGAGATTATGATCTACATGGCCATTCCCCCTGAGGCACAGGGGGTAGGAACAACAAATTTGGAGGTAGATGTGATGCTCACAGTGTAGGTGACAGTCATTTTGATCAGACTTGCATGTATACCTATCAACACTGAACCCTTATGGTTACCAACTGCATCCCAAACTCCCAATAACAGATACAAGTTTCTGGTGATATAGGTTAGCAAATTTGCAAATTTGACACAGATGATGAGGAATAGTGGCCCTGATCTATGTGAAGTTGACGCTGCCTTTGCATTGTCACACATGGTACAAGATCTAATTTTGTTTCATAATCTAGTTATGGGTGTCTATGGTGTCAAGGAAATGGTGCTGAGGCAGCGTTGTTGTTTCATCCATAAGGGCCATTGTAGTATCCGGAATGTGAGTAGGAGTGCATGTGCAAATCAATGTAGATAGTAAGCTAATTTTCAGTACATACTCCACACATTGCTGACACTGATGGTTGCCTGTCTCATTTTAACAGTTGCCAACATGAATAATGACGAACTCCATGTTTTTCAGAAAATGGCAGCGAGCTATCGGCACATATTGGCAGTGCAATCTGGGTTCAGGAGGATGGCATGCCGCTATCGCTCGGAGCGATTCACCGGTGAGTGGTGGGCATTCAGCCAAGGAGGACCCACACTGCCCACACAGGGTGGACCAAGCACCACAGCTGTCCAGGGGCCCAACATCATTGTTGCTTCATTGTTGCTCCAGCTGCTGCACCCTCTACTTCCGTCCCACAGTCAACCACACCTGCTGCCATGGACATGAGTGCCATCAGAGACTTACAGAGGGATGTGACACAGGTCCTCAAAAAGTTGGAGTCTTTAGAAAAGGAGGTGGCTAAGAGCATGAAGACTCTCAAGTATATTAAGAGGAAACTCAAAAGGGCCAACCTCTGAGTGGCAGGATGTCACTCTTCCCAAGTTCAGTCCCCTCCCTCCTCATTTGTTCTAGGTTTTTAGTGGGTATTAGGGGGTTAGTTGTAGGTTAGACTAGGTTAGTGGGTTAGTTAGGATAAGTAGGTTTGCAGGGTTCTACTTTTTATGTTTTACTATGTCGGTGATGTTGGGGCTTTTATGTGTTTATTAAAAAAAAAATCAAAAATACTAAAAAAATCAATATTTGTTTATTAATAGATAGTAAATGTGTAGTTTAGTTTATGTTGTCCTGCATGTGTCTTGAGATATAAGGGGTGTGGGGGTGGAATGTTTAGAGTATGTCATTAAATGTGTTAGGTAAGTGTAGCATAGAGTAGATAGGGTCTGTTGTGTACAGCTAGGATAGGTGAGGTTAGGACAGGTGTTCATAATTATTTTTAGTTTTTTTATTATCAAAATAATGATGTTGGGGCTTTTATGTGTTTATTAAAAAAAATCAAAAATACCAAAGAAAAATGTTTATTAATAGATAGTAAATGTGTAGTTTAGTTTAAGTTGTCCTGCATGTGTCTTGAGATATACGGAGTGGGGGGGGGAATGTTTGGAGTATGTCATTAAATGTGTTAGGTAAGTGTAGCATGGAGTAGGTAAGGTCTGTTGTGGGTTGTGTATAGCTAGGATAGGTGAGGTTAGGTTAGGAGAGGTGTTCATAATTATTTGTAGTTTTTTTATTATCAAAATAAAAAACATTTTGGCATTCCTTTACTTCATGTGTCATATGCCTGGGTCTCAGGGTCTTCCCATGGGTGTACAGTGAAAATTGTGTGTCATGTCCTAGGGACTCCGTCCTGCATACAGATCCCTCTCTTGACATGTTCATCACCTTCATATGACTAAGCTGTCACATTGGCAGCTACAACACATCTACTTACCTGTGCATCTGCCTTCCAGTGTACCCACCCCTCAAGGTGACTATGTTGACCATGTACAGGACAGGTAGGTGTAGTAATTCAGCTGTCATTGTATGGGTTTTATTTCGGAATGTTGGGCACTGTGGGACTTTTGACAACAGCCTACATTTCATTCCTCTCCTGCTAGACTGACCAGTGGCAATTACAGATGAGGTTGAGCCCCTCTGTTTCACACCAATGTGTTCTACCGGTACTCCCAGCTGACGATATTGCCCAAGAAATGTTTCACAGCCATTCCTGCTGTATGTAGTGAGTGTAGCATACATGTGTTCAAGATGTTTCACATACTCAGTGAATTGCTTTGTAGGGGATGAGACCAGCATCAACGTACATCATGTAGGTACTACATGCATAGATATTTGCCCACATATTCATGCACTCTTGTACTGACACTCTGTGACTTGAGACATGTTACACACATCACAAATCCTAGGCATAGTAGTTGTGTCACAACACACAAAAACATGTTGGTTGAGTAGGTGGTGTTTAATAACAAGTGTATTAGTGCAATATTTACAATGTCCAGGTCTGTGGCCCCATTCGTGGAATCCATCCAATTGTGACACAACACAAGTCCAGGGTTGAAGGACATGTCATGGGACATGTTTGGGTAAAATTTCTTTCAGTGCAGGGGAACATAAATTACTAAAGTTAGAGACAATTGTAGTCCATAGCAGAAAGGTCAACAGTGTGTTGAAGAAGGGTGCATATCTGCAACAGTACTAACAAAGGCATGATGTTAAGCACAGGACAAGGAAGGAACACCTTCACGCACATAAACAACAATTTCTGACATTTTGCTCTTCCTATGCATGCTGCAGAATGCAGCACACATTGGAAAAGCAGAAAAGGAGGAGGTAGAAATGTATTCATCCTCGTTGCACCCTGCTAATGCGACCCCTGGCCCTGCCTCAAGTTGACAAAATTCCATTTATTTGAGGCAGCATCAAAATGTAATGGGTGGTGCTGTGGCACGCCCACAGCAACACCCATTGCACCACCTTCCATGCACAGTGATGATCAGGAGAGTCAGTTTTTACAAGGTGACACTAAGCCACAAAAAGTGGCTGAACCCCACCTTGTCAATACGGCACAGTGCTTAGCACCACAGGTGCATCACTGAAAGTGACACTTCTGTGGCGCTAGGGGCCTATGATGCGCCCCTTAGTTATAAAGGATTGTTCCAGTACATCATAGATTCAGCCTGCAGCCCTATGCCCCACCTGCATGTCACATGAATGGAAGCCCGGTTAGCATAATTGGCTGAGTCATATCATAAGTGTGTTGTCTATTCTTTTTGTGGCTTGATGCCGTCTTTTCATGTTCTACCCTCCCTTTGGATCCATTTGCCTGGTGAGGCTCCAGCCACAGCACCACACATGGCAATTTTCACCTGTCACAGTCTTACATGTTTCACATACACCCATGCCGTGCAGAGACCTTGCACCACCCCAGGTATGGCATTGTCGGGACAATGTGCTCTTGTTGCCATTGATAGCATGTTGTCATTTGTGTTTGTGTGCTACATTGCATGGCACTCATGGACCTGGCAGTGTTCAGTTTCAACTCCTGTCTGTGTAGGTTGTTTGCCTAACTAACACCTGAGTGCAGCATGGTGACAGTACAACTCATTTGACACAAGCACAGGGTTGAACCCCGGGATGGACAGTATGGGTACGACATTTCTGCTGTGTACATCATTCTGTATGTGACAGTGCCTGATAGTAAATGTGTCTATGGACATTGCCATTTAACAGGAGTTGTACTTAGGTCAGGGTCTGAAGCAAGTTCTCATTTCATGTGTATCAGTCCAAGGGGCACCTGACTGCCAATGTATATTTGACCACCTCCAATAGCACAGGTGGTAGGGGCAACTGTTGTCAATGTGGAATGCCCCATGGGCCAATGGCCAATGGCCAATGGCCTGGACATGGCAAGTTACCAGCAGCTTACAGACTGGCCATGGCATCTGTTCTGTGACACCAAACCAGTGACACGTTCAACACTATCCTCCAGGTCTGTTTCTGCATTTCCACCAGCCTTTGCATGGCAGTGTAACCCCTATGAAATGGTTGTTGGTGATGTGGTGTGGTGTGGTGGTGCCCCTGCACAGCCCATGCACTTGGCAAGGGAAGTGCAGGGGGTCCCATACCGTGGTCCTTTGCCCTTTCCACTGCCTGATTTGGAGGGCTCAGTGTAGCGTGTCCTGTTACACCCAATGCAGGCCAAAGCTGGCACTGATTCTATTTGATCTATCAAAAATGTTTACTAAGTGCCCTACAGAGCTACCTTGAGCAGACAGATTTCCAGCCGCCATCCCAAAGTGTCATTCATACTGCCAAGTGCAAAGTGTACACTGCACTGGCAGTCTTACCAACACCGGGCTTGCCCATGCATCATATCCCACCTGTTGATGTGTGTTTATCAAGCATTGTGTTCACAGTCATACCCCATGTGTTGTATGTATGTGTTTATTTCCCCATTCCCATGTGTCTGACTTGTTTGTGTCAGAGTTGTTGTGGGCTCAGCCTGTGACTGTTGTGACCTACTGTTTGCTATCTGTAGTACATATTTTCTCTAGTGGCACATTTCAGTTCAGCATCAATATGTGTGATTCAACACAACTTCAGTCATTTGGTCTCGTTAGTGGCATGTTACCAATGACACAGGTCAAGCCTGCTATTACCTCAGCACCTGTTTGGTTCATTGTTCCATACACCCAAGGGACACCCTGACTGCATGATGTAGGGATTGCTGCCTCATGTGAATGTGTTGTCTATGTGTGGTGTGGTGGTGCTACCGGCATATGCCTGGGTTCTGCTGGGACAGTTGCAATGACTTGTGTGCTGTGAGATGCAGTAGACATTGGTTTGGGCAAACAGGCAAGGCATTTGCAAGGTGTTACTGCAAGGGACAACACTATGAAGGAATCCCAGGAACGGTGTTGACTGACTACCTGGTCTCTGAGATCTTGGTGCTGTTGGTGGTGTTGATGTGACTACATGCAAGAGATATTGTGATGTCACAACCAGTGGCACAGTGATTATACATGCCATCCAGCCCATGTGCTGCATTTGAACATGTAGGTATTTAGGTGTGGTGCTCTAAATATGTCCAGGTTGTGTATGTGTCAATGGTGCTTGGCACTAGCAAGGCGTATGTACATGTGTAGCTTACGTTGGCATGGTGCAACTTGCTTGATGTGCAGTGTGTCCCTCTGTGCTCCTTTGATATGCATTGTATGAGTTCTATGTGCCTCCCCCTTCTTGCACTTGACATTTAAGCATATATTTACAATATGCAACTTACCCTGCATTTGTGATGTTTCCTGGTATTCTGCATTGTCCTGTCCTTGTATTCCTGTGATGATTTCCTCCGGGATGACCGATGCAACCATCTCCTCCATCTCGTCCAAGTCCTCGTGTGGTGCTGGACTCCCACCTCCAGATTGCAGTGCTGCCTTCCTGTTCCCTGCCATTTTTTCCTTTGTCCTTCTCTTGCGGTCATGCCAGCGTTTCTTGCACTCAGTCACTGTTCTCCTGACCGCTGCCACACTGTTGATCTTATCCAAAATCTGCTGTCAGATTGCGTCTTTCCTTCCAATTGGCAATTTTGAGGTGATGAAGAGTTGATTTTGATGCTTTGTCACCTCTCTCACTTGTATTTCATGCTCTGTGCACTGAAACAACCCTTCCTCTTTTTCCTCTCCCTCCCCTGGGTCTTGTCTGTGTCCTCCTGGCTGGTTCCTGGTTGAATGGTGGCTCCCTGGGGTCTCTCCTCACTTCTGGGATCCATTTTGGGGCTCCTTTGCACTGTTTTCTCTATTAACAACTGTTTTTGATGCTATTGTGGGGCAAAAATGGTGCATTTCCGTTTTGCGACGTGTTTACGTCGTAAACCGGATTAGAGTAATTTTTCCTCCATTAACGTAATTTTGCCTTACGACAAGGCGCAATGTTAATGTTGGAAAAAATTACTCTAAGCAATTTTTAGTGCCACCCAGCGTCATAGTATGAATATGACGCCCGAGTGGTCTTAAAAAATGGCACTAGTCAGCGCTAACCTTTTTGACGCAAAACTGCGTTAGCGCAGTTTTGCAACAAAAAGTATAAATCAGGGACTTAGGGCCAGATGTAGCAATGGTTTAGCGAGTCGCAAACAGGGAAAATCACAGTTTGCGAGTCGCTAAAGCCACATTGCTATGTAGAAATGCATTTTGCGAGTCGGAACCGACTCGCAAAATGCATTTCCGACTCGCTAATAGGAAGGGGTGTTCCCTTCCTATTAGCGACTCGCAATGCTATGTATATTCATTTGCGACCGCGATTGCAGTCGCAAATGAAAGCGCAGTTACCATCCACTTGAAGTGGATGGTAACCCAGGCACAAACGGGAAGGGGTCCCCATGGGACCCCTTCCCCTTTGTGTCTGGAACAAAAAATAATTTTTCAGAGCAGCCAATGGACCACTACCTGCCCTGAAAAATACCGAAACTAAAGGTTTCGTTTTTTTTTCAAAGTGCAGCTCGTTTTCCTTTAAGGAAAACGGGCTACACTTTGAAAAAAAAAGACTGCTTTATTGAAAAGCAGTCACGGACATGGTGGTCTGCTGTCTCCAGCAGGCCACCATCCCCGTGAGTGCCCTGAATCGCTATGGGGTCACAAATTGCGACCCACCTCATTAATATTAATGAGGTGGGTCTTTGCGACCCCATAGCGACTCGCAGAAGGTGTCTGAGACACCTTTCTGCATCCCAAATTGAGACTTGCAATTTGCGAGTCGCAGGGACTCGCAAATTGCAAGTTGCAATTTGGGAATTTGCTACATCTGGCCCTTAGTTGCATTCGATACATAGCTCATAGAAAAATTCTGGCTACTGGCACTCACAAATTCTAATGCAGCGGTCCTTTGAGAGGCACTTGTCTGTGGGTACGCAGTAGAAGACTGTGATGGTAATCATCATGATGAGCATATATGAAATCTTATAAAGCAAAACGTATTTTGACAAATTCCACCCCTCATCCATGTTATAGAAATACCTGTGCTTCTCCACTTCCTAATATGCTGCACAACCAATAAACTTATCAGCACTTACTATCATATCACTACCTAAAGTTTTCATGTTGTTTTGAAGTATTAAAATAACGGCAACAAACCTATACCCAGGAGTTACATAGTATCCCTTGTGTCAAAGCCCACCCTATTGCCCTTGACATACTGTAATCATCAGCACATATACAGAATGAATGTTTCTTAACCGTCTCCACCCAACACACTTTCACATAAAATAAGAAACCTGCATCTAACAACACATAAAGATGGTATCGTGCTGATTTCCATGGATTGTGTATCTAAACTTAAAGGCACAGAAAACAGGAAGACCTGCAGGCCACAGTGACACAGTCTTCTCTTTTGTTGGTTTTGGGTCACTTGAAACAAACTCCGTGACCGGTATAGAAAGGATGTGTGCAATTTACTATGCATAGTGTTTGGTATATTTGCTTGTCCCTGTTTAGTCCCACACTTCTCATTATCCTACCCTGCTTAGTGCTGCTTGAACCATGGAAAGTATGGGATAGAACCGCTTCTTGACTCACATGTGTACTGTTTCGTGGATCCATTGGGTCATATTCCCTTTGCGCAGTCTAATGTTTCTTGTATGGCTCACTGTTTAAAAAGCCTCTTCCATTTGACGATCTGGCTTGCTTCTTTTATCAGCTTCTCCTCGCAGGGGTCTTTTATTTAGATTTGAGGGTGTGAGTCTGAGTTTTTCAGACTAATAAGAATTGTAAAAGCCAAGACGCCTGACTTTAATATAGTACACGCATGCAAAAAGCCATGAAAAACTGATTGCAAAAAGGCATGAAAAACAGTACTTGCAAGCAATATTCAAATAAAGCAGGCCAATGGGCATTGCCACTTTACACCTATTTTCAGCAGATGGGCAATATAACTTGGTGTACATGCAACTTGTAGGTGCAAGACGCCCAAGAATGTCATGGTGACTTTGCAAATGACTGCGTTTATGCATATATGTGTGGTGAGATCAATCAATCTGTCCAAAGGATTTGTATACCCACAAGGAAGCAGGGCAGCTGACATGCCTACTGATTTTGTCTTGGACCCAATCTACTAAATAGGAAATTTTGAAAATCAAAATCATGCTATCAATTGGTGTCTCGTGGTATTAACCATGTTTTGGCAATCCGGACGTGGGGCATTTCTTATGGAACTGGCAACAGGGCATGGACCAAGTGGTGCTTGCTAATTGGAGTATCCCGTTCCTAAGATGGCCTGCTGACACTTAGGACCATATTTATGACCCGGTTTGCATTGTGTTAGCATCAAGCAATGTGGTTCATGTGTGACCAAACCTTAAGTGAGATTTATGATGCTACACAAGGTCAGTTTGTGTGGTCCTGAGTGGCTCCATAAATCTGGAGTAAAGCAATGCAGCGCAAATCACTGCATTGCTTACTCTTTGCTAGGGAGTCATTCCATGGGTGTTGCATAGGTGTTCTCATGCAACTCCTATGGTTTTTGACACATTCCCAGATTTACAAGAACTAGTAAACCTGGGAAGGTGCCAAGAAATTTGCCTACTGAGGAGAGGCGTAAAAAGAAGAAATATCCTCATTTTCTCCTCTTTACATGTGCGCTGCAATATGCAGCACACAAAGAACGAGGAGAAAGCTTCAGGAGATTGTTCTTGTGAAGGAAGGTATCCCTTTGTGTACAAAAACAATCCTGTATGCAACCATCGTGCCCTTTCACCATGGTTCAAAGGTGCCTGTGTTGGTGCTAGGCAGCCAAAATGGAGCCAGCTCAGGTGAAAAGGCAGGAATGTGCATAGTCTTTTAAATGCAGTGCATCCCTGCCCTTTCCTGTCATGCAGTGAAGTGCAGCAAGGTGACTTGCTGCACTGCATTGTGTGACACATTCATTCTTAGTGTTGTGAGGTGATGGCTTGTGGTAAGCTGAAGTGTGAACCTGACCACATCAATGTCAGGTTTCCAGTTGATATAAATGCCAAAAGAGCATGGTTCCCAAAAGGGGATCACCTTGGACCAGTTTTGCTCCTTGCTTTGGGCTCATCAGGTCAGGGAGGACCTCACTGCGTCTTTGGGCTGGACTGTTCCCATGAGGAGCAGGGTCTAGATTAATTTGCATATGACAGAGTCCCAACTGAGGTGACATGGCTCATGTCATTGCCAAGGTCTGAGATAAATTCAAGACTTCCATTTGCTGCTCTAAGTGCACAGGGTATGCTCAGGCATAGGTCCCGGACTCACTGTGCCACTGGAACCAAGCTATACTTGGCTAAAGAACCCATGACAAGAGCAAAATCACACTTGATTGGTTGTGCTCCAGTTCAGGGAAGACCTGGCCTGGCAGATTGGGCTGAACTGTTCCCATGAGAAACAACTTCAAGGCTGATCTGCATTTGGCTACGTCCAAACTGAGGTGGCATGGTGAACTAAAAGAGATGGATTGAGATGGGGCCCTGAGCGATTGCCTGAGTGGCTGAGATTAATTCAAGCATTCAATCCATCACTTTGTAGTTTTTAAACTTTCTAAAAGTGGCATTTTCAGAATTGTAACTTAACATCCGACTTTACCATTAAAGAGGGTTTTAAATTACAGTTCTGTAGACACCAAACTCAACATTCCTACATGTTCCCTTTTGAAAGTTAGCACTTATTAAATAATAAAGTAACCCAATTTTATCCTATGGAAGACATAGGCCTTGTAGTAATGAAAACAAAATTCTGAGTTTTTCACTACCAGGACATATAAAAGTTAAAAGTACACATCCAACTTTTTAAAAACATTGCCCTCTGCTCTTTGGGCTATTTAGAGCCTATCCCGGGGGTGACTTATATGTGTTAGAAGGGGACGTTTAGGCCTGGCAAAAGGTTTATTTTATTTTTGCCAGGTGGAAATGACAGTTTAAAAACTGCACACAGAGGCTACAATGGCCAGCCTGAGACATGTTTAAAAGGCAGTTTTGTGGTTGGAAGTGGTTGCAAGTTCCAGTGCAACCTTCCTTTAATGGGAATCATTAGAGGAATGCTCTTTTGGCTTCCCTAGCTATTCATTTGATCATAAAATGAACTAATGTGCCTTGGAGTATAAAATAATATCAACAAGGGTGGTCTGTTATCTACAAAGCATATATGAGATGAAGAAAAAACTGTGATGAAAAAGCCTGTTGTTTGAGCGTACATTTTAGGCATAAAATGGTCCACATACATTGGAATGGAACCATATCATAGGCAGCAGCATGATACACCAAACAACCTTTAGAATGAGGCGAGAGAAGTTTAGTCCTCCAAGCTTCTCCTAAGTGTGATTGGCACTGTCTCAAAAGTGATAGAAATTGGCTGACCCTAACAAGGTAGAGGTTGTAGGGGATGACCAAAATGATCTATGTACATTGTAAACAATAGGTCATGCATACAGCTGCGTTGTCATGCCAGACCTTAAAAGACCTCTTCAGTGATAAAAAAAAAAAAAGAAGTATGCAATGAGCATATAATGTATGTATGATGTCACTATTTTAATGTGCCCTCATTGAAATTAATTTTTAGATTTAAAATAATCCCTCATGTATCCCAATGCAAATACTCCATCAGAAGTGGAATGGTGCACCAAATAGCTACCAGACAGAATGAAAATTAAAGGCCATTCTGAGAAGAGCCAAAGCCCACTCTAAACTAAATACATTTAAAATAATTGGTTACAATAGGTCATGCAGACAGCTGTGCTGTTATGCCACACCTAAAACAATGCTGCAAGGTGAGATAGAAAAGTCGTTGACTGACAGCTATTCAGAGGGTTGTGGTAAGATGGTATCCAGTGAGTGGGAGGACAATCAGTATCTGGAAATCTAAACATATCTCAAATTCTTCAAACTTTTCTACACTAAGCGTTTTTGTGTTCTGGACATTTATATGTAAGGCTAAAGACAGTTTTAGCTGTTTAAACTTAACTTTGTTATCAGTTATTCAACAAAATGAGTATACTGGTCGTAAGTCACATTAATTGACTGCCTTTCACATGTTTTCTAAGGTTTATTATTACTTGGATGTGCTGTGCAGCAAGCCAATTTTATGAGTGATTACATTGCTGGATTTGTGTTTGCTTTAGATGATAGGACATCTACTAACCATTTTCTTTGGCTGCAAAAGAGACAGGGCCTGTAAATTGTAATTGAAACTTAGGCCCTCATTATGACATTGGCGGTATTTATTGAAGACCGCTGCAGAGGCGGCAATCCGCCCACTAGTTTATGACACACAAACACAAAACTGATAAAAAACAGCCAAAACAACAATCCTGCCAGACCCAACGGTGGTGAACAACAGTCTATCCCACCACCCTCTCTCCCACACCAACAGAAGCCAGCATTGGCCAGATTGAGAAACCCATACCTGACACATATACACACACCGTACACACGCGCCAACAGCATTATAAAACACACCCCCACACAATCCACAATTTATTCAAACTTGTCAATTCTGCTACATGTTGCCAGCACATACATTGAGAGAACTGCACACACACACCACAACCACCTATACACCCGTCATGCATCACACATCACATATCCTATACACCTGTCATGCATCACACACCACTCACCATACCTCAACACCTAACACCCTCTGCACAACACACACACTACACAATAGGCATGTCCCCACAAAAGAACCCCCGTTTCACTAATGAGGAATCCAGGTGATGATAGAAGAAATCGTCAGGGTAGAGCCACAGCTGTTCGGTGCACAGCACATATCCATTGCCAGGAAGATGGAGCTATTGCGGAGGATCCTGGACAAGGTGAACTCTGGGGGAACCTATCCACGCATGAGGGAGGACATTCGAAAGAGGTGGAACGATCTACGGGGGAAGGTGCGTGCAGTGGCCTCCAGGTACCACATTGCCATAATGAGGACTCGCGGTGGACTCCCACCTCCCCTCAACAGTTGACAGCATGGGAGGAGAAAGTCTTAGCTATCCTGCATCCAGTGGGCCTCACTGGAATCAATGGAGGGCTGGACACTGGTAAGTCAACATTACCACCTTAGCACCACTGATACCTGCATGGCATGTCACCCCCTCACCCTAACTCCCTTTACCCCACCATCCCATACAGAGAACCACCCCCATAACCACCCTCAACTGTGTACACCTACATGCCCTACCTACTGCCAGCACACCCCTCCCAGCTCTGCATGTACACACAACAGTATTCCATGGGCAGCATGAAGCACTACCAATCTCAACATCCATCACCATCAAATCATTAACATTTTCAAATCATTAACATTTATAAAGCACGCTACTCACCCGTACGGGTCTCAAGGCGCTAGGGGAGAAGGGGGGGTTATCGCTGCTCGAACAGCCAGGTCTTTAGGAGTCTCCGGAAAGCGGAGTGGTCCTGGGTGGTCCTGAGGCTGGTGGGGAGGGAGTTCCAGGTCTTGGCCGCCAGGAAGGAGAAAGATCTCCCACCCGCCGTGGAGCGGCGGATGCGAGGGACAGCAGCGAGTGCGAGGCCAGAGGAGCGGAGGAGGCGGGTGGGGACGTAGAAGCTGAGGCGTCTGTTGAGGTATTCCGGTCCCTTGTCGTGGAGGGCTTTGTGTGCGTGGGTGAGAAGTCGGAAGGTGATCCTTTTGCTGACTGGGAGCCAGTGCAGGTGTCTCAGGTGTGCGGAGATGTGGCTGCTGCGGGGTATGTCGAGGATGAGGCGGGCCGAGGCGTTTTGAATGCGTTGCAGGCGATTTTGGAGTTTGGCTGTGGTCCCGGCGTAGAGGGTGTTGCCGTAGTCCAGGCGGCTTGTGACGAGGGCGTGGGTCACGGTTTTTCTGGTGTCGGCGGGGATCCAGCGGAAGATCTTGCGGAGCATGCGGAGGGTGAGGAAGCAGGCGGAGGACACGGCGTTGACTTGCTTGGTCATGGTGAGAAGAGGGTCCAAGATGAAGCCGAGGTTGCAGGCGTGGTCTGTGGGGGTCGGTGCGGTGCCGAGGGCTGTGGGCCACCAGGAGTCGTCCCAGGCGGACGGGGTGTTGCCGAGGATGAGGACTTCCGTTTTTTCAGAGTTCAGCTTTAGGCGGCTGAGCCTCATCCAATCTGCGACGTCCTTCCTACCCTCTTGTAGGTTGGTCTTGGCGCTGGCGGAGTCCTTGGTGAGGGAGAGTATAAGTTGCGTGTCGTCGGCGTAGGAGGTGATGATGATGTCGTGCTTGCGTACGATGTTGGCGAGGGGGCTCATGTAGACATTGAAGAGTGTCGGGCTGAGTGATGAGCCTTGGGGTACGCCGCAGATGATCTCGGTGGGTTCTGAGCGAAACGGAGGGAGGTAAACTCTTTGGGAACGGTTTGAGAGGAAGGAGGCGATCCAGTCCAGGGCCTGGCCTTGGATTCCGGTGGAGCGGAGGCGGGTGATTAGGGTGCGGTGACAGACGGTGTCAAAGGCAGCCGAGAGGTCGAGCAGAATGAGGGCGACTGTTTCACCGTTGTCCATCAGGGTTCTGATGTCGTCAGTGACTGAGATGAGGGCGGTTTCAGTGCTGTGGTTGGTTCGGAATCCGGTTTGTGAGTGTTCGAGCAGGTTGTTGTCTTCCAGGAAGGTGGTCAGCTGTTTGTTGACGGTCTTCTCTATTACTTTGGCTGGGAAAGGCAGAAGAGAGATGGGGCGGAAGTTTTTCAGGTCGCTCGGGTCAGCCGTAGGTTTCTTTAGTAGGGCGTTGACTTCGGCGTGTTTCCAGCATTCGGGGAAGGTAGCAGAAGAAAAAGAAGAGTTGATGATGGTCTGGAGGTGCGGGGCGATGATGTCGTCGGCTTTGTTAAAGATGAAGTGCGGGCAGGGGTCCGAAGGGGCGCCGGAGTGGATAGAGTTCATGATGGATTTGGTTTCTTCCGTGTTGATGTGGGACCAGTTGTTGAGGGTGATGGCCGTGGATGCCGGTTCGGTGGTGTTTGGTTGGGTCTGGTGTCCGAAGCTGTTGTGGAGGTCGCTATTCTTGCGATGGAAGAAAGTGGCGAGGGATTCGCACAGATCCTGTGAGGGTGTGACGGCGTTGGCGTTGGCGCTGGGGTTGGAGAACTCCTTGACGATGCTGAAGAGTTCTCTGCTGTTGTGTCTGTTTTTGTCCAGTCTGTCGGTGAAAAAGTTCCTTTTGGCGGCGCGGATCAGGTGGTGGTGTTCGCGGGTAGCGTTCTTGAGGGCGGTCATGTTGTCAGCGGTGCGGTCCTTGCGCCAGGCTTTCTCAAGGGCGCGACAAGTTTTCTTTGATTCTTTGAGGGTGTCAGAGAACCAGAGAGGTTTTTTGGTGTTGGTCTGTCGATGCGTGCGTTTGAGGGGAGCAAGGATGTCTGCGCAGTTGGAGATCCAGTTTGTGAGGTTGAGGGCTGCGTCGTTGGGGTCGGTGGTGACGGTGGGTTGGTTGGCGGCGAGTGCGGAGAAGAGTTGCTCTTCGGGGATCTTGTTCCACTGTCGACGAGGGATGGGTTGGGTGCAGAGGTGGCGGGTCTCGCGTCGGAATGTGAAGTGGACGCAGCTGTGGTCGGTCCAGTGTAGGGCGGAGGCGTGGCTGAAGAAGACGTGTTTGCTGGCGGAGAAGATGGGGTCAAGCGTGTGTCCGGCGATGTGGGTGGCGGTGTTCACCAGTTGTTTGAGGCCGAGGTTGGCGAGGTTGTCGAGCAGGGTGGAGGTGTTGGGGTCGTTGTTTTGTTCCAGATGGAAGTTGAGGTCACCTAGGAGGATGTAGTTCGGCGAGGCGAGGGCGTGCGGGGAGATGAAGTCGGCGATGGCGTCGCTGAAAGGGGCGCGTGGCCCGGGAGGACGGTAGATGAGGGATCCTCTGAGGGTGGTCCTCGGATCGGTGCGAATCTGAAAATGCAGGTGTTCAGCGGCGAGAGGGGTGTCTTCGGTGGAGGTGGTGACGCTGATGGAGTCTTTGAAGACGATGGCGATACCTCCTCCTACCTGGTTGGTGCGGTCTTTTCTGGAGATCTTGTAGCCTTCGGGGATGGCAGTGGCGATGTCAGGGGCCGAGGAGGCGTTCATCCAGGTCTCCGTGATGAAGGCGACGTCCGGTGCTATGGAGTCCAGGAGGTCCCAGAGTTCAACGGCGTGTTTGTGGACGGAGCGAGCGTTGACTAGGATGCACTTGAGGTGGTTGATGGCGCGTGGGCTGGTGGTCATGGTTGTTGCGTGGTGGAAGGTGTGTTTGCAGGAGTTTCAGGCGAAGGGTCCATGGGTGCGTTTGGGGTGAGCTTGGAAGCAAGTGTTGGAGCGTCCTGGGTTGAGGGCGTGGAGGGTGGTGGGGTCGTAGCGGGTCAGCGGGGCTTGGGAGAGCTGGGGACCAGGGGTCGTGGCGCTGGGCGCGGGACAGGCGCGGACGGGCGCAGACGGGCTTCCCTCTGGCGCGCTTCCGGCGCGCCAGCGGCGCGGTCGCGCAGCGGCCGCCATATGAGGTAAGAGGGGGGAGGGGTCAGGTGGAGGCCAATGGGAGCTGGGGGGCGGGGGCGTGCAGGAGGTCGCGGCGGGAAAGCGCGAGGGAGGGGGGGACAGGTAGAGTGAGAAGAGCTGGGGCAGGGGGGTTTAAGGGTGGAGGGGGGTGAGTGTTAGGAGGTTTAGGAGATAGGGGAGAAAGATAGGAATAGGGTTGAGAAGATAGGGGAGGGGGGGTTGTAGAGGTGGGTGAGGGTGAGAGGTAGAGTGAGAGGATAGGAAGATAGGTAATAGAGGGGGTGAGGGAGGGGAGGAGAGATAGAGAAATAGATAGAGAAAATAGATAGGGAAATCGATAGATAGGGAAATAGATAGAGAGATAGGAAGATAGGAGGAGGTGGAGAGTGAGGGAGTTAGATAGTGGGATAGAGAGATAGAGAGATAGGTAGATAGGAGGAGTGGGGGAGGTAGATAGTGAACGGGTTAGATAGGGGAGATAGAGAGGGGGATGCGAGTGGGGGAGGGGGATGAGGCAGGAGCAGGAGGGCAGGCGCGGGGAGAGGAGGACGGAGGAGGCAGAAGAGCCGAAGTCAGAAGACAAGAAGAACAGAAGACAAGAAGACAAGAAGAACAGAAGACAAGAAGAACAGAAGACCGGAACGAGAGAAGAAAGGAAGATCAGAAGACCGGAAGGAGAGAAGAAAGGAAGACCGGAAGAACACAGAAGAACACAGAAGAACACAGAAGAAGATACAGAAGAAGATACAGAAGAAGATACAGAAAACGAAGAACAGAGGGCAGAAGACCACAGAAGAAGATGAGGAAGAAGAGAAGTAGAGTGAAGACGGGGGAAAGAAGAGTACAGAAGAAGATTACAGACGAGGAGCGAGGAGGAAGAACAGAAGAACAGAGAAGAAGAAAAGAAGAAAAGAAGCAGGAGCAGGAGAGAGGGTGAGTAGCGCAGGGCAGAGCGAGGGGCTGGGAGGTAGGGGGTACTTACTGTGCGGTGGGTCTCAGGAACTCAGGAACCTGGAGGAGCTGCAGCGGCAGGGGGAGCGACCTACCCTTGGGTCAAGGGTCGCTACCACTGTCGCACAGCGCCCGCCATATGAGGTAGGAGGGGGGGAGGGGTCAGGTGGGGGCGAATGGGAGCTGGGGGGCGGGGGCGTGCAGGAGGTCGCGGCGGTAAAGCGCGAGGAAGGGGGGGACAGGTAGAGTGAGAAGAGCTGCGCTAACCAATGCTAACCATGCACTAACCAAAGGTGGAAGGACAACACCCATCCCATAGGGAAAGCTAGAAATGCTGAATACGAAACTGACAATGACTGTAACAAATCGTATACATGTCCACAGGTACCCCAGCCAATGTCAGTGGTGAGCATGTGCCAAGGAAACCCAGTCTTCCACCAGAAGAAGGCTCCAGTGATGATAGCCACTCTCGATGTCTGTATGATCTCCCTGGCCCATCTGGGAGCAAGCACTGGTCAGTCGGACACCACAGCCAACACCCAGTTCACCAGAGGGCCTCCCCATCAGACTCCATTATGAAAGCCATCACCCAACATCCCCAAACCTCTGTTCCCAGCACATGACAATCAACAGTGTGTCCACCTGTACAGGGACCCAAGTCAACACCACACAGGCAAGACAATGAAGGTCCTGGTGTTAGTGAGAGTGGGCACACAGTTCAGGGGACACAGGCACAGGGGGCAAGGGCCAGTGTGAGGTTAGTTGTACCCCAAAGGGAGGCCCAACCCAGGGAACCGACTGCCCAAGAGGCAGTCACACATGTCCTGGGAGCCTACCAGAAATCCCAGGACAGGATGAGCCAGGTGATCACCATCTTGCAGGACAATTAGCGGCTGCAGGGGGAACACCACCAGGAGGTCATGCAGCAGTTGCAGGGCTTAAATGCCAACATGGCCTCCATTGCAGGGGTACTGGGTGACATGGCAAACATCATGCATGAGTACACAACACTCCAGCAGGTCCCTTCCACTAGCCAGTGTACTCACCAACCTTTCACTTCTGCTGCAGCCAGTAGACAGGAGGACCTGCCACAAGACTCATGCACCACCAGCACCCCTCCCTCTGCAGCAGAAGAACCACCCTGCAAACGTACCCTGCGACCCAGAAAGACACCAGAGACTGTAGCCAAGACCTAAACTACCGCCAGGAAATGAGCTTCTCCTGAATGCCTCCCTTGTGTGTCACTGAGACACCTTCTTCGCTTTGGACTGTTATTGCTCCCTTTTGTATGGCCCCACGGATACTGGACCTGTGTTACAAACCAACTGGGCCACTACACTGAAGATTTCGTCCATCATCACCCCACTCTATTGCACTATCCCTTCCTTTTTGTCACTTCAATAAACACACTTGAAACCAACTGAAGGTTTTGTGGTTTCATTACAAGAATATGCAATGTCTTTACCTGTATTATTATATTATAAATGGCGGTTGCCATTTCCATGGTGTGTCACTCTCCCCTCCCTCACTTGTGCACTAGGCAGCTGTACTTACCGTTGTCGGGGCGTTGATGCTCCTGGACTGCCATCACATGGTACAGCATCGGCAGGACTTCCAGTTTGGGTTCCATGGTGGCCACAGACTCCTCTGTGATTCCTGGATGTGGGTGTCTCCTTTTATATGATTTGTTTCTGCCAGGATTTTCGTGGCGGTGGTCCCACCCCGAAAATTCTGACGATCTGCTATGTCATAATATGGTGGTCAGGGAATGGTGTTCCACCAGCCTGAAGATGGCAACCGCCGTAGTCGGTGGCCGGACCGCACTGGCAGTTCAGGTGGTTCATTGGCTGTATATGGGAGGAATCACTGCCATGGTCATAATTTGACGGTGGGCCTCACAGTAGTGAAAAACAACTTTGGGAGTTTTTCACTACGAGGCCATGTAAAACATAAAAGCACATGTCCTACCTTTTACTTACACAGCACCCTGCCTAATGGGCCACCTAGGGCCTACCTTAGGGGTGCCATGTGTAATAAAAGGAAACTTTAAGGTTTGACAAAGGGTTTTAAATGCCAAGTTGATGTGGCAGTAAAACTGCATACCTAGGGTCTGCAATGGCAGGCATAAGACATGATTAGGGGCTACTTATGTGGGTGCAATAGTGCAGGCCCACTAGTGGCAATTGAGTTACAGGCCCTGGGCATATATGGGGCACTTTACTATGGACTTAAAAGTAAATCAAATATATCAATTGGATATGAGCCAACATTACCATGTTTAGGGGAGAGAGCACAAGCACATTAGCACCAGTCATTAGTGGTAAAGTGCACAGAGTACTTAAAACAGCATAAAATGAGGTCAGAAAAATAGAGTGAGGCAGGCAAAAAGTTGTAAAAAGGCGAGCTTTTGCTTTAAACTGATATTGCTTAAAATGTTGATTCTGTTCAGCTATTGTCATCACTACTCTGTCACTGCTTGTGCTATCAATAACACATCTCTAAGTGCCAGCCAGATCTGCATGACAGTAGAGAAGCACATTGGAATGGTTTGTTGCATCTCCCTGGATCTCCTAGAATTAGGGTAAGAGGAATAACACAGTAATTCAGGAGCCCTAAACTTGCAGCATTTTATGCCCCTGTGTAGGGGAAATAACAATTATAATGCATATCCAGCAAGTCTACGATGGAAAGAACCTCCCTCAAACCAAACAAACTCTACCTAATGTGGTTGGGGACCTCCTGAAATGGCACTCACACACAATAAACATTGCTGATCATCAGCCATTGGGTCGATACATAGAAACCCACCAACAGTGCTCTGCTGTCATTATTGGTGTAAACACTTGAGATGGAAGGTGAAAGCAGAGTCTTTAAAGAGTGTACTATGTCGAATTCAGTTATGTGGTGACTAACATCCTCAGGTGCTGCTGTAGCAAACTGTGGTGCACATAAAATACACGCTTGATGATAAAAAGCAAGCACTGTCACCAACCCTTTTCTGATAATAGGACTCCTCCAAACTGGCAGTATAGTGAAAAGTGACACAGTGGTCCATTATGACAATTATGCCTTTATTTAGATCTCTTTCGTTAAAGTTCATTATCAAGTGAGCATTCTATCTTCAGAAGCATCTGGTATCTTTATGCCAAAATACCAACTTAACTACACATTTGGGACAAACGCTTTCAGACAAATTACCTACTAGTTGGAATTTTTTAGCACTCATTAATGCTTGTAATTTTCTATACACACAATCGGCAAGAGGCCAACTGCCAATATTTCTGCCAGTATAGCACAGGTCAGATTTGCAGCAGAATATCTTTTTTTCGTATCTCTATTCTCGCTTAAAAAAACTTTCTGACATTGATCTGGTGTATTATTGAGTTACAGAAGTAGTGACTCTTGTACTTGTAGTATGCATTGAGTGACTGGGAACTCTAGCAGCAAATATATTTCCATTGATATTTTATAGGTAATGATAAAAGTAGGCGCTGTCACGTGGTTCTTTGGCATCTGAAACTGAAAGATCTCCCCATCATGAGAAGTCCAGGACACATTTTTTATTACATCGGAAAAGTTATGTGAAATTCGTGTATTTTATGGTTTGTGAATTTCACAATTTATTTGGCCATTTCATGGTCACTTTATTTGGAACAATCTTTTGCCAAGCGGCACTAATCTGAGTAGAAAATATGTTGCATGAGCTCTAATAATCATTGTCAAAGCCAATAGGTTTGGCGCTGGCTGCTAGCATTTGGGCTTTATCAAAGCTCAAATCAAAATCAAATCAAAGTTTATAAAGTGCAGCTACTCACCCGTAAGGGTCTCAAGGTGCTGCATTGTTTGTCCTATGAGCTTCAGTTGAAGAGCCAGGTTGTAAGGTCCTTCCTGAACTGATGCAGTGATAGTGACTGCCTGAGGTACAGAGTATTCCATCTCTTTGCCGTGAGGAAGGTGAAGGATCTTCCACCAGCTGAGGTCCTCCGTATGTATGGTACGATAGCTAGTGCCTGTTGAGCAGAGCGGAGAGATTTGGTGGGGGAGTAGAAGGTGATGCAGTGGTAGGCGGTTTCTAGGTCATGGAGAGTCAGAGATTGTGTGAAAATAGGAGGATGCGACTGAGTTGATTTGGCAGGTCATGGTGAGCGATGAGTCCAGGATGAAGCCCAGGTTGCGTGCGTGGTCTGTAGGGATGGGGGGTGCCATGGGTGAAAGGCCACCAGGAGTCATTCCAGGCTGATGTGTGGGGGTTGCAGGATGAGGATCTCGGTCTGGTCAGAGTTCAGCTTAAGGCAACTATCCTTCAATCAGGTGGCAATGGCTTACATCCCATTGTGGAAATTCTTCTTGGCAGTTGTGGAGTTTTAAGTCAGAGAGATGATCAGCTGGGTGCTGTCATCATGACTGAGAGAAATGCTTTGCTACAACCGGTGTTCTGTCGGTATCTTGCTTCATATTTTTACACAAGGTATGCCATGGCATTTACTATTCACAAGAGATACTGACAAGGTACATTTCATGCAATACGCTTAGGCCCTCATTATGATGTTGCAGGTAAATGTTGCTTACTGCCGCACTGACGGCCACCAACTTACCACCGCACTAGCGAATATCCGTTCACCATATTATGACACACAGACCCCAATCCGACAGAATACAGCCCCATACACTAATCCGCCAGACCACAGTACTCCACAGCACACACCCCACCACTTTACCCAACACACACTCACCAACACACATCACACAACCCTCATGGCACCACAAAGGCACCCCTGTTTCACTGAATAGGAGTTAAGGGTCATGGTGGAGGAAATCGTCAGGGTAGAGCCACAGCTCTTCGGAGCACAGGTGCAGCAGATATCAATAGCAAGGAAGATGGAGCTTTGGCAGAGAATCGTGGACAGGGTCAACACAGTGGGACAGCATCCAAGAACAAGGGACTACATCAGGAAAAAGGGGAACGACCTACGGGTGAAGGTATGTTCCATTGCAGCAGGACACCAACTCGCCACATAGAGGACTGGCAGTGGACCCCTCACCTCGTCCCCCACAACTCACAGTATGGGAGGAGCAAGTCTTGGCATTACTGCATCCTGAGGGACTCGCCAGAGTTGGAGGAGGACTGGACACTGGTATTTTTAACAATTATCACCCCCATACCTGCATGCCATCACACACCCTCACCCTCACTCCCATCACTCCACCACATCCCACACACTCCACCATCAAATCTCACTAATCCCAATGCCAAGCCCTTCATGCTGTGCCAATGCATGGACACCCCTCCCAGCCCTGCATGGACACTCATCACCAAAGCATGCACAGCATAGGGAAAGTAACACAACCACAATACACCAACATTCACAAGCAAAAGCTGTCAAGGGTACAACAACCATAGAGGGGAAGCTACAGAAGTACAAATATCAAACACATGAAGAATAAACCATCATTTACATCCCCACAGGTACCCCAGCCAATGTCAGTGGAGAGGAGGTGCCACCACTATCCAGTTCCCCAACAGAAGAGGCCTACAGTGATGACAGTAACTCTGGACTTCAGGATCTGGACGATGTACCTGGCCCATCATGGACCACTGGACATCCACTCACCCAAGCCCACTCACAGGCTACCACAGAGCCTCCTCCATCAGGATCCAAGACCACAGCACCCACCCAGCGTACCCACACCTCTGTCCCCAGGACATGTCAATAAGCAGTGTGCCCACCTGTACAGGTACCCTAGGCCACACCTCGCACAAAAGACAATCAGGGACCTGGGGTCAGTGCCAGGGGGCACACCGTTCAGGGGACAGAGACACAGGCCAACAGGGACACTGGGAGGACTGCTGTGTGCCAGGGGGAGGACAGGAGCAGGGAACTGACTCTCCAGGAGGCACTCTCCGAGATGCTGGGACCCTACCAACATTCCCAGGACCTGATGGGCCAGATCCTTGTCAACGTGCAGGAGAGCAGGCGGCTGCAGGAGGGAGAGTATCAGGGGATCAGTGAGGACTTGCAGGCCATTAACAACACCCTGATCTCCATAGCAGGGGTGCTGGCAGACATAACCAACATCATGAGGGAGGCAACAGCACACCAGCGAGCCCCTGCCACTGGCCAGTCATCTGAACAGCTCTCCACTTCTGCTGCCACTAGTGGCCAAGAGGCCCCACCACAGGACCAACAGGCCACCAGCACCCCTCCGCCTGCAGGTCAACCACCTCTCAAACATTCCCTGTGAACCAGCCAGAAGCCAGAGACACTTGCCAAGACCACCACCAGGAAATGAGACTCTCCTGATTGTCCCCCTCGTGTCCCACTCAGTCACCTTGTCCACCTTGAACTGCCATTGCTCCCCTTCCTATGTCCCCATGGACAATGCACCTGTGCTACAAACAGACTGGAACAGTACCCTGGGCTTTCCTCCAGCATCACCCCATTCCTTTGCCCTTCCCCTCTATATATTAGCACAACAATAAACACCCTTGGGCAAAACTAGACTACTAGTATTTCATGTATTGCAAATTTGTATTGATTGAAACAGCTACAACCATTGCAAATGAACTGTAAGTAGTATGAGCATAGAATTAATGACCTGTAGCTGGCTGTTGTGATCACGCCATGCTAATGCCACACAGAATACACCAATACCCATAGAAATGTGAAGTTGCTCTGTCTCCCCTGTGTGTCATTGGAAGTACTGACGTAACACTGATGTTCTGTTGTTCACATCCTCATCCTCGACCTCCTCATCCTTACTGTCTTCAGGGCCCACTGCTGCAACAGGGGAATCTCCAGTCTCCTCCTCCTGCAGAAAAGGCACATGGCATCTAAGGGCCAGGTTGTGCAACATGCAGCATGCCACTACTATCTGGCAGACCTTCTTGAGTGAGTAGCACAGGGATCCACCTGTCAGATGGAGGCACCTGAACCTGACCTTCAGGAAGCCGGAGGTCCTTTCAATTATCCTTTTGGTTCACCCATGTGCCTCATTGTAAGGTTCTTTAGCCATTGTCCTGGCATTCCTCACAGGGGTCAGCAGCCACAATAGGTTTGAGTAACCAGAGTCACCTGCAAATATTGAGGGACAACATTTAGCCACACACTATCCTATATGGCCAACACCATGGGTATACACCAACATATACTGGGTGGGAACCAGGGTTCACCTATTAGCCACACCCTGTGCTTCTGTAGTTGGAACATCACACTAGGGATGCTGCTATTCCTCAGGACAAAAGCATCATGCACCGACCCTTGATACTTAGCATTGGCGTGGGAGATGTACTGGTCCGCCAAGCACACCATCTGCACATTCATGGAGTTGAAACTCTTACGATCCCTGAACACCTGTTCATTCTGGCGGGGGGTACAAATGCAATTTGTGTTCCGTCAATCACCCCAAATATATTGGGGATATGTCCCATTGCATAAAACCTGGCCTTCACAGTGGCCAAATCCTCAACCTGGGGGAAAGTAATTGAGCTACACGTGTGTTTGATCAGGGCAGACAACACTATTGTTAGCACGATTGAGAACATTGTCTGTGACATTCCTGCTGCCAAGCCCACTGTCACTTGGAAAGAACCTATTGCCAGGAAATGGAGCACTGATAGAATCTGCACAAGAGGGGGGATCCCAGTGGGATGACGGATAGCTGATATCAGGTCAGGTTCCAATTACATCTCTGTGATTGTGGCCCTGCCCAGTCTATAGGTGAGTATTATGTACTTGTCCTCCAGTGTAGCCAAGTCCACCAGGGGTCTGTACACAGAGCCAACACTCTTTTCCTAAGCAATGTCCCAAAGTTGCCACCCAGGTCTGTTGAGGACCAAGAGTCTAGACTTAATAAGGTTATTTACTGGATACGCAATCAACAGGGTTGCCTTTCAATTATACGTTCGGACATTCAAAAAACAGAAAGATGGAGTCCCCCTGGGTCAAACCTCGATGTAATCATGATTGTGTTCCACGATAAATTCTTGGCAGACCAACTTATTGACTCTGTTGAACGCAAGGGACAACACAAAGAGCTAAAAGGAGGAGGCATCAGGCTGGCCGCTAATTTAATTGACCCAAAACAGACTCCTGTGTTTGTCCCAATTGCTAATACCAATGAGAGAGGCTCTAGGGAAGAAGGTGTCTTTCTGCATCCGGGGCATGTATGACTGTCTGCCCAGGAAGCCGCCTATCAGGATAATCTAGTGGCACCTTCAATAGACAAATTAGAGAAGTACCTTGCTATCGAGTCGAACTATAAGGATGTTCCATCCCCTAAACATGGGGCTGCATTGGGAACTAATGGGTTATCCATTATGACTTGGAATCTTGCGGGCCTTGCTAGGAAATTGGATGATGTGGACTGGGTTGCCTATATAAAGTCACAAGATGTGTGTCTCTTTCAAGAAACTTGGGCCGAGGGCCAACCAAGCATGGATGGGTTTCTTTCATTTAATATCCCTGCACTGCCTTCAGAGAAAGCAACTGGTCGCGCAAAAGGGGGTCTTTTAATCCTTTTAAATTCAAAGCTCCAATGCGACTATAAGGTTTTAGAATTTGATTGTCCCGACTTGATGGGTTTACAAATTTCTTTTAATCAAAATTTTAACATAATCTTAATTAATGTTTACGCCCGTTCTGTTGCACGTGGTACAGAATCACACATTTTAACTTTACTCTTTGACTTTTTAGACACGCTACAAACTAATTCCTATTTAATTATTGCAGGGGATGTAAATTGCACTTTCGAACCCTCAGCGTTTCTTAGTGATTTAACTGCGGATGAGGACGAATTATGGGGTATTGCACAATTGGATGGTGATAGTTATCCTCCACGCTCTCGTGTAGCAACTCAGCTTGCTACACTATGCTTAAAGTTTGGCCTAAGGGCCTGTAATGGTCGAACTCCTTCTGATTTAAACTTGGCACCGACATTCCTACGAGGTTCTGTGGCCAGCGTAATTGATTATTTTCTGGTGGATGTGCGTCTTTGGCCATTGCTGCTAGATATGAGGGTAGATTCAAGATGCGAGAGTGATCACTTTCCATTGTTGCTCACCCTTGCTGGGAATATCTTTGGTAGAACCTTGAATATGCAAACATCAATGGCCCCTCCCCCTATTTTAAACAATGCTTATACAAAGGTGAGGTGGCCAAAAGTCATGTCAAACCCCTATTTGCTATGTAAGATCTACCAAGTGTTCTTAGATAATCTGTCAGCCTATGAAGACTTCGAACCAGAAGCCATTCCACTTCTTGATATTCACGAAGATATGATGGTTAAACTTCAAAGTGTCTTTTATAAAAAGGTAGCCACGGCGAACCGGCAATATGGGGGTTCACCTAACAGCAGTTGGTTTAATGATGCATGCATGAGAGCTAAGACTGAGTTAAGGAAGGCTATACTGGCCGGGTATACGGGGGCAATCAAACAAGCAAGATTCACGTATAAAAAGATAATCCTACAATCAAAGAAAGCTTGGGAAGATGCTATTTGGCAGGACTTGCTAGATGCTACTAAAACAAACAACAATACGCTTTTTTGGGAACTGCTGACTAAGCACGAGAGAGGGGGTAGGTTTATACAAAGGAACCATATTCAACCTGGTACCTGGGTGGATCATTTCTCTCTCTTGTACGAAGGAACTGCCTCCACTGGGACTGTCGATTGTGAGAAAGTGGGATTATACCCCCCATTTTCACCCAATGCTAACCTTGCCACTTCTCCGTCCAGTGGGAATCTATTTAACTCTGGAAGCTATATTTGCTTTTCTCTAGAAGAAACTGCAGACGCCATTAAATCTCTAAAGACAGGTAAAGCCCCAGGCCCTGATAAAATTCCATGTGACCTTTATAAATCAGAGTTACCCATCTGGACCTGGTACATTAATATGCTGTCAAACAAAATCGCAAAAGGAGGACAGATCCCTGAGACGTGGAAGGGTGCAGAAATTATTCCAATATATAAAAAGGGCAACGTAAATCTTCCAATTAACTACAGACCGGTCAGTTTAATTGACAACCTACAAAAATTTTTTGCAAAACAATTGTTAGTTAGACTGACGAGTTGGGTGACGGAGCAGCAGATCCTATCACCACTTCAGGCAGGGTTCCGCTCTAGAGTTAGCACGGTTGACCAGGCATTTAGGTTGACCGTGCTACACTGGAAATATGTAGTCTTGGCAAAGCAAACACTATATGTCACTTTTGTAGACCTGCGCTCTGCCTTTGACCTGGTACCTAGAGACAAGCTTTGGGGAGTGCTACACAAAAGAGGGGCACCATCTGATATCATTCATTTATTAACACGTATGCATGAAGGCACATACGCTCAAGTAAGATGGGGTAACCAAGGCGAACTGACTAACAAGTTTCCCATTAAAAGAGGTGTTCGTCAGGGATGTGTCCTAGCGCCACTTTTGTTTTCTTTATTCATTAACGAGGTGGTCCAAGAACTCATGACATGCCAGAATGATGCTCCCAGCTTAGGCAATCAGAAAATCCCAATTCTTCTTTTTGCGGATGACTCTCTATTAATCTCAAAGACCCCTATGGGGCTGCAAATTCTTGTGGATAGATTTAAATCATTCTGCTGGAATTTTGGTTTAGAGCTGAACTCGAAGAAAACAAAATTGATGGTGCTTCGCTCTGGCTCTCGTAAGAAGTGTACGATCAGGTTAGATGGAGCTATTTTGGACCAGGTTAGCTCTATCGACTACTTGGGTGTGAGGCTTACAGACTCACTCCTCTGGGACGAACAAGTCGGTAAGAGTGGCGGGCTTTTGCAACATCGGGCAGCATCCATATTACGCCTTTACAGGAATACGATCGCTAAAGTTGTGTCTCCAGCAGTAAAGATCTATGTGGCCAAGGCACAGGGTGCTGCTGTTTATGGTGCAGAGATTTGGGGCATGACAGATAGCAGTAGGATAACTAAAATTGAGAATAGCTTTGCACGGGCTCTATGTGCTTGTCCCACTAGCACCCCATTAACCCCCCTTTTTTTAGATCTAGGGCTTAAACGTATAGCCGATTTGATTATCTTACGGCCCCTACTATATTGGGTGAGGCTTTGGGTAGTTCCTGAACTGGCTATATATAAGTCTTCCCTATTAGAATTGTTAAAAACCTCTAACTCCATGTCCATACCATGGATCAAACACGTATCTAGTTGGTTTTGCATGCTAGGACTGAGGAACTTCTGGGAGAATCCCCAGCAACTTGTGAAGCCCCATGTAAAAGTATTGAAGAGAGCTTACTGGTCCCACATATGTAATAATTACATTTCTCAGAAATCGAATGGTCATTTAACTAACTCATTTATTAATTTTAAATGGTACCCTGAGTTTGAACCATACTTAGATACAATACCTGATTTGTTAGGCAAAAGTTTGTATGCCAGATTTCGATTTGGAACATTACCCCTGAAGGCCTTAACGAGCAGATGGGGACCTAAGTCAAGCTCTGATACCTGTCCTGTATGTGGCATTCCTTCCGAAACAGTAGAACATTTTATGTTTTTTTGTCCCGCCTATTCAATCCCAAGGTTTAAATGGATACATAAAATCTGTAAGGAATTGAATTTAAGGAAATGTTTTCTAGCTTTGCGGATCTTAAAAAGCCACAATTCAAATGTGACAATTTACGCAGTAAGTAAGTTTTTAGCAACAGCATGGCGCATACGCACTTTTTATTTACAATGAGTTGAAATTGTTTTAAGACGGGCAAACATGGATCATTCTTTTTTTAAAAAATTTTCTATGACATTATGGTTTATATTATTATATTATATTGTATTGTATTGTATTGCTTTGATGGTCTGTTGGCCGAATAAAGCTTATGTGAAACACACAGAGGTATGTCTCCATCTCCTATTCATCCACAGGGGTAGGTATCTAAGGGACACAAGAGCGAGTAGGCTGTCACAAACTGAACAATGGAGCCACAACAGCAGTCTACATCATTCAAACATGTTATGGGACAGTGTAATTTATCGATAGGCCAGTTCAACCCCCCGAAATGGCGGCAGCCTGTCCTTTGTGCAGGGACAGGTGGAAGTGAGGTAATGCCGCTGATGTTGTGCGCCGTGGCGGTAGGCGGTCATGAACTGCTGTGCAATTCCTCATTCCTCATTCCTCATTGGCTAATATTGGGCCCTATGGGGTACAGTGGCCAATGGGAATCTTCACCTGCGGTGACGGTATGTGCTGCCATGGACATGACCGCCATTTTCTATCTGATTCCTCACTTGTGTCCTGACCTTCCATAGGAGAGGACCTACACTGCATGTGCTGCTGTAACCTGTGTCTGGAACCTACCATGGCCTGTGTGACCCGGGAAAGGGCCCCATCCTTCACTTCTGAGGAGTTGGAGCCACTGGTGGATGGGGTCCTACCCCAGTACAGACTGCTGCATGGGCCTCCTGACCAACAGGTGAGTACACTGTGGGCACAATGCATGTGTGTAGGAGGCTGGCCTGGCTTATAGTGGGTACCTTGTGGTACTTACACCTTGTGCCAGGTCCAGTTATCCCTTATTAGTAGATTAGAGGTGTTCTAGCAGCTTAGGCTGATAGAGGTAGCTATAGCAGAGCAGCTTAGGCTGAACTAGGAGACATGCAAAGCTCCTACTATACCACTTATATCACTTAGCACTATATACATGGACCTCTCCGCAGCCTTTGAGACTGTCTGCCACCACACACTCCGCACACGCCTTCACAATGCTGGGATCCACCACAAAGCCCTGGACTGGCTCACCTCCTTCCTCACGACAGAACCCAAAAAGTCTGTCTCCCACCCTTCCAATCCTCCGCCACCAAAATCACCTGCGGAGTCCCACAAGTCTCCTCCCTCAGCCCCACACTCTTCAACATTTACATGGCCCCACTAGCCAACATCCTCAAACCCCACGGTATCACCATCCTCTCATACGCTGATGACACACAACTCATCTTCTCCCTCACCCGCAACACCTCCACCGCCAAAACCAACCTTCATGTTGCACTCCTTGACACCGCTGCCTGGATGACAGCCAACCACCTCAAACTCAACTCCAACAAAACCGAGATAATCATTTTTGGCCCACACAAAAACACTTGGGACTCCTCCTGGTGGCCCACCACGCTAGGCCCCGCACCCACCCCCGCAAACCACGCACGCAACCTCGGCATCATCCTGGATCCCTCCCTCTCAATGGCCCAACAAATCAACGCCATCACCTCCTCATGTTTCAACACACTCCGCACACTGAAAAAAAACATTCAAATGGATCCCCACAGAGACCAGAAAAACAGTCACCCACGCACTCATCAGCAGCAGGCTAGACTACGGCAACGCCCTCTACGCTGGCACCACACTCAAACTCAAGCGCAAACTACAGTGAATCCAGAACGCAGCAGCATGACTCATTCTCGACCCCCCCCGCCATGAACACATCTCACCACACCTCAAATCCCTACACTGGCTCCCCATAGACAAAAGGATCACCTTTAAGATCCTCATCCACGCACACAAATCCCTCCACAACACCGGCCCAACCTACCTTAACGAAAGAGTGACCTTCCACACTCCCACACGCCACCTCCGCTCCGCCGACCTCTCTCTCGCCACAGTCCCCCGCATCAAACAAACCACCACTGGAGTCAGATCTTTCTCCTATCTGGCCCCCAAAGCCTGGAACTCCCACCCCACCCACTTCCGCAAGACCCAGGACCTCCTACTCTTCAGGAAGAGCCTTAAAACCTGGCTTTTCAAACAGTGATCTCCCGTCCCCTCTCCCCCCACCCCCCAGCGCCTTGAGACCCTCACGGGTGAGTAGCACGCTATATAAGTATCTTTGATTGATTGATTGATATCATAAGAAAACACAATACTCAGAGTTACTAAAAATAAAGGTACTTTATTTTAGTGACAATATGCCAAAAGTATCTCAGAGGATATACTCCCTTAGGAGGTAAGTAATATACACAAGATATACACACACAAACCAAATCAGGTAAGTAAACTGTTAGAAAAGTAGTGCAAACACTGTAGAACACAATAGAATGCAATAGGAGAAAATAGGTCTGGGGCAACACAAACCATATAAAAAAGTGGAATGGGAACCACAAATGGACCTCAGGCCGAGTGTAGTGTGTAGAGGGTCGCAAAAGGGGAATCTTCTGGAGAGGGAGGGATAGTGGGCAAGGATTTACCCTTCCTACCCCTAGCGTTTGGGAGAACTTGGTCCATTGTTCCAGGATCCAAGTTTCCCTGTCCTTTTTGCTTTTTGGCCTGAGCCCTTGTCAAAGCAAAAATATGCCCAGGAATGCCCAGCATTGCTGCATGAGCCTCCAACTCCACTTCATCCCAAGCTGATGTCTCCAAATCATTGCCTAGTAAGCAATCTACAGGTAATTCAGTGGCTACCACAATGTTCTTTGGACCAGTAACCCCTCTCCCCCTTCCCCAGATGAGATCACAACAGCCATGGGGTGGCTAAGTGTGTTATTGTGAGCATCAGTCACTTGGTACTGCTGACCAAGTAGGTGTTGATCAGGGTGAACCAGTTTCTCTATAACCATAGTTACAATGGCTCTTGTGTCCCTTAAGGCCTCAATTTCAACACCGGTAATTAGGGGTAGTTGCTTGTACTTACCAATATTAAGGGGACAAGCAACCAAGGTGGCAAAGTCAATGCCACCATCAGAGACTAAAACAGCCTCTGTGGTTCCCCTAACAAGACCAACACCAACTACACTTCCAATAGTGAGCCCAGCTACACCCTTGGATTGGCTATTAGTAGTAGACTTCACACCACCACTGCTATTACTAGGGGCACTAGAGGCTACAGTTGGGGTTGTGGTGGTGGGAGGTTTGGTGTTTTTCTTTGGACAAGTGGAATCACTTGCCCAATGGCCTTTTACTTTACATAAATAACACCAAGGCTTTTTCTGATTGTTAGAAGAGGATTTGGACCCACCACCCCAGAGGATTTTTGTGGGCCTGATGAAGACTCAGAATGTTTTTTATCTTTGTCCCCACCCTTGTCAGAAGACTTACCATCCTTCTTCTTGCCATCCTTGTCACCCCCTGTATGAACTTTTCTGTTCACTCTTGTTCTGACCCATTTGTCTGCCTTCTTTCCCAATTCTTGGGGAGAGGTCAGATCTGAGTCTACCAAGTACTGGTGTAACAAATCAGACACACAATTGTTCAAAATATGCTCTCTCAAGATTAGATTATACAGGCTTTCATAGTCAATCACCTTACTGCCATGTAACCAACCCTCCAAGGCCTTCACTGAACAGTCTACAAAGTCTGTCCAGTCTTGAGAGGACTCTTTTCTGGTGTCTCTGAACTTAATCCTGTATTGTTCAGTGGTTAAGCCAAATCCATCCAAGAGTGCATCCTTCAAAACTTTGTAGTCATTAGCATCACTTTCTCTGACATTAAGGAGCCTATCCCTACCCTTACCAGTGAAAGATAGCTACAAGATATTGGCCCACTGCCTTTGAGGGACCAACTGCACCATACATGCCCTCTCAAGTGCAGCAATCCACTTGTTAATGTCATCCCCCTCCTTGTAAGGGGGGACTATCTTATGCAGGTTTCTGGAATCTTCCTCTCTAACAGGGTTCCTATCAAAAACACTGCTGCTGCCACCATGGGGAACTAACCCCAATCTCTGCCTTTTCCTCTCTACATCCAAAGATTCCCTGTCTAAGGCCAGCTGCTGCTGTTTAAGCTCCAGCATGGCCTCTTCCAACCGCAGCATTCTGAGATCCCTTTCCATTAAGTTATCCTCAGGGTGGGAGGCTTGGGAATTGTGAGACACAGAGAAAATATGGGAATTGGCAGAGAGAGACCTGTCCCTAACTGGCTGGACCCTAGTAACCTGACCTTTAGGAGTGAAAGATACCCTACTAATGTGTGACCCCCTCCCACTACCAGTGTCACTAGGTGGCCTGCTAGCTGGCAGGTCTTTGGAAGAACTCTCCCCAGCATCCTCAGGGGACTCCTCTGAGTCTGGCTGGGTACCCCCCTCTTCTACCTCCTGTTCCTGGGATGGGCCAGACTGGTTCTGGTCATTTTCTAGGAGAAGGCTAAAGAGAAAGTCTTTGGTAGGATTCTTGCCAATGCTTAAACCTCTTTCTATGCAGAGACCCCTCAAACTGTTGCCTTAACAACTGTGGGAGTAAGTTCTATTGCAGACATGATAGAAAAGGTTTAGGAGGGAGAGAGAAAAAGTTTTGGACTTTTGAAAGCACAGAGAACAAACTTTAAAAAACCTTTTGAAAACGTTTGAAAGTTTCCAGAAACTTTTCAGAAACTTTGTAGAACGTTTTAGAAAAGAAACGTTAAACTGTTTAGTTCAGTGTGTGTATCCTGAAGTATTTGGTATATGTTTTTCTCATGAAAAGCACCAATGATAAAGTGGTAAAGCAGTTACAAGTACCTATCCCACCGCTGCACCACCAATGTAGGAGGCTGGCCTGGCTTATAGTGGGTACCTTGTGGTACTTACACCTTGTGCCAGGTCCAGTTATCCCTTATTAGTAGATTAGAGGTGTTCTAGCAGCTTAGGATGATAGAGGTAGCTATAGCAGAGCAGTTTAGGCTGAACTAGGAGACATGCAAAGCTCCTACTATACCACTTATATCACTTAGCTCTATATTATAAGAAAACACAATACTCAGAGTTACTAAAAATAAAGGTACTTTATTTTATCGCCAATATGCCAAAAGTATCTCAGAGGATATACTCCCTTAGGAGGTAAGTAATATACACAAGATACACACACACAAACCAAATCAGGTAAGAAAACAGTTAGAAAAGTAGTGCAAACACTGTAGAACACAATAGAATGCAATAGGAGAACATAGGCCTAGGGGCAACACAAACCATATACTCCAAAAGTGGAATGCGAACCACGAATGGACCCCAGGCCTAGTGTAGTGTGTAGAGGGTCACTGGGAGTGTAAGAAAACACTAAGGGTGTCCAAGATACCCCACCCCAAGACCCTGAAAAGTAGGAGTAAAGTTACCCTACTACCCCAGAAAGACAGTAAAGTCGAGATAGGGGATTCTGCAAGAACAACAACTGACTGCAAAACACTGAAGACAGATTCCTGGACCTGAGGACCTGTAAAGGAAGGGGACCAAGTCCAAGAGTCACGCAAGTGTCCATGGGGGGACAGGAGCCAACTAAACCCCTGATGAAGGTGCAAAAGGGCTGCCTCCGGGTGGAAGAAGCCGAAGATACTGCAAAAACGGAAGGTGCCAGGAACTTCTCCTTTGGTCAGAAGATGTCCCACGGCGTGCTGGAGGATGCAAGGTTGTTTCAACACAGAAAGACTGCAAACAAGCCTTGCTAGCTGCAAGAGTCACAGTTGAGGATTTTGGGTGCTGCTAGAGCCCAGGAAGGACCAGGACGTCGCCCCTTGGAGGAGGAGACAGAGGGGGCGCTCAGCAACCCAAAGAGCCCACGCAGAAGCAGGCAGCACCTGCAGAAGCACCTGAACAAGTGCTTGGAAGATCTGAAGATGGTGGTCGACTCAGCACAACAAAAGGGAGTTCCACGAAGTTGGAGTCCAACTCAGAGAGTTGTGCAATGCAGGACGGAGTGCTGGGGACTTGCGCAAGGCTGTGCACAAAGGAAGTCTTGTAAAAGTGCACAGGGGCCCGAACAGCTGCAGTTCATGCAGTACACAGGATTACTGTCTGGCGTGGGAGGCAAGGACTTACCTCCACCAAATTTGGACAGAAGGGCCACTGGACTGTCAAATACACTTGGACCCAGCTCCTGTGTTGCAGGGACCACGCTCATCAGGATGAGAGGGGACCCAGAGGACCACTGATGCAGAAGTTTGGTGCCTGCGTTGGCAGCGGGAATATTCCGTCGACCCACAGGAGATTTCTTCTTGGCTTCCAGTGCAGGATGAAGGCAGACAGCCCTCAGAGCATGCACCACCAGGAAACAGTCGAGAAAGCCGGCAGGATGAGGCACTCCAATGTTGCTACTTTGTTGTGGTTTTGCAGACGTACTGGAGCAGTCAACGGTCGATCCTTGGCAGATGTCAAAGAGGGAAGTGCAGAGGGAAGTGCAGAGGAACTCTGGTGAGCTCTTGCATTCGTTATCTGGTGAGATACCCACAGGAGAAACCCTAAATAGCCCACAGAGGAGGATTGGCTACAGAGAAAGGTAAGAACCTATCAGGAGGGGTCTCTGTCGTTACCTGCTGGCACTGGCCACTCAGAGCAGTCCATTGTGCCCTCACACCTCTGCATCCAAGATGGCAGAGGTCTGGGACACACTGGAGGAGCTCTGGGCACCTCCCCTGGGAGGTACTGGTCAGGGGAGTGGTCACTCCACTTTCCTTTGTCCAGTTTCACGCCAGAGCAGTGCTGGGGGGGATCCCTAAACCAGTGTAGACTGGCTTATGCAAGGAGGGCACCATCAGTGCCCTTCAAAGCATTTCCAGAGGCCAGGAGAGGCTACTCCTCCCAGGCCCTTCACATCTATTTCCAAAGGGAGAGGGTGTAACACTCTCTCTCAGAGGAAAAACTTTGTTCTGCCTTCCTGGGACTGGGCTGCCCAGAGGGGACAGAAACCTGTCTGAGGGTTGGCAGCAGTGGAAGCTGCAGAGAAAACCCCAGAAAGTTAGTTTGGCAGTACCCGGGCTCTATGCTGGAGACCTGGGGATGCATGGAATTGTCCCCCCAATACCAGGATGGTATTGGGGTGACAATTCCATGATCCTAGACATGTTACATGGCCATGTTCGGAGTTACCATTGTGACGCTACATATTGGTATTGACCTATATGTAGTGCATGCGTGTAATGGTGTCCCCGCACTCACAAAGTCTGGGGATTTTGTCCTGAACAATGTGGGGGCACCTTGGCTAGTGCCAAGGTGCCCACACCCTAAATAACTTTGCACCTAACCTTCACTAAGTGAGGGCTAGCCATATAGGTGACTTATAAGTTACTTAAGTGCAGTGTAAAATGGCTGTGAAATAACGTTGACGTTATTTCACTCAGGCTGCAGTGGCATTCCTATGTAAGAAATGTCTGAGCTCCCTATGGGTGGCAAAAGAAATGCGGCTGCCCATAGAGATCTCCTGGAACCATAATACCCTGGGTACCGAGGTACCATATACTAGGGAATTATAAGGGTGTTCCACTGTGCCAATCAGAATTGGTAAAATTAGTCACTAGGCTGCAGTTACAATTTTAAAAGCAGAGAGAGCATAAACACTGAGGTTCTGGTTAGCAGAGCCTCAGTGATACAGTTAGGCACCACACAGGGAACACATACAGGGCATACTTTATGAGCACTGGGGTCCTGGCTAGCAGGATCCCAGTGACACAGGCAAAAACAAACATACATACAGTAAAAATGGGGTTAACATGCCAGGCAAGATGGTACTTTCCTACAATGTGGCATGAATGCATGGAGTTGTGTGTGAAGGCCTTGTGTAAGTGGGTGGGTGGATTTCCTCTTGGCAGTGTACATGTTGTGGGCTGGGCTATGTGTGTGCCAATGGTGATGCAAACGTGTATGGTGGGCCATTTGTGTGACAGGCTGGACTGTTTGTCTAATGGTGTTCTCCTGTGTGTATTGCCTCTGCAGGTCAGCCCCCATCAAAAGAAGAGAATATGGTGTGCCATCGCCAAGGAGGTGCGGACCCTGGGGGTCTATGGCAGGGGGAGCTCCCACTGTCGGAAACGGTAGGAGGACCTGAGACGCTGAGCACGGAAGACCGCGGAGACCCAGCTGGGGATGGCCTCCCAACGAGAAAGTGGTGCCCGTCGGAACCTGACCCCCTGATGGCTCGCATACTGGCGGTGGCCTATCCTGAGCTGGATGGACGCTTGAGGGCATCACAGCAGCCACAAGGGGGTGAGTACAGTGGCTATCATTACAACTTACGGCTGGTGTTGTGGTATCCAGGTGGTGGTTGTGTGTTCTTGGGTGCCCCTAGGCCAGGCCAGACATAGCAGTAGAGGTCCTCTGGTGGATGAGGGTTTGAATGTAAAATACTGCTTACCTAGCTTGTTAGTATTCACTTCTGGGCAGGGCTGCGTGGGTCCCAGGTGTGCTGAAGTTGGCGGTGTGTGCACCTCCTCATTCCTTGGTGACTAGCCATTTCACTGGTAGTTCCACGCATAGTGCGTAGGCCTGTTCCCTGTGTCTGAGGGTGCTGTGTATGCCAACCGTGGTATTGGTGCAGTCATTGACCCAGTGTATCCTTTGTCTCTCTCCCCCTTTCTTGTTTTGTCATCCTATCTTTAGGTGAATTAGCATCATCTGGCTGAGGAGCAGAGGCACCAGCAACAGAAGGTGCAGCAGGCCATATGACCCTGGAGGCAGAGTCCACTGACGCTGAAGGCACCAGTGGGACGGAGGGCGAGGGGAGCACCACAGTGGAGACTGGAGGGGACAACACAAACTCTGATACCTCCTCCGATGGGAGCTCCCTGGTGGTGGCGGACACCTCTGTGACCACCCCAGCTGCAGTTTCAGCCACCACACCCCGTACCAGCACTGCTCTCCCAATAGCCCCTCAGCGAGTTGCCCATGCCCGCTCACCCAGGAGGGTGGGCATCTCCTTCACCCCAGGCACGTCAGGCCCTGTCCCAGTAAGCCCCCTCTGCCCTGAGTGAGGAGGCTATTGACCTTCTGAGATCCATCTCTGTAGGGAAATCAACCATTGTGAATGCCATCCAGAGGCTGGCATCCCAGATGCAGCAATGCAATGCATTCCAGGAGGGCATTCACGGTGAATTGGCAGCCCAACAGAGATCAACTCAGGCTCTGGCCTACTCTCTGATGGCAGCCTTTGTCCCTGTTTCAGCCGTCCTCCTCCAACTTCTACTTCCCAGTCCTATTCTCCTCAACCCCAACCCATCCCAAGCACACAGACAGACACGCATGCACACAAGACAACATGCAAGAGCGGCACAGGCAAACACAAGCACCACACTTCACCCCACAGGCACTCACACAAACACCATTCAGTTGCAGACACAACAACATCCACTGTCTCCACTGTCTTCTCCTCCTACTCCTCCTCCTCGTTCACCTCCCACCCAGTTACGTTGACACTCACACCAGCATGCACTACATCAATATCCACTACCAGCATCATCACCACACCAAGGTGTCTGTCCCCCCTCCTAAAGGACACAAACACAAACACAAGCACTCAGACACCCAACAGCCATCCACGTCACAACAGCATACAGTCCATGCACCTGCACCCAAATCCAGCAGACATACACCTCCGACGACCACTACCTCATCCTCCACTCCAATTACTCCTTCTTCTTCCCGCCCCAACGTACCTTTCCACGATTGACCTCTTCCCTAACCCCCCCATCCTGTACGTATGGGCAGGGTAGCAAGGACCCAGACCAGCACCTCAGCCAAACAGCCCACAGGGACAGTGGTAGCACCACGTACTCGTGGTGGTAAGGATACCAGACCAACAATACTGAATGGGAAGCAGGCAGCACAACCTGGGATGAAAGGGAAGAGTCTGCCACCAGCTGCGTCGAAGGGGAAGGAGCCTGCACCAGCTGTGAGGAAGTGGAAGGAGCCTGCACCAGCTGTGAGGAAGGGGAGGGAGCCTGCACCAACTGTGAGGAAGAAGAAGGAGCCTGAACAAACAGATGTCAAGGCACTCGTGAGTTGAGAATTCAGCGTTCATGAGTTTTTCGTCCTGGTGTCTTGTTCACAGTAATCAACCATACATCCGACCACGATAAAGGGCAGAGTTGTTAGTTTATTCTTGTAGTATAATGTCCTTTACAACAACAGCCAACAAGTGTTTCGTCCTGTGAGAGAGTTGCTCCCAAAGACTTCATCAGGGCTGTAAAGATTCAATTTGTGACCAATATTAAAATCCATATTTACAGTATTGTTCCTTCACATACGGTACCCATGCTCAAAACCACGTGACTCTTGTGCCAAACCCTAATTTCATATGTGACAGTTTGTGAGAAATTAGAGAATACCAAAATTTAAAGATATTTTTCTAAATTTACAGTTAAATTTTTTTTTATATTTTTTAACATTTGGAAGAGACAGATGGTGAGCAGTCTAGAATTGTGATGAGAATTGGAGCCACTGATATATATGCTGCTCTAGAAATGATAACTAAATTATTTGGCATTATTAGTTAGTCATTGCATTAATTTCATGTGATGGCATAGAGCATTATGTAAGTCATGACACCCGTGTATATGGGCCAAATGAAAATCGAAAATCAGAAAAGTGGAAATTATCCCAGTTGATCCAAAAAGCAACCGTGTGATGATAGCAATATATTATGAAGGGAGATGTCAATACTCTAGAGTGAAATGTAGTGTCCTTGTGAACGTCTGAGAAAATATCCTACATACCTTTCTATCAATTAAGCAAGTAGCGCGATTTCATAAATGTGTAGATCCCTCTCCTGAGAGTCTAATATTAATTCCATCTATGAATAAAAATGATAAGGTGATGCAACTCAAACTAGACACAACTGTTACTAAACAAAAACAACACGTATGTAGATTGTGCTATTAAGCCTAAAGGATTATACTGTGCAATATTTTTTGACACGTACCCCAAATAGTCAGTCCAAGTATTCATGCGTGTGCCCAATCGGTGTGTGGACACATTTATCTGGAATAAGAATAAACCGAAGAAGCGGTTCATAAAATCTATCCATGAGCCCTAATATCCCAACACAGGTGTCCCCCAGACGCTTTGAAAACAGCCCGACCCTCCCCACTCATCTCCGTGCAGAAAAAACAGAAAGCAAAGAGTTCTTCAGTCTCGTGGCGTCGTTTCGAGTATTGTTAGTAACGCCAGTAACCAGGAAGTGCTGCCTTTATACTCTATTGCAACGATCATTCGTGTGATAGAAGTAGAAAGAGGATTGAGACACTCTCCAGCGAGGTCGCCATCTTGGAGGAGAAACGCTCATTCAAAATTAAAACATCCGATCCCATGCTTACGCCATTTTCTTTACAAGAGATCAGCGAACCTCTATGGCCACACTAACATGGTACTTAATATGGTTGAATTGATTCTGAATAATAATTTTTTCTTATTCGAAAAGGATTGGTATCACCAGATACGGGGTGTGGCCATGGGGTCTAAATTTTCACCAGCCTATGCCAATCTCTTTATGGGATTCTTTGAACAGAGAAATATTTGGAGCAAAGAAGGCAGCTTTTGGAATACAGATATACTCTTTTGGGTCAGGTATATTGACGACTGCATAATGATCTGGACAGGTGATACACAAAAACTCAAAGATTTCCTGACCTACTTGAATTCCAATGACCTCAACATTAGATTCACCTCTGAATACAGTACAACTAACATAGCATTTTTAGATGTGGAACTCTTTATCCAAGATAACAAGATTGAGAGCCGTCTCTTCAGGAAAAGCACAGCTTGCAATTCTATTTTACATGCACAATGTTCACATCCAACACACCAAATAAACTCGATACCATATGGTGAAATGGTATGGGGAAGGAGGAATTGCAGTCTTGAGATGGATTTTTTACAATGTATAGGTGATATGGAAACTAGATGTAAATCTAGGGGATATTCTTCACATGTCATTAAAAAAGCACATGACAGAATAATACGTTTGGACAGGAGTGACACACTGAAATATAAAGAATGAATTACACAACTACATCCACATTTCTGCGTAAATGTATGAATAAACACTTGCATATATTGACAGCAGACGCAATACTCAAGGGACTGGTCACAGACACCCCAACATTCACATACCGTAGAGGTAAGACCCTTAAGAATATGCTGTGTCCCAGTTATCGCGTCACTCATCAACAGGAAAATTGGCTTACTAGTCGCCACAAAGGGTTCCACAAATGTGGACACTGTGGGATGTGTAGATGGGCTAGATCGGGTGCATCTACGTTTCAGAGCCTTGCGGGGGGATCAATTTTCAATCAAGTATAATCTCACATGCAACAGCAAATTTGTCGTTTATATGATTGTATGCAAATGTGGACTCTACTATGTGGGCAGTACGATTAGACCTCTCAAGATTAGAGCAAGTGAACACTATAGGGCTTTGAGAGGTAATGATGATAGATACCCTACAGTGACTCATATGAGACAATGCCCTGCACAAGGCCAAATGAAAGGTTTAAAATTCTTTGGCTTTGACCAGGTAGCCAGGAACCCCAGAGGGGGTATCAGAGAACTGGCCCTGAGAAAGCGGGAAACTTAAAGCAGTTGAAGAGGGACTTAATAAGAACTTTGAGATGGAATACTATTTGGGTGAATAATCTAGCATCAGTTTGACTTAAAGATCGCCTTTAGTTATATATGTCTTATTGTTTTGCGCATGCTATGAATGGGTCAATTCGTCAGTCCAATCATTGTCAACTCTTAATATATTTTCTCAAACACTTTCAATATGTATATCTGGTTTTAATCATCGATAATGTACAATGCGGTCAATGTTTACACATTGAAAGTAATGGTATGGCATAAAGCATATGTGACTTATGACACACGGGTCTAATATGACAATTGGATATTATCATAGAATGCTGCCATTTCAATTCATATATCCATTACCTACTCTCTCCTTTAAGAATCACAGCAACCAATTTCTCCCTATTAGCTCACTCAATTCTGTGTTACTAACTTTCGTCTGTGTGTTGTTATTGTACACAGGTTCCATAGCCACGATTAGGGTCATTTCACACATGGCGCCCTTAATCCGTAATCTGGGACTGTCTATTATATATGTTTCTCATTTGTGACTCAACATCCTGAGAATTACTTGTTTACTTAATATGGGGCACGAGCTGTAGCTCCGGTAATATTGCTTGATTTTGGTGATCCATATGTGTTCATCGTGGTACTTTAACAACCATTGGATATTGCCATTCTATTTACTATATTTAATTTGGGTTATATACTCATTTATTTAATTTTGCCCAATGATAGTTCCAGACTAGAACTTTTGTAGGGGTTACACTCTATGGCTACTTTCCCATAAGCTCTTGTCTAACTATAATTTGTATATATACTTTCAATATTTATGGGGCGCGCACAATTAACTGGCTGTCGGCTTTAATTACCGAGCATGGGATCGGACGTTTTAATTTTGAATGAGCATTTCTCCTCCAAGATGGCGCCCTCGCTGGAGATTGTCTCAGTCCTCTTTCTACTTCTATCACTTGAATGATTGTTGCAATAGACTATAAAGGCAGCACTTCCTGGTTACTGGCGTTCCTAACAATACTCGAAACGATGCCACGAAACTGAAGAACTCTTTGCTTACTTATTTTTCTGCACGGAGGTGAGTGGGGAGGGTCGGACTGTTTTCAAAGTGTCTAGGGGACACCTGTGTTGGGATATTAGGGCTCATGGATAGATTTAATGAACCGCTTCTTCGGTTTATTCTTATTCCAGATAAATGTGTCCACACACCGATTGGGCACACGCATGAATACTTGGACTGACTATTTGGGGTACGTGTCAAAAAATATTGCACAGTATTATCCTTTATGCTTAATAGCACAATCTACATACATGTTGTTTTTGTTTAGTAACAGTAGTGTCGAGTTTGAGTTGCATCACCTTATAATTTTTATTCATAGATGGAATTAATATTAGACTCTCAGGAGAGGGATCTACACATTTATGAAATCGCGCTACTTGCTTAATTGATAGAAAGGTGTGTAGTATATTTTCTCAGACGTTCACAAGGACACTACATTTCACTCTAGAGTATTGACATCTCCCTTCATATTATATTGCTATCATCACACGATTGCTTTTTGGATCAACTGGGATAATTTCCACTTTTCTGATTTTCGATTTTCATTTGGCCCATATACACGGGTGTCATGACTTACATAATGCTCTCTGCCATCACATAAAATGAATGCAATGACTAACTAATAATGCCAAATAATGTAGTTATCATTTCTAGAGCAGCATATATATCAGTGGCTCCAATTCTCATCACAATTCTAGACTGCTCACCGTCTGTTTCTTACAAATGTAAAAAAATGTTAACAAATGTTAAACTGTAAATTGAGAAAAATATCTTTAAATTTTGGTATTCTCTAATTTCTCACAAACTGTCACATATGAAATTAGGGTTTGGCACAAGAGTCACATGGTTTTGAGCATGGGTATTGTATGTGAAGGAACAATACTGTAAATATGGATTTTAACATTGGTCACAAATTGAATCTTTACAGCCCTGATGAAGTCTTTGGGAGCAACTCTCTCACAGGAGAAACACGTGTTGGCTGTTGTTGTAAAGGACATTATACTACAAGAATAAACTAACAACTCTGCCCTTTATCCTGGTCGGATGTATGATTGATTACTGTGAACAAGACACCAGGATGAAAAACTCATGAACGCTGAATTCTCAACTCACGAATGCCTTGACATCTGTTTGTGGTTACTGTGTTTCTATTAGAAACTTGGGAGGTATGGGGTGATCCTCCTGTCAAGCGCACTGTGTGTAACTATTGCGATTTACTGCTACTTGGTGAATTACTGTAAGCGCTAATTCCTATGATTATCCTCCTTTTCGTCGTTTTCTTTAGAAGAAGGAGCCTGCACCAGCTGGAAAGAAGGGGAAGGAGCGTGCACTAGCTGGAAAGAAGGGGAAGGAGCCTGCACCAGCTGGAAAAAAGGGGAAGGAGCTTGCACCACCAGGCAGAGGGGGGAAGAGCCAATCCACCCCTGGCAGGAGGAGAGAAGGCAATCTACGCCATCGGAAGCTGTCAGCCAAACACCGCCACCACCACCACCAGCTGTCACAGTGCCCCCACCGCCAGCTGTGGTTGTGCAGACATCAGAGAATGCTTGAGCTGACCATGAGCCTCCCCCAACCACCACTACAGTACAGTCATCAGAGAGTGCAGGGGCTGACCAGGAGCCTCCCCAACCACCACCACAGAGCAGCCATCACAGAGTGCAGGGGCTGACCAGGAGCCTCCTCCAACCACCACCACAGTGCAGCCATCACCGCCAGCTTATGCCATGTAGTCCACCCTCCAGGGGCTACTGTGCGGGCTGACCCCTCCACAACCAGTGGTCAAGTCAACCACCTGAGAGGCTGTGGCGTTGCACTCCCCAGGACAAAGCACAGGGCCTGTTGCCCTCTCCAGAACCAGTCAGCAAGTCTATCCACCTGAAGACTGTAGCCTTGCACTCCCCAGGACCAAGATCAATGGACATGTTGCCCCCTCCAGAACCAGTGGGCAAGACACCCACTTGAGAGACTGTGGCCTTGCACTCCCCAGGACAAAGCAATGGGCATGTTGCCCCCTCCAGATACAGTGGGGAAGACACCCATCTGAGAAACTGTGGCCTTGCACTCCCCAGGACAAAGTAATGGGCATGTTGCCCCCTCCAGAAACAGTGGGGAAGACACCCGCTGGAGAAACTGTGGCCTTGCACTCCCCAGGACAAAGCACAGGGCATGTTGCCCCCTCCAGAACCAGTGGGCAAGTCGCCCACCTGAGAAACGGTGGCCTTGCACTCCCCAGGACAAAGCAATGGGCATGTTGCCCTCTCCAGAACCAGTGGGAAAGTCACCCACCTGAGAGACTGTGACCTTGCACTCCCCAGGACAAAGCAATGGGCATGTTGCCTCCTCCAGAACCAGTGGGCTTGTTCCTGCATCCAGCTGAGGTGACCCCCGCCCATGAGGTGCCTATTTGACAACTGATGCCCCTGCAGTGTACTATCCGGATTGGTGTAGGATTCGAGTTGGGCCTTGGACTGTGTCCTGTGGCCATGTGGGCCCTGGGAACTATGGACTGGGCAGTGTCCCTTTTTTATGCCAGTGAGGGCCAGGAAGCAACGGCTCAAGGAGCAGGCCTGGGAAGAGCTGCAATGAACATTATCCCACAAGAACACAGGCCTGTTCTGGAAGGTCGTTAACAGGGCCCCCGTTGAGACGGAAACCTCTGAGGGTTTGGGCTGTTATATCACCCCTGAGGTTTGGGTGACCCATTTCTGTGTGATATTCTTGGGGGGCCGCATAGGGGATTTAACGGGTGAACAGCATGGTCACCCCCAGATTTAGCTATTAGTTTTAATCTTGATGAGGTGAAGGAGGCTTGCAAAGAAGCGCTAGCCACAAAGCCCCAGCTCAATACTATTCCTATGAGTTTATACAAACCTTGTCCTCAGTTGTGGGCACCGATCCTGCTCAATGTCCATAATGCAGCAGTCAGAGTAGGAATTCTGGCTACCTGGAGATCGGCTTGCATTGTACATGTTTATAAAAAGGGCAATCGTAATGACCCAAAGTCATACCACCCAATCTCACTTCTTGACTCCTCAGCAAAAATTTGGGGTCGGATTATCTTAAGGTGTATTGAGGACTGGATGTCTGAAAATTCAATCCTGAGTAGGGTTCAGTACGGTTTCAAGGAAGGACTAGGTACCCAAGAGCAATGCTTAAATCTGCTGATGCTGATTGGCAAATATACACAAGCTAAGAGGGGCACTTTGTATCTCGCCTTTATGGATCTCAGCTGCGCCTTTGATAAGGTAAATAAGAGTAAGCTCTGGGAAAGGCTAACCTGTCTGGGCATGGATCCCCACATAACTATCTTTAAGTTATATATTAATGGTAATTTATTTTATATATGTGTTTCAAATGTAAAATAATATAACATGTAACCTCAAGATTAACATCATTTTAAACTAATTATATAATTATTTTGAATCTGAAACATTTTTTTTAAACACATCTTTTTGAAGTTTAATTAAAAAGATCCCACTTAAGATTAGTAGATATATATTTTTATGGACTTAAAATTATTAAAAGTGGTATATAGCTTTGTTTAACAGGAATGTAGTTTGTAATAAATACTGATGTTATATTAAGTTGTTCATTTATGAAAGCTTAATATTATATTTTAAATACTTTTTTAGCTATGCTTTTCTTTTAACATTTATTTAACATTTAATAAAATTTACTTAGAGTTTTAAGCATTTTAAATAATTGAATTTATTTTAAATTAGGTCACATGGGATATCATTTTAAGTCCCTACCTCCATTATTTTGTCTGTAAAGTTGTTGAAATACCTGTGAGTGGCCATAGGTGGTGCTGCACTTACTCCAGGTCTGACCTGAATTACATTTAGGACTGTTTTGTGTCATTTTGGCAGTAGTGACTATTGAAGTGCAGTTTGTGACTAGCAAAGGGCTTACCCTTTTCATGTGGGTGAATGTTCCTCTCTTGGCCCTCCCTCGTTCTCGCTTTACCCCTCCCTACATTTAATTTAACCCCTCCCCTTTAGTAGTAAGTATTCCTTATTTTCCTGCCTCTCCCTTCCGTCTCTTCAACATTTGCTATTAAAATGTTTACTTATGTATGCGTAAACTCCATAGTGAAGGTGAGGTCACTGCACAGAAAAAGACAGGAGAGGCGAGGCGGAAATATTTTGCCAATAGGTTTGTGAGTAGCATTTTGTAGTACATTACTAGTACTTTAATAGCACTACTAAACCTGCAACAAAATGCAGTTTGTAAATGCAGTTTGTCAAAAGACACTAATGTTTCTTGGGCTGGGTCATCAATTGAAAAAGCATAACTGATTTTCCAAGAGAATAATCTTGGAATTTCTTTCCTTCGGCATATGGAAAGCAAAGTTTGCTGGGTGGAGCAGTAGGTAGTATTCAACCATGGAAGTAGAAAAGAAAAACTGCCCTACTATCTCGGTTCCATATTCCAGAGAGTAGAATGGGATTGTTTAAACTGGTTGCCTGCAAAGCAACGTAAATGTTCACTACTTCTTCTGCTACCACGGTTGGTGGAGAGTCTGAAATTTTTTCTTGCAGTACTCATTTGTCCGTCCCTAGAGCTGGACTTAATGTTAGAGGTGGCAAAATAGCATTTTAACTTTAAAAGGGTGGAACATGCTCTGTTTTAAGGTCATCATCAGCACCTTTGTTAATTTTACTGGATGGATATGGTCTAGCTTGCGGGGATGTTGATAAAATACTTGTTCCCCAGTACAAGCTGGCATGTTTCCCTGACAAGCTGGAAACTTGCCCTTCAGGGCGTGGGTCCTGGATATGGAGTAGGATAAACCAATACACCATTATATCATAGCCATAACATCAAGAATAAACATATTGACAGGTACTTCTGTATAGATTTTCTATGCATAATTTCCACATACATCTACTTTGGAAATATAAATCTCACCAAGGTATGTAGATGTGGAGTTAAGAATACCAAATCTATATTTCCCTATTTGCGCTTACCTTGCAATATTTTTGTCCTTGATATTTTGGCTACGATATTCTTTACTTGATATCCCAGACTACAGTTGTCTTTAAGGATTTTTATTCCTGTCCCTGTTGCAAGGGATTTACATTGTTGGTAACCAGAGGACACAAATAATTGCAATTGCTCTGCTCAACCTCTCAACAAAGATAAATACTGCCTGTGTGGACATTTGTCTTACTGCGATGATGAACTTGTAAAACATTTCATGCTTCTCTGTCTAACCTAAGGCATCCCATACACAGTATTCCCACAAGTGCGTGTCCCGAGTCGATTTCCTCTAAGTCTATTCTTTCTGTGCATAGCAGAAAATGTTATTCATTTGCAAAATCAATTCCTACTCTCAAAAATGTTTTTCTTATATTATGTTCCTTCCCTAAACCCATATATGATAATCCCTTGGAATTTCTATTTTCATATGAAAACTAGAGTCAATCAGTGTTTCTTAAAAAGTCTCTCTGGAATTCTGTTACACACATGATGTGGTGTGACATAAAATTGAAGGAAACTATGTTGCAAATTTGATTCAATATATATTCTAATAGTAACTGTCAGTTGGTTCCTCTCAAAAGTTCTCAAAATGCAATGGCATATATAAATAAATATTGGTGTGTCTGTCCATAATAAAAACCCAGCCTTCACTAGCACCGCCTCTGCTGGTACCTCCTATGATAAACACAGTCATCCTACAAGCCATACACCTAGGCCCATATTTACAAGAAATTGACTCAGCATGGCACCACAAGCCAGCTTGCTGCACCGTGCTGTGCCATTAGGAAAGTGCAGGGATGCGTCTAATTTACAGCAATATGACATATTCCCTGTTCTTTCCTCTGCGCTGGTGCATAATTGGCTTCCTTGCGTCAACGCATGGTGCAAGGGTGTCTGTGTCATAGGGTTGATTGTTTATGTGCAGGAAGGGACATCGTCCTGTACATAAACAATGATTTGTGCAGTTTTCCTCCTTCTTCCTGTGCTGCAGAATGCAGCCCAAATAGAAGGAGTAAGAAAGGAGGAGGAATAAAGGTATGTGTCAGATTCCATGGGTGTTGGGTGTTGGGGGGAAACACCCACAGCAACACCCATGGAATGCCCCTTTCACTTGCAGTGATGCGTAAAAGGAGGCCATATTTACAAAGCCATGAAAAGTCAGGCAAGGCATGTGGCTTTATGTGGCCTTGTAAATATGTGCGGTTACACTGTGCCGCTGAAGAGTCAGAAAAAAGAAGTGTTATTGTGGTGTAGGGTCATTGTAAATATGCCCCCCACTTTTATGGCCTGAACATGAGTGGTCTGGTGCAGAAACCACGCTAATACCAGGAATTTCTGGTCAGTATTGTGCATATGTAGAAGGCCATTAGAAAATTCCACACCTGATGTGGATAATGACAATTGCTTCTTCAGTGCTGACTCCCTGTTGTTATTCCCGATTTTTTAACAGATTTCCATATCCCCTGTGCTATTCGCAGGCTTCGTAGTCTAGAGATGTCTGATAACTACAGCTACTTTCTAAATCCTGATTACTGCTAAACTCGTGAAGGGGCCATTAATGTGTTCAGAGACGGCAGAGAAGCTGCTATAATCAATGCTCTTCATTCTCCAACATAATATTGGGCCAAAACTTTCTGAGCTCTGGCGAACTTTGCATTACAAGTGAAAGTTTTAAGCCAAAGGGCCAACGGTCAATCCTCTGATATAGGGAATAAAAGGTGAACAGGAAACAAACACTTCTAAGTGATCTCACAACTTGTACCCTGTATGTGGAGCGTGTAATGCTATATTTTTCATGATTGAAATAGAAAGGGTGCTTCTTTAAGAGCCTTTGAAATGATGGTCTGTGATCCTTTTCATGTGTCCTCAGAATTGATTTTGTATTACAGAGAATGGCGTATATAATCCCCAAGAGATTATTTTTTTTTTACGCCTTTAGCGAGAATTGTTTTGGTTTGGTTTAATGTATAGTTATAATAATAAACATGGGACCCCGGAAATGCTCGAGATTGTAAACTAATCCCTAGAGATAAGTATTAATCTTTCTCCTGCCTAGGCCTTGCAGAACTTTATTGTTACAGAGGAATATTCATAAATACTTTTCAGAGAAGTGACTGTTTTTTTCTTAACATAAATATTTGAACATTTATATTTAAGACCTTGCCATATGTCGCTGGCCAACACAATGCAGTCGCTGCGCATTGCAGCGTGGCATAAGGGGAGCTTTTGTTTTAGGCTTTCATGTCTGATTCTGGTGAAAGGAGACAGAAGCCCTCATTATGACCCTGGTGGTCGGTGATAAAGTGGCGGTAATACCACCAACAGGCCGGATGTAACTACAGCCAAACTATGACCATGGCAGAAAGATCTCCGAAAGGCAGCCAATGTACCACACCGACCGCCAGGGCGGAAACAAAAGGCACCACGGCGGTAGCCGCCTACAGCCAGGCGGAAGTCAAAGTTCCGCCCACCATACTATGACCAGACAATCCGCCACCTTTTCCAGGGCGGTACCAACAACATCAAAAGCCTGGGAGAAACAGAGCTCAGAAGTGAAAGGACTTACCATTGGAGACACTGGGAAGGACCACGCCACCATGGAACCAGAACTGCATGTATTTTTCCGATGATATTCTATGCTATGCTCCACCACGAACACCAACGCCGGTGAAGACGACGACGGTGAGTACAGCTGCCTAGAACACAAGGGAGGGGGGAGGAAAACGACAGTGACACACAAGCTCACAACACAAACCCCATACACACACACACCATACACACAACCATATGCACAAGAAAACAAGTCAATCCACCTAAATCGGATGAATGATGCAACACAAATTTACTAAAGTAAATGTAATCATATCAACACAGTATAAAAATAATTTAGCCAATGTTACAGATATCTACAAATGTATAGAAAAAGGGACAATGCCAAGTCCTCAGTTTGCGTGGGCCACATGGCCACAGGGCAAAGTCCAAGGCCCCACTTGTCACCTGCATCAATACGGAGAGAACACTGCAGGGGCATCAGTTGACAAATAGGCGGGCACATCAGGGGAAGGTGGGCCACCTCAAGTGGGAGCGGAAATAACATCAGTGGTTCTGGAGGGGGCAACATGCCCATTGCTCTTAGTCCTGTGGAGTGCCAGGCCGCAGTCTCTCAAGTGGGTGTCTTCCCCACTGGTTCTGGAGGGAGCAACATGCCCTGTGCTTGGTCCTGGGGAGTGCAAGGCCACAGTGTCTCAAGTGGGTGTTTTCCCCACTTGTTCTGGAGGGGGCAACATGCCCATTGCTCTTGGTCCTGGGAAGTGCAAGGCCACAGTCTCTCGAGTGGGTGTCTTGCCCACTGGTTCTAGAGGGGGCAACATGCCCTGTGCTTGGTCCTGGGAAGTGCAAGGCCACAGTCTCTCGAGTGGGTGTCTTGCCCACTGGTTCTGGAGGAGGCAACATGCCCTTTGCTCTTAGTCCTGGGGAGTGCAAGGCCGCAGTCTCTCAAGTGGGTGTCTTTCTCACTGGTTCTGGAGGGGCAACATGCCCATTGCTCTTGGTCCTGGGGAGTGCAAGGCCACATTCTCTCAAATGGGTGTCTTGCCCACTGGTTCTGGAGGGGGCAACATGCCCTGTGCTTGGTCCTGGGGAGTGCAAGGCCACAGTCTCTCGAGTGGGTGTCTTCCCCACTTGTTCTGGAGGGGGCAACATGCCCATTGCTCTTGGTCCTGGGAAGTGCAAGGCCACAGTCTCTCGAGTGGGTGTCTTGCCCACTGGTTCTAGAGGGGGCAACATGCCCTGTGCTTTGTCCTGAGAAGTGCAAGGCCACAGTCTCTCGAGTGGGTGTCTTGCCCACTGGTTCTTGAGGGGGCAACATGCCCTTTGCTCTTGGTCCTGGGGAGTGCATGGCCACAGTCTCTCAAGTGGGTGTCTTGCCCACTGGTTCTAGAGGGGGCAACATGCCATGTGCTTGGTCCTGGGAAGTGCAAGGCCACAGTCTCTTGAGTGGGTGTCTTGCCCACTGGTTCTGGAGGGGGCAACATGCCCTTTGCTCTTGGTCCTGGGGAGTGCAAGGCCACAGTCTCTCGAGTGGGTGTCTTGCCCACTGGTTCTGGAGGGGGCAACATGCCTATTGCTCTTGGTTCTGGGGAGAGCAAGGCCACAGTCTCTCGAGTGGATGTCTTCCCACTGGTTCTGGAGGGGCAACATGCCCATTGCTCTTGGTCCTGGGGAGTGAAAGGCCACATTCTCTCAAATGGGTGTCTTGCCCATTGGTTCTGGAGAGGGCAACATGCCCTGTGCTCGGTCCTGGGGAGTGCAAGGCCACAGTTTCTCGAGTGGGTGTCTTCCCCACTTGTTCTGGAGGGGGCAACATGCCCATTGCTCTTGGTCTTGGGAAGTGCAAGGCCGCAGTCTCTAGAGTGGGTGTCTTGCCCACTGGTTTTGGAGGGGGCAACATGGCCTGTGCTTGGTCCTGGGAAGTGCAAGGCCACAGTCTCTCGAGTGGGTGTCTTGCCCACTGGTTCTGGAGGGGGCAACATGCCCTTGGCTCTTGGTCCTGGGGAGTGCAAGGCCACAGTCTCTCAAGTGGGTGTCTTGCCCACTGGTTCTGGAGGGGGCAACATGCCCATTGCTCATGGTCGAAGGGAGTGCATGGCCACAGTCTCTCGAGTGGGTGTCTTGCCCACTGGTTCTGGAGGGGGCAACATGCCTATTGCTCTTGGTCCTGGGGAGAGCAAGGCCACAGTCTCTCGAATGGATGTCTTCCCACTGGTTCTGGAGGTGCAACAGGCCCATTGCTCTTGGTCCTGGGGAGTGAAAGGCCACATTCTCTCAAATGGGTGTCTTGCCCACTGGTTCTAGAGGGGGCAATACGCCCTAAGCTTGGTCCTGGGGAGTGCAAGGTCACACTCTCTGGAGTCGGTGTCTTACCCACTGGTTCTGGAGGGGGCAACATGCCCATTGCTCTTGGTCCTGAGGAGAGCAAGGCCACAGTCTCTCGAGTGGGTGTCTTGCCCACCGGTTCTGGAGGGGGAAACATGCCCAATGCTCTTGGTCCTGGGGAGTGCAAGGCCACAGTCTCTCAAGTGGGTGTCTTGCCCACTGGGTCTGGAGAGGGCAACATGCCCTGTGCTTTGTCCTGGGAAGTACAAGGCCACAGTCTCCTGAGTGGGTGTCTTTCCCACCAGTTCTGGAGTGGACAGGCCTCACAGCGGCCAATGGAGGCAGGATCACATTGCGCCACCAGCGGTGGTGACTGCACTTTGGGGGTGCTAGTGGTGGGAGGCTCCTGCACAGCCCCTGCACCCTCGGATTGATGCACTGTGGTGGTGCTGGTGGTGGGAGGCTCCTGCACCCCTACACCCTCGGATGGCTGAACACCCATGGTTGGTGGTGGGGGCTTTGTAATAGCTGCTGGTGCAGGCTCCTTGCCCTTCTTGCCTGCTGGTGCAGGCTCCTTGCCCTTCTTGCCTGCTGGTGCAGGCTCCTTCCCCTTCTTGCCTGCTGGTGCAGACTCCTTCCCTTCTTGCCTGCTAGTGCAGGCCCCTCCCCCTTTCAGGTAGTAGGTGCAGGCTCCTTCCTCTTTGGGCTGGCTGGTGCAGGCTCCTTCCCCTTCAGTATAAGTGGCCTGGAATCCTTTCCACTATGAGTAGGTGTGGATGGAACTGGGTCCGTGGACTGTGTAGCTGAGGTGCTTGGCTGGGTTTGTGATACCCTGGCCATGCGTGCAGGAAAGGGGGTGTAAGGAAGAAGTCACTGGTGGAAAGCAAAAGTTTCTTAGGGACATTGGGGTGGGAAGAGGGAGAAGGAATGGGAGTGGAGGATGAGGGAGTGGTTGTTGGAGGTGTCTATCTGCTTGATTTCGGTGCAGGTGCATGGGCTGTACACTGTTGTGAGGTGGATGGCTGTTGGGTGTCTGAGTGCTTGCGTTTGTGTACTTTAGGAGGGGGTGACAGACACAGTGGGAGAGGAAACAGGGGGTGCGTGCATGGATGTCTCCCAGTGAGCTCTGTGTTCTGCTTGGTGTTGTGATGATGCAGCCAGTGGATGATGATGTAGTGCATGCTGGTGTGGACGTAACTGGGTGGGAGATGGAGGAGGAGGAGGGGGAAACAGTGGAAATAGTGAATGTTGCTGTGTCTGCAACTGGATGGTGTTTGTGTGAGTGCCTGTGGGATGAAGAGTGGTGGTTCTGTTTGCACAATCTTGTGTGTTGTGCTGTGTGCATGCTCCTCTGGCTGTGTGCTTGGGATTGAGGAGAATGGGACTGGGAAGTGGTAGTTGGAGGGGGGATGGTAGAAACAGGGACAATGGCTGCCATCAGAGAGGAGGCCAGAACCTGGATCGATCTCTGTTGGGCCGCCAAGCCAGTGTGAATGCCCCCTGGGAATGCATTAGATTGTTCCATCTGGGTGCCAGCCCCTGGATGGCATTCATAAATGGTTGACTGACCTACAGAGATGGATTTCAGAAGGTCAATAGCCTCCTCACTCAGGGCATCAGGGCTCACTGGGGCAGGGCCTGAGGTGCCTGGGGTGAAGGAGATGCCCACCCTCCTGGGTGGGCGAGCACGGGCAACTCGCTGAGGGGCTGCTGGGAGGGCGGTGCTGGTAGGGGGCAGGTGGCTGTACTTGTAGCTGGGGTAGTCACAGAAGTGTCCACCACAACCAGGGGGCTTCTATTTGAGGAGGTATCTGTTTCTGAATTGTCCCCTCCAGTCTCCGCCGTGGAGCTCCGCTCGCCCTCTGTCCCACTGGTGCCCTCAGCGTCGATGGACTCTGCAAACTGGGTCCTGTGGGATGCAGCTCCCTCCGTCACCGGTGCCTCTGCTCCTCCACCAGATGATGGTAATGCATAGAAGAACAGGATGACAAAACAAGAATGGTGGTAGAACGACAAAGTATCCACTGGGTCAATGGCTGCACCAACACCACCGGTGGCGTACACAGCACCCTCACACACAGGGAACAGCCCTACGCACTATGCATTGCACCACCTCTGATATTGCTAGCCACCAAGGCATAAGGAGGGGCACACTCCGCCAACTGCAGCACACCCGGGACCCACGCAGCCCTGACTAGTAGTGGATTCTTATAGGCTAGGTAGGCAGGATCATCCCTTCAGAACCCTAGCCACCAGACGACCTACACTGCTATGTCAGGCCTGGTCTAGGGGCACCCACTAACACACAACCACCACCTGGATACCTCCCCACCCGCCATAAGTTGTAATGATAGCCACTGTTCTCACCCACATGTGGCTGCTGTGATGCCCTCCTGTGCCCATCCAGCTCAGGGCAGCCACCGCCAGTATGCGGGCCATCAGGGGGGTCAGGGTCCGACGGGCACCCCTTCCTCATTGGGATGCCATCCCCAGCTGGACCTCCACGGTCTTCCGTGCCCAGCATCTCAGGTCCTCCCACCATTTCCGACAGTGGGTGCTCCGCCTGCCATAGACCCCCAGGGTCTGCACGTTCTTGGAGATGGCACACCATATACCCTTCTTTTGATGAGCGCTGACTTGTAGAGGCAATATAGACAGGAGAACACCATTAGACAAAAAGACCAGCCTGAAACACAAATTGCCCACCATACCCCTTTCCATCACCATTGGCACACACATGACCAGCGCACACCATGTACACTGCCAAGAGGAAATCCACCCCCTTACCCGATGCCTTCAATCACAACTCCATGCATTCATGCCACATCCATCGTGCCCACAGTGTACTCACCTGTTGGTCTGGAGGCCCATACAGCTGTCCATACTGGGGTGTGACCCCATCCACCAGTGGCTCCAACTCCTCAGAAGGGAAGGCTGGGGCCCTTTCCCCAGTCACACGGGCCATGGTAGGTTCCAGACACAGGTCACAGCAGCACGTGCAGTGTAGGTCCTCTCCTATGGAAGGTCAGGAAACAAGTGAGGAATGTGAAATAAAATGGCAGTCACTCCTGCGGCGGTGCATACCGTCACCGCTGGCGTAGATCCCCATTGGCAACTGTACCCCATAGGGCCAAATATAAACCATTGAGGAATTGCATGGTGGTTCACGACTGCCTACCGCCACGGCGAACAACGTCAAAGGCATTACCTCACTTCCACCTGTCCCTCCACACAGGACAGGCAGTCACCATTTGAGGGAGGGGTGAACAGGCCTATCAGTAAGTTCTTCATCACAGGATATATATAGGCACATACTTTTAAATTACACTATCCCAAAACATGATTGCATGATGTGGACTGCTGTTGTGGGATAGTTGTTCAAATTGTGATAGCCTACTGACTCTTGTGTCCCTTAGATACCTACCGTGGTGAATAAATAGGAGATGAAGACATACCCTGTGTACAGACCCCTGGTAGACTTGGTTACACTGGAAGACAGGCACATTATCCTCACCTATAGACTGGACAGGGCCACAATCACAGAGCTGTGTGCCCAGTTGGAACCTGACTTGATCTCAGCTATCCGTCATACGACTAGGATCTCCCCTCTTGTGCAAGTTCTATCAGTGCTCCATTTCCAGGCAACTGGTTCTTTCCAAGTGACAGTGGACTTAGCAGCAGGAATGTCACACCCAATGTTCTCAATAGTGCTAGCAAGAGTCTTGTCTGCCCTGATAAAACACATGTGCAGCTCAATTGCTTTCCCCCAAGTTGAGGATTTGGCCACTGTGAAGGCCTGATCTTATGCAATGGGACATATCCCCAATATAATTGGGGCGATTGATGGAACACATATTGTGGAACACATATTGCGTTTGTCCCCCCCCAGCAAAATGAACAGGGATACAAGAATCGTAAGAGTTTCCACTCCATGAATGTGCAGATGATGTGCAAGGCAGACCAGTACATCTCCCACATCAATGCTAAGTATCCTGGCTCAGTGCATGATGCCTTTGTCCTAAGGAATAGCAGCATCCCAAATGTGACGTCCCAACTACAGAGGCACAGGGTGTGGCTAGTAGGTGAGCCTTGGTCCTCACCCAGTGTATGTTGATGTATGCCTATGCTGTTGGCCAAATAGGATAGTGTGTGGGTGAATGTTGTCCCTCAATATTTGTAGGTGACTCTGGTTACCCAAACCTATTGTAGCTGCTGACCCCTGTGAGGAATGACAGGACAAGAACGTTAGAATGAGGCACTTGGATGAACCAGAAGGATAATTGAGAGGACCTTCGTCCTCCTGAAGGCCAGGTTCAGGTTCCTCCCTCTGACAGGTGGATCCCTGTGCTACTCACTCAAGAAGGTCTGCCAGATAGTAGTGGCATGCTGCATGTTTCACGTCCTGGCCCTTAGATGCCATGTACCTTTTCTGCAGGAGGAGGAGACTGGAGATGCCCCTGTGGCAGCCGTGGACCCAGAGGACAGTGAGAATGAGGAGGCAGAGGATGAGGATGTGGACAACAGAACGTTAGTGATATGTCAGTACTTCCAATGACACACAGGTGAAACAGTGCAACTTCACATTTCTATGACTATTGGTGTATTCTGTGTGGCATTGGCATGTTGGCATTACCCACTTCTTTCCCCTACTTACTTTTACCTATGGACATTCATTTTACAGATGTTGGTGATATGACAACAATGCCCTGATGTGATCACAACAGCCAGCAACAGGTCATTCTTTCTATGCTCACACTATCTACAGTTCATTTGCAATGGTTGTAGCTGTTTCAATCAATACAAAGTTTTATCCAAGGGTGTTTATTGTTATGATAAAATATAGAGGGGAAAGTGCAATGGAATGGGGTGATGATGGAGGAAAGTCCAGGGCATTGTTTCAGTCTGTTTGTAGCACAGGTGCTGTAACCATGGGGACATAGGAAGGGAAGCAATGACAGTTCAAGATGGACAAGGTGACTGAGTGGGACACAAGGGGGGCAATCAGGAGAGTCTCATTTCCTGGCAGGGGTCTTGGCAAGTATCTCTGGCTTCTGTCTGGGTTGCAGGGAACGTTTGGGGTGGTTCACCTTCTGGAGGGGGAGGGATGCTGGTGGCATGTGGGTCCTGTAGCGGGGCCTCCTGGCCACTAGCGGAAGTGGAGGGCTGTTCAGATGACTGGCTAGTGGTAGGGGCCCGCTGGTGTGCTGTTGCCTCCCTCATGATGTTTGCCATGTCTGCCAGCACCCCTGCTATGGAGATGAGGATAATGTTGATGGCCTGCAAGTCCTCCCTGATCCCCTGATACTGTCCGTCCTGGAGCCGCCTGTTCTCCTGCACGTTGTCTAGGATCTGGCCCATCGTGTCCTAGGAATGTTGGTAGGCTCCCAGGATCTCGGTGAGCGCCTCCTTGAGAGTTGGTTCCCTGGTCCTGTCCTCCCCCTGGCGCACAGCTGTCCTCCCAGTGTCCCTGTTGGCCTGTGCCTCTGTCCCCTGAACGGTGTGCCCACTGCCACTGACCCCAGGTCTCTGATTGTCTTGTGGGCGAGGTGTGACCTGGGGTCCCTGTACAGGTGGGCACACTGCTGATTGACGTGTCCTGGGGACAGACCATGGGTTCGCTGGGTGGGTGCTGTGGTGTTGGTTCCTGATGGGGGAGGCTCTGTGGTGGTTCGTGAGTGGCTTTGGGTGACCGACTGTCCAGTGGTCCCTGATGGGCCAGGTAGGTCATTCAGATCCAGAAGTCCATAGTTACTGTCATCACTGGGGACCTCTTCTGTTGGGGGACTGCTTTGTTGTGGCACCTCCTCTCCACTGACTGGGGTACCTGTGGGGATGTAAATGATGTATTATGCTTCAAATGTATGACATTTGTACTTCCGTAGCTTCCCCTCTATGGTTGGTGTTACCCTGCCAGCTTTTGCTTGTGTGAGTTGGTCTATTTTGGGATTGTTAGTTTCACTATGCTGTGCATGGTTTAGTGACGAGTGTCCATGCAGGGCTGGGAGGGGTGTCCATGCTTTGGTACAGCATGCAGGGCCTTGCATTGGGATTAGTGAGATGTGTTGGTGGAGTGTGTGGATGTAGTGGAGTGATGAGAGTGAGGAAGAGGGAGTTTGATGGCATGCAGCTATGGGGAGGGTGTTAATTGTTAAATGTTGATTTACCAGTGTCCAGTCCTCCACCAGTCAGTCAGTCAGTCTGTCAAAGAATCTTTATTCGGCAAATGCAATAAAAGTACAATGCATTTCAAACTAAAAATTTAAATAATTAAAATACAGTACAAATATTAAAAGCAATGATACAAAAACATCTTCAATCAACAGTATCACAACATTCTATACGTTGCCATTATCAGTCAACCCGACAACCCTATAAAATATAAACGTATACAATGCAAAGGTAAGAGCCCAGCATCAGGATAAAATCATATGTTGCCAAATTATGCTGATGTGTATCTACTTCAATCAATTCATATTGTTTCCTAATGGCCATAGCCGATTTAATGAAGCTTAAAACAGGATGGCACAATTGTACTGAAGAGAGTTTTTGAATATTAATCAGTGCCTCCTGATGAGATGTAGTTTGCAATTTATATAAAATTGACAAGATAAAAATTTGTCTAGGTGCAGAATAAAGCTGACAGAATAAGAAAAAGTGACACGTGCTTTGCTTTGAAAAATTGTCACAGGGGCAGTTTGGAAGCATTTTATGGCAAGTACATTTCTTTAGAAAAGCCAATCTAAAATGTATCAAGGAGAGAATATGATGAGGAGCTCGAAAACCAAGTTAAATATGGCTCTAGCACCGTGGAGCTAGAAATTTGAACATAGGATTCAAATGTTTTCAATTTTGCTGCCTCTTGATATCTGCAATTTGCAGCATACTCTATATATTGTGATTTAAGCAATTCCTTAGCATTAGTGGGTAAGGACCCTGGATTAGTAAACATGTTCTCTAACCAGTCCTCCACCAACTCCAGTAAGTCCCTTAGGATGCAGTATGGCCAGTGCTTGCTCCTCCCATGCTGTGAGCTGTGGGGGAGGAAGTGGGTCCACCGCCAGTCCCCTGTGTGGCGAGCTGGTGTCTTGGTGCTATGGAACGTACCTCCCCCGTAGGCCGTTCCACCTGTTCCTGATGTCGTCTCCTGTTCTTGGGTGCTGTCTCATGGCGTTGACCCTGTCCACGATTCTCCGCCATAGCTCCATCTTCCTTGCTATAGATATTTGCTGTACCTGTGCTCCAAAGAGCTGTGGCTCTACCCTGACGATTTCCTCCACCATGACTCTTAACTCCTCCTGAGTGAAACGGGGGTGCCTTTGTGGTGCCATGGGTGTTGTGTGATGTGTGTTGGTGAGGATGTGTTGGGTAATGTGGTGGGGTGTGTGATGTGGTGTGTGTGAGGGGTGTATGGGTGTATGTGGTTTGTATGTCTAGTTGTCTCTGTGCTCTCCTTCTTAGTCTCCTGGTGGAAATTGTTGAACGTAAGGGGTTTTAGGAATGTGGGTGTGTGTTTTATAGTGGCGTGGGTGTGTGGGTGCTGTGTGTGTATGAATGTCAGGTGTGTGTATTTGATATTGTCCAATGTAGTGTTGTTTTGTATGTGGGTGTCCATTCTGAGCGCGGCGGTGTGTACAGCCAATGGTTTACCGTCATTGAATGTCCGGCCTGGTGATTTGTGGGTCATAATGTGAGGGGCGTTTTTTTGTTGGCGTAACGGTCTGGGTTTTGGGACTGCCACTTGATCACTGACCTTTAGGCTGGCAGATTTGTGTATGTGGCTGTATTCTGTCAGATTGGTGTGTGTGTGTCATAATATGGTGAACGGATATTCACCAGCGCAGTGGTAAGTTCGTGGCCGTCAGCGTGGCGGTAAGCGGGATTTACTGCCAATGTCATAATGAGGGCCAGTGCGTCTAAACCCAGAACTAGAGGATAAGAGAAAAGACAATTGTTGGTACCACTCCCTTAAAGGCCACAAGTGTTACTCCTACCTCATAATCAGGCAGAGGGAGGGCAATAAGGCTGTGAAAAAACAGAAGAGTACCTGTTGAGGAGATTCTAGTGACCAGGTTTTTTTTCAGATATATGGAGGGAGGTACTATGCCACTTGTAAAATGTGTCAGGTTGTCAATTCTCTACCTACAGGGAAAGCACCACTACAACCACTTCCCACTATTGATGTCCCTGTTTCCTATGTGGGTATGGATCAGGTTGGGCTTTTAGTAGCTGCTGTCTGGGATTACCAATATATGTTAGTCCTTGTTGACTGTGTGACAAGGTACCCATAGGCTATCCCGTTAAGGGGTAGGACAACCACCTCTGTGGTCCATGCCATGATTGAGTTTCTTTGAAAGGTGGGATTCCCCAAGGAAATTCTTACAGACCAGGGAACCCCCTTTATGTCAAAACCCAATGCTCAGGTGTGCAAAATCTTGGGGGTTACTCAGAACACACCTTAGTCTATCACCCCAGATGGACAGCCTTGTCGAGAGATATAAACGTACCATCAAAACTATTTTCAGAAAGCATGTCTTAGAAACAGGGAGAGATTGGGACAGGAAATTACCCTTGGTCTTAAATGCTATCTGAACCCATGTCTAGTCTTCCACAGGACACAGCCCCTTTGAACTGGTATTCGGCTGACAACCTGGAACACTTCTGGATATGGCTGCAGAAACCTGGGAGGAAGAGGAGAATGAAGGGTCAAATCTATTGAAGTATGCAGCTACCCTAAAAGAAGAGGTACATAGTTTTTGGGAAGGCATGCATAAACACATGGAAAAGGCACAGGGTAAGCAGACAGCCTCATACAACAAGAACAGCTGATTGCAGGAACTACACATGGGGGGAAGCCCTAGTCCTCCATCCCTCCTCTGACAATAAACTCCTGGCACAGTGGCAAGGTCCCTACAAAGTAAGTGCCAAAATCACACCAGTAACATATAAACTAGAAATACTACATAGATCGAAAACCAATCAAATATATCATATTAACCTCCTTAAATGGTGGGAAACTGACAGTCAACAAGGGCAGAATAGATCCTCTGCCATATTAGTAACAACTTCACAAACCCTAGATATTTCCTTCTGTCCACACGAAAAGGCTATCATCAACAAAGACGTTCCCCTAGGACTACTCCTAATAAAGAACAAAAAGAACAAATACATACAGTAATAGCCTTCTATTCAGATGTAATATCCAAACAACCTGGATGCACTACCCTCATTAGCCATAAGAGATCCCTGAAGTCCCAGTGCGGCCATTGAGGCCGAAGTCACCAAAATGATTCAGGATGGAATCATTGAGCCCTCTAACAGTCCAAGGTGTTTTCCTGTGGGTCTGGTCCCAAAACCCAATGGGACCATTCGGTTCTGCATAGACTTTAGACAGCTGAATCGGAGATCAACATGTGATACCCACCTCATGCCCTGAGTAGATTATTTAGATGAAAATCTAGGGTCTGCTGCTTATCTCACCACCTTAGATTAAACCAAGGGCTATTGGCAAAGTCACCTTACTCCTGCAGCAAATGAAAAAACAGCATTCGCCACACCTACAAGCCTTTATCAGTTCACGATACTACCTTGTGAATTGCATGGAGCCCCTACCACCTTTCAGCATCTCATGGACATTCTTATGAAACCTCATCATGACTATGCTGCTGCCTTTTTGAATGTCATAGTGGTGCATAGCGACACTTGGGAACAGCATCTTGAACATCTGAGCACGATACTACAAACTTTGCGGGAAGCTGGATTTACTGCTAATCCCACAAAATGTTTGGCTGCCAGAGATTCCATCTGGTATCTTGGGTATCATATCCGAAAAGAGTAGATCAGCCCGCAGGTAGACAAAGTGCAGGCCATTTTGGAACCTTCTCAGACCTAAAGACAAAAAGGGTGTCTATTCCTGTTTAGGCTTGGTAGGGTACTACAGACGCTTTATCCCACAGGTTGATGAAAGAGCAGCACCCCTAATGGATTTAGTGTTAAAACCCTGTCCCATTAAAATAGTGGATTGTACTCTGGAATAGCAGGAAAGCTTTGAGTGGCTCAAACACATCTTATGCACTGATCCTATCTTGAGGTGCCCTGACTTTACCCAGCCCTTTATTTTTCAGACTGATGCATTGGACAGATGTTTTGGACTATGCTATTGCAACCGGCCATATGAAATGCCTGTTAACTGTTGTGTATGTTAGTAGGAAGCTCTTTCCCCTGGAACTTGACTATCCAATGATTGAAAAGGAGTGCTTACTCAGTAAATGGTCAATGGAGGAATTACAGTATTACCTGCTGGGATGTTCTGTGTACTGTTTACTGACCCCTGGTCTGGCTGGCCTGCCACAAGGATAGTAAGGCAAGAGTCCTCGGATGGTTTTTAGCCCTGCAACCTTTCTTTTTCCAAGTATTTCACTTCCCTGGGAAATTGCAGAACACAGTTGAGTTTCTCTCATGGTCCCCTGTTTCTTCATGGCCTGATCAGCTGTGCCTGTATAGGAGACACATGATGGACTGCCAGAGCCCTGGCATGTGAATAAGGGGGAAAGGGGCCTGGGGGCATTGCTGACTATCCGGTTGGCATTCTAGTAATGGATGCTACTGCCCCTGAGCAGGTTAAAGGGGTTGGCAACATCCACAATGGGGGCAAAGACCCAAGAAGAGAGAGTGGATGGAGCAGCAAAGCGGGACAATCCTAGGATGAACAGGGAGGAGATGGGGTGGGTCCGAAGAGTGATCACAGCCATCTGAGCAAGTGGAAGGCAAGGACAAGAAGGAGTGTCCAGGATAGACAAGCAAACCCCGTGCAGAGCCGACTGTAGACAAGGAAGACACAAGCATAGATTAAAGAATCGAGGAAAGGATGGTGGCCACACCGGAGAGAGGCCTCAATGATGGGGTCACCACAGCTCATACCCAGAGCCATGGCCTTAGCCAATTACAAGCGCACATGTCGGGGGCAGCTTAGCAGATGGTTGTTGTTTAGAGTCTTGCTGGTAGGGCTTTGACACCAGGGGCAGCTGGCAGTGACCTGGCTCCTTCTGCTTATTTTTCTGCCTTATTGTTCTGGCACATAGTTTCCTGTGAATGATAAAAGCATCTAGCCCATGCACTTGCACAAAACACTCTATACATTTTTAGTGCTGCATGAGGACACCTGTTGAAATAATGAGCTGAGAGCACAATGAGTTCACCTTCAAAACATGCAACATGGCGGTGTGGTGCTGGGAAAAACATATAGGCCCGTATATCAACGTTACGTGATCAAGGTACGGCTGAAACGCGTCGTTCTGGGAGGAAGCATTGGTGAATACAAGTTTTTTGGACCTCCATTTGGTGTCCGGGAACTTTCTGCATGTAACAGGAGGATTGTTGGCATTACATATATAGATATATATATATATATATATGTATATATCCACATATATATAGATATAGATATATAGACATGTATATATATATATATATATATATATATATATATATATATATATATATATATATACACATATATATATATATATATATATATATATATATATATATATATACAGCGCCCTCTTGCTAGGAATGTACTGCCTAAAAAACAAACGGCCCTTGAACAGGACCAAAGACTTATCCACGGCTATTTTTTTTATATTTATTTTCATTTAAAATCGATCTGCAAAGTGATCAAGAGCAGGCGCCATCTTAAAAAGTTGGTCACAATCAGAGTGATATCATAGCAAGGTTGAAGCATGATCAAACAAAATGCAGCATGTGAAGCAGAAGCAAATGTGGATCATGATTCATGATTGCAGGAAATATGTCTGTTGCCATCAAGGGACTAGTAGGCAAATATGAAGACAGGGACAGTTCCTTATCAAGCCCATCAACAAAGTTAAACTCAAGAACTTCTTTGACTCATCCAGATTTGTGGGAGTCCAACAGTCTCATAATCATGGTCAAAGGAATATTCAGAAAGCATACAAACACCCTGTGAAGCAGTCATTCTGTGGCTAGCCATAATCCTTACTAACAAAAATAACTTATATAAGTCAACAATAACCAACACTTTTGTAAAATAAGTAATTAAAAAAGTATGGCTTTATCACAAAGACCTATATACTCAATAACGATATCACTCACTTGCCACAGAGAGCTAGACCCACCAGCATCTACTCTGCACAGACGCAGCAAGCACCAAAGACATCACACTAAAAAGGAAAAACAAAATAAAATTACACATATGACAACACAATACACATTGTGCAGAAATTGAAGAAGAATTTCACACATAATAAAACATAAGCTAAATATGCTGCTATTGCACTATTCACAAAAAGCTCATTCATGCATGGCAATGATACTCATTTTGTGTAAACAGTACAAAATTGTTTTTCTTACCAAACACATGCAACTACACAAACCGCAGATCTACCAGAGCCAGAAGCACAAGCAAAGTCACAGTCAAGAAATCAAAAGCTTTGCACTAGAATAAAAAGGAGTAATAAAACATCATGATCACAAATTCAACTTATGCGCCAGGGCCTACACACCCCACCACCAAACATTTAGAAACTTCCCTTGGTGTCTAGTGGTTTTCTGTACCTCTTGGGGGCAGATGGACCTAAAAAATTACCCCTCTGCCCACAAAGGGGGCAAAACGACCAAAATAATATTCCCTAAAGTGGAGCAACCCTTGCCCAAGGGGTTGTGCCCCAGCATCACCAAAATACAAATCCCTGGTGGCCTAGTGGTTTCTGCTCCCCTTGGAGCAGTTAGGTCTAAATAAACTGGCTGATTGGGGCAGAAATGACCAAAATAATGTTTCCCTAAAATAGAGTGACCCTTGCCCAAGGGGCTGGTCTGAAATATGACCAAAATTTGAATCCCTGGTGGCCTAGTGGTTTCTGCCACCCTTGGGGAAAGATGGGCCTAAAACAATAGCCAATCTGCCCCCAAGGGGGGCTGAAATGGCCAAAATATTCTCCCCCAAATGGGGAGTGACCCTTGCTCAAGGGGCCTCTCACCAAACATAAAAATCAGCAGTATAACAAATCCCTGGTATCTAGTGAATGTCTGCCCCTTTTGGGGCAGATAGGCCTAGATCATAATGGCTGATCTGTGCCCAAGGGGGGCAGAAATGGCCAAAATATTCTCCACCAAAACGCTTGACAAGGGGGACACTCTCCAAACACAAAAATTATCCTCATATAGAAAACCCTGTTGTCTAGTGGTTTCTGCCCCCCTGGGAGGAAGATGGGCCTTATAAAGGCCATTTTTGGCCCCAAGGGGTTATCCTTCTCAAAAAGCAAGCAATTCCCCAACAATGCCAAAACAGACAAATAACACACAACAAACAAAATCCATGGTGTCTAGTGGACATTCCTACTGCACGATCGCTGCCCCATGTGCAATTGTGCAGTAGAAATGCTCTAACGAGTCATCGGAGGAAAGGAGAACGGTGAAACTCATCTTTCTCCTCTGATGCGCTGCAGGTAAAAGGTTTCTAGCACTTCCCCAGAAACTTCTAATGACGTTGGGGGGCGTGCAGGCTGACATCATCAGATTCCTCTGGGGTCATAGGTGGCAGCAGAAGCACATCCACAGCCATCCCTGGTGAGCGGGGGCAAAAGGTTGGCCCTCAGAGGAAGTGCCAGCGCTTCCCCAGTGGGTAGGTCCCAGGACAGCCAGAAGTTGTCTTACGCACACGCCCACCCTGTTGTCAGACGGCTCCCGGCCTTCTGACACAACAAAGGAGATAACCATATGTTTTTTGCATTAGTTAATTCTGGAAGCAAAATCAGCTCAGTTCAGCTCAGAAACCAAAGACGAGCCTGCTCCTTAGATAAAGTAAAGTAGTTTATTACATGTATATCAAGGCTTAACAGCCTGGCAGATCACACCCAAACAATCTAAAGAAGGAAGTAATACATGATCTTTTATACTATCAAACCACAAACAAATTTGTACATTTCATTGGTTCTTGACATTGACGTATGATCATTTCTTCAACATTGCTAAAGGTGTTACCGTTAATTTTTCATAACGCTCCATATATAGTAAATTGAAGCACAAGAAAATTACATATGTCCTATGTGTCTAATATCATGTGATACATCTTAAGAGTGAACTGAGAACAACATGTACACAGGATGGTACTTTCCAGATGGAAGATTGCTTCAGCTAGCATGCAATGATCTTTCATGGTGGCTGTTCTAATAGCAAGCCTTGCAACATAATGTGTTCCGAGCAACATTAAAATATATCAGTAAGCATAGTTTATGTTGGTTATAAGTTGTTCAACAGAAAGAGACCTATATGGTTATCACAGGGCCCAACAGGCCCAAAATGGGAACCAGGAAAATGTGATTCCACATTCCACCCTATGATACTCAATGACAACCTAAACTTCGTGATGGAGGGGTGTCATTTCTATGGTGTTGCCATCTCTGGCATTGCCCTCACTGCCTAGTTGGCAGTGATGCCCAGTATCCTTGCTGGAGACATTCTTTATAAGGACTGTCAGGAAGGAGGGACAAACCCTTATCAGTACACACAAAGTTATTATTGCCACTATCCTTATTACCAGCACTTCTATCAGCCATGATCCCCAACCACAGAACCAGGCTCCAAGTGTCCCCAGTATTCCTCCTATCTCTGTTGTATCTGACACTTCTTTTGCCCCCTTTTCTACCTTATTTATCTCTCCTATTGCCTCGCTTATATTATCTCTGTTGTCTGGAATATATACGCAGCATTCTTGATGGATCACGTGACAGACACCACCATATTTTGCTAGAATTATGTCTAACACCAGTCTATTTTGAATCAAACAGCTCTTAGATCTATAAGTTCCTCAGTAATATTTCCCTGGGCTGCAGCTGTGGAGCTCGCCAATTTTTCCACTAACCCTGTTAATTTGTGTATTTGATATTGGAATGCATGACCCCCTAATGGTGGCATTGGCACTCCTAATGCAGCTGTAACCTTATCTATCCAAGAGGGGATCCTTCTTCTACGTATTCTCCGGGGGGTCTCATCTATTATTTGGGACAAATCTGTCACATCTGAAATGTGAGGTAATATAAACGCCGGGTAGCATCTGCCTCGCAACCCTGCTGGCGGCTTAAAGTATGCAGACGTTCCACACAAAAAAAATATGCCTCAAGGCGCTGAGATGCCCACTGACAAGCCCTTGGGGCCATCTTGTATTTTGTCTAAATTGGAATATTTGTAACATTTGCTGACCCCCACATCTATGTTGATATTGTGCAACTATACAGGTGTTCGTACATGTCACCGATGTTGGACAGAATATGTGTAAGTATGTGAAAACTGGGCATACTTCACTGGTCAACATATTTTTCACTGGGGCACTGCCCATGTGGTATCAAATGCACCATGGTGGCTTTTTCTTCTCATTTATTCCAAGAGATGGTGTTTTCACCTCTGTAGATGTCTTGTCTTTTACATATCCCTGGTTCCTTTCATCATTAAATGTGTCAAGGAGTTCCTTCTCTCCCTGTTAAGGGACCAGTTTCCCACATACTGTTTCATTTCCCCGTTTTTGTATTTTACTGTCTCTTTTCCTTTCTACACCTTCTTTTGCTACCTCCCTTCATACTCTGGTGCTACTTTTTATTCTTCCCTTTAATTTCTTTTTCCATAATATTGTTCACCATATGGCATGCAACATATTGGCTAAGCGGGATGTGCATGTAATTCGTAGTCCCCAGGACAGTAGTGGGCAGGTGGGTGTATATATAGCAATCTGAGACATTTGCAACTTCTTTATATAGCCTAACCATTTGTAAAAATGAGTTATCAGCATATGTTTCCTCATTCTCATCACACGATGTTTGTCCCCCTGCCCTCTTGACATATTCACAAGCCCTTGTTCACTTTTATTTCTATAATTGTCCTTTTCTAAAATGGTATGTATGTATCATTTGCATATATTATTTGTTGGAAATGGCCTTTCTGCAGGGTCACCCCCAGACTTTTTGCCTTCCTCCTTCTCTTTTTCTGACCTCATTTTTGATTGCTTTAGGACTCTGCACACTTTACCACTGCTAATCAGTGCTAAAGTGTATATGTTTTTTCCTTAAAACATGGTGATATTGTCTCATATCCAATTGCCTGATTTAATTTACTTGTAAGTCCCTAGTCAAGTGCACTTCATGTGCTCATGGCCTGTAAATTAAATGCTACTAGTGGGCTGTAGCACTGGTTATGCCACCCACATAAGTAGCCCCCTAACAATGTCTCAGGCCTGCCACTGCAGTGCCTGTGTGTGCAGTGTCACTGCCACTTTGACTTGGCATTTAAAAGTACTCACCAAGCCTTAAACTCCACTTTCTCTACATATAAGTCACCCCTAAGGTAAACCCTAGGTAGCCCATAGGGCAGGGTGCTATGTAGGTAAAAGGCAGGACATGAACATGTGTGTTCTATATGTCCTGGTAGTGTAAAACTCCTAAATTCGTTTTACACTGCTGTGAGGCCTGCTCCTTTCATATGATTGCATTAGGGCTACCCTCATATACTGTTTGAGTGGTAGATCCTGATCTGAAAGGAGAAGCCAGGTCATCTTTAGTATGGCCAGAATGGTGATACAAAATCATGCTTATTGGAGAAGCTGCCGTGCCCTTAAGGTACGTTTCTAGCCTCATCTTAGTGACAAGAAATTATTTAGCTAAACCAGACATGCTGCGAATATTGCTGTGATCTAAATATGTATCTCCCACATAGCTGCTATTGCGCTTTTATTCATTTTATATGCACTGTCCTGCCCGTGTTCAGAGGCATACGCAGTTAGCTTTTTTATTGAGCAATCGTCCATTTTTACTTCACCTCACCGTCATCTTTGACGCTCGTCATACTAGTAGGTGGTCTAGTCGTTAGACCTACCTACTTTACATGCCCAATGTAAACAGCCTCGCGCATCGTGCACGCAGCGGACGTGCCGCTGGCGCACCGAAAGCACGCCAAAGGCAAGCCCTTCTGCGCCCGTCCGCATCCGGCAGAGACTAGCTCTACAACCTGCTTCAACACTAAAAGGTTAGTTTACTCGCGTCAGCAGATGTTAGCATGTAATACCCCTCTCATGAAACAAGATAATTCTGTCTTTTCTCTTGAGTCTGGGAACTGGGCATGCAAAAGTTGTACATGGAGTGCCTCCTCTGACTCAACATCTCCCTTAACTAATACCAGGGAATATCTGGTAAATTATTCTTGGTCAATTGCCAATCTTTACCAGTGCACAACTGATATATCTTCTCATTGTTGGAAGAATGGTCTCTAGATATCTTGTTTCTCACAGAAACTTGGTTAAGTAAAGATTCCTCCCCTGATGTGCTAAAGTCCGTACCTGATGATTTAGCAATTACTCGTTTAGATAGACCCCAAGCTAGGGGTGGAGGGATTGCTATTATCTACAAGGAATGTATTAAATGTTCTGTCTGGATATTACTGGTTGCCAAAGTCTGGTTTTTGGCCTAACCTCTAATGCTACATTTACCCTCTCTGGAATACTTGTTTATCGCCCTCCCGGCCTACATGGGAACTTTTTATAGGCCTTGCCAGACTTTGTAGCTGGAATCTCCTGCAAAACTCCTAACTTTACCATTCTTGGTGACTTCAATATCTATGCAGATGATAAGCAATACCTCGCCACTAAATCTCTATTCTCTAACCTAGCTGCATTAGACCTGGTTCAGCTCATTAAATGACCGACTCATATTAAAGGGCATTCTATTGACTAAGGGGGTCATTTTGACCTCAGCGGTCTTTTTCCAAGACCGCTGAGGGACCGCCGTGCGGAAGACCGCCAGTGTTGGCGGTTTGCCGCTCGGCCTATTATGACTGTTGGCAGCTCTCCGTCCTTTTACGGACGGAGAGCCGCCAACAGCCATACTGGCAGGCGGCGGGGAAGTGGAGGTTGCTCCACCGCCACGCCAACAGAACCCCGCCCAGCGAATCAAGTCCTGTGATTCGGCGTGGGGTGTTCTGTTTGTGGTGTGGTGTCGGCGGAGCAGACCCCATGGCTCCCGTCCCCTCCTGGAGGATCGACGGACCAGGTAAGTCAATCGTCCGTTAGGGGAGGGGGGTGAGGGGGTGTTGTGTGCGTGCATGGGGGTGTGCGTCTGTGTATGTAGAGGGGGTGTGTGAGTGCGTGTATGCTTGCGGGGGTGTTGAGTGTTTGGGAATGAGTGCATGTATGTCTGTGGGTAGGTCTGTATGGATGTGTGCGTGTATGTTTGAATGTGGATGTGCGTGTCTGACTGTGTGTGTGGATGTTTGCATGTATGTCGGTGTGTGTGCGTGTATGTGTGTTGGTGGCGCCTGCATGCGTGTCGTGTGTGTATGTGTGATGTTATGTTGGGGGTCGGGTGGGGAGGGGGGTCCTGCCACCTTTGGGGGGTGGCAGGGGTGGTGGGGGGTGTAGGGGAGGGAGTCGGGGTGGGTGAGGGGGGTGGGGGAGACCCCTATCAGTGCCAGGGAAGGAATTCCCTGGCACTGATAGTGCTTACCGCCATGGATTTCATGGCGGTTTCAAACCCCATGAAATCCATGGCGGCCAGCCGGGTCCAAATACCGCCGGCGGTATAGTGACGGCCGCCGGGCTGCAGACCCTGGTCTGCAGCCCGGCGGTCGTCTCCACCCTGGCGGGCGGAACGGAGAACCGGCAGATGACCATGGCGGTAACCGCCATGGTCATAATACTAAAAAAAAGACCACCAGCCTGTTGGCGGTCTTACCGTTGCTTCTCCGCCTTCCGCCAGGGTCCTAATGACCCCCAAAGTATTCAGTAACCTGTTAAATTTATGCCCCCACACCTCTCTTCCATTGATCTGGACAGACCATTATCTATTACTACTTACCTTACCTTGGGCCCTGTCTCCCTTACATTATCATCCCACAAAATCAGTCTCTCGCCATTGGTCAAAACTAGACCCTAGAGATTGGCAGGACACTCTTTGTGCTTCACTACCTAGTCATGATGAGCCTAATATAGGCCATGATGAGTCTATTATAGGCCAGGATGAGCCTAATATAGGCCTCATAGAAAATTTCAATAACTGGATTTCCACCTCCCTAGATACTCTCCTCCCTACTAAGACGGTGTTCAGAAGAACGGGCCACAAGATCAATCCTTGGTTTACTCCTCAATTGCTTGAGGAATAAAGAAATGTAAACAGTTAGAAAGAAGGTGGAGAAAGGATTACAGCATCTCCTCAAGACACAACATAGGAAAGCAATTAGAGCTTTTCATGCCCCAATTAAATCTGCTCAAGCCACATTTTACAGCTTAAAAATAGAACAGTCTGACAACTCTCATAAAGAATTTTTCATGATTTTCAAAGAACTTACTTCCACCCCCTCTATGGATTGCCCGATAGAGGCTTCCCTGCAGCTCAGCAATGACATGGCAAGTTTTTTTCAGAGAAATATTGTTGATATCTGTGCTTCCTTTTACTCTACGCCAGTCCACAAAATAGACAGAAACCTCTTTAAGTATTCCCAAATCTCTGGGGCTTCTCTCTTATCTTTTCAGCCATTGACCAAGGCTATGATCACCAACTACATACATACAATAAAATATGGCTCGCCCTTAGACCCCCCTCCACCATACATACTAGCCTTGACCTCTAATATAATCTCTCCCGTAATGAATAAGATTTTAAATCACTCCTTAAGCTCTGGCATTATATTGCAATCCCTTAAACATATCATTAAACCCCTATTGAAAAAATCTAATCATGATCATTCAGAATTGAATAACTACAGACCCATTTCTCTCCTCCCTATTTTGTCTAAGATCATGGAAAAACACATTAATAATCAGCTAACATGCTATCTTGAAGATTATGAACTTCTAGACCCATCTCAGATGGGGTTCAGACTGCAACATAGTACTGATTCCGCATTGTTAGCTGTTATGGATATCGCCCGCCAAATATTAGATCGTGGCGGTTGGGCAGCTACCATCCTATTAGATATCAGTGCCGCTTTTGACACCGTAGATCATAACATCCTCCTACAAAGACTCTCTGACATAGGAATAAAAGGTAATGCACTGTGTTGGCTTTCTTCATTTTTAAAAGACAGAACCTTCCAAGTTCTAGACCGCGCTTTTTATTCCAACACTTTTCCCCTTACATTTGGTGTCCCACAAGGCTCGTCGTTAAGTCCCATTCTCTTTAATATTTATCTCTCTCCTCTGGCCAAAATTGTGGAACCGTATGGCCTCTCTTTGATCTCATGTGTGGACGGCACTCAGTTAGTAGTATCGTTCTCAAACTTAGGATATACTTCACAATCTAATCTTACATCATGTTTGGAGGATGTAAACAAATGGATGACTGAGTCTAAACTCAAACTCAATGACGATAAGTCGGAAGTAATAATCATTGGTAATCAAACCCCTCCCATTCCTCAGACAGCTTTCTTAGATGGTTTTAAAAATCTCCCGTCCCCTAAGGACAATGTAAAGAGCCTAGGCATGTGGCTAGATCCCTGCCTTACGATGGATTATCAATCCAAAAGGCTTGCAGTATTCTGTTTTGGCTTATTATGAACTCTGAGGAAAATTATCAACCACTTACCATTTTTGGCCAGAAGACTCCTCATTCAAGCATTAATATTGTCCCATTTAGACTATGGCAACTCCCTTTTTCTTAGCTCTCCAAACTATGTAATTATGAGGTTGCAGATTGTGCACATCACTGCTGCACAACTGCTTAAAAATATTCCTAGACGTACCTCTGCTAAATCTGCTTTGGTGTTCATTGGCTCCCCATAAAACAACTAATTAATTTCAAGGCCATCTGCATGACTCACAAAGTCTTGTATAACTGGGGGCCCAGATTTCTTAGACAAAGGATGTCCTTCTACATTCCTACTAGGTCCTTCAGATCCTCTGCTGCCCTACTAGTTCATACGCCCCATTTTAAGAAAACCAGATGGGGAGGCAACTCTTTTCCAATAAAAGCCTCACATCTTTGGAACACTCTTCCCCCTCAACTCCGTCAAGATCATTCTGAACTATCTTTTCGAAAGAAACTGAAGACATTTTTATTTTCCTTGTAGGTCAGTCCGTGGCACTGATGAGATATTGACTTCTCCTTTAGCGCTGGGAAGCCTCTGGGTATCCATGCGCTCTATAAATTATTAACATTAACATTACTATTTTAGAAATTATACTTTTAGAAAGTCAGCATTTCTCTACACTTAAATTCTTCTCGGCCTTCCAATCCACGTCTGGCTAGGTTTAGTTGACAACTCCCTTGTGCATTCACTCAGAAACCACAAACACAGGATGTTCAGTCACACTTGCATACATCTGCATATTAAATGGGTTTTCCTGGGCTGGGAGGGTAGAGGGCCTGACACTTACATGTCAAAGGACAGTAGCCTGCCCTCACACAAAGGACTGCCACACCCCCTACTGGACCCTGGGAGACAGGATGGAACTGAAAGGGGACCTTGTGCACTTCTAAGCCACTCTTTGAAGTCTCCCCCACTTCAAAGGCACATTTGGGTATTCAAGCAGGGTCTCTGACCCTACCAACTTAGACACTTCTGAGGCACCTTTCCCCTCATGTATTCTAGTCCTTATTCTTGCTTTTTCTACTTCATCTCCTGGTACACCCCCTTTTCCCCTCTGTGGCTCCTCTGTTGGCCACCCCACCACTTTATTGCAATCCCCCCATAGGTTTCTTGGTACTATTATATTAAACAATGTTTCCAGGTCTTTCCAAAGTAACCCTCCGATGGCCACTATCCTGTTTAATTCTGTGTACCACTTGTGGAGCTCCTCTCTTAATTTGGGCAAGTCTTTGGTAGTTGAAAATAAGTCACTCCTATCCCAAGGTGTATGGACGTAGGACAGTGTGGGATCCTCTTCCCCTGTAGATAACATTGGTACTTCTCTTAGGGGTTACATTTTTACTGTCTCTGAATCTATTCCTGTTTTTAGATCCTTGAGCACCTGTGCTGTGTTGATGCCCTTCATCAACTCCTCCCACTTTTGTAATTTTAACACTGCATAGTTCAATTTTTCTGTCAATTTAGCATTGTCCCATGATTGTAACTCTGTATCTGTAAAGCTTAACTGGGAGGGGTCCCATCTGTACTCCTGTGGTAGGGGGCCTGTGCTCTTGGTATATTGTATGTATTTCTGATTTAGTTTAGTAGTCTGGGCCATTAGTTTAGCACATGCTAAGGTCATTATGTTTTCTCTGTACACCCTAGTATGATCTCTTTCTGTGTCTGCAAGTGTCGTCCTTTTATCAATGAGATCAGTCAGTATTGCTCGACAGTTTGCGCTGTCTGATTTTAGAAATATTTTCTTCTGTAACCTAGGAGAGCCGCACTGTGTATTCCTCTTTGACTGGTTATTTGATATGCTGTCCCTCCTGGTCCCTGGTGTTGTGGAAATTTGTTGTAAAACGTTTGTCCGGAGGTCAATTTTGGGTTGTGTATGTTGTGCATAGATGCATATGTCCCATATGACCTGCTTCATTTCCTCTGTTCCCATGTCATTATATCCAAAGGCATCTTGCAACTCCTGCCTCCAATTTGTTTTTAACATGGATGGCCCTTTGCGTCCCTTTATCTCACTTTCTTCTAATGATTGTTCGCTAATTTTCTCAGTTTTAGTGCAGCTTGGGCTGCTCCCTCTTTTATTTCCTGCAGCAACAGATGGTCTGTCACAGCCTCGAGTTCTGTCTTTTGTACTTCCTCTTTTACTAGGCACAGTGCCAAGACACGGGCTACCGCCTTCTGAGCTGAAGACAGCTGAGGAGGTTGTGTCCCTGCCGTTGAGTACTCAAGATGGCCTTTTTTAGCAGACCCTTCTTTCTTGTTCTTATGTCCTAGTCTCCCTATCAGTATGTCTTCCATTAGTGGGTCCTCCCTCTCCTCCTTTTTCATCCCCTTTACATCTTGTTCCTGTGATTGTGCAGTTACCACAGGAAGTGATGGGAATGTCCCCAGTACTTCAAGTGCTTTTTTCTCTCCATCCCTCCAATTTTTCTTTTACCTTTTTACTCAGAATAAAACCCTTTTTTCAATTCCAACAACTCTTTATGCACTTTCTCTTTCACAGAACTAGTCACACTCAGTTCACGTAACACCCCAGAAGGCGTCCCATTCTAAACTCCTTATTTTTCTCCCTTTGAGAATCAACATCTGCCTCAAATATAACTACTTATTCATGTCATCTGTGCTAGTCTTAGGAAACGGCAAATCTGGTCCCTGGCAGTCAACTTATGCCATTTGTCAAGTAACACTAATGTCTGAAGCCCTTGTTTAACAGCTACATGATGCGATGAAGAATCTTTATGGGGACTGGGCTTTTGGGTATCCAAATGTTCCTTACTAAGAGGGTTCCCCATGACTCATTCACAACTGTACCTTATGACACTACACAAAGAGTTCCATTATACTTGACCTGGGAAACAAAAGGATGTTGGCAGGCTGTCCTTGCCGCTCATTCCCAGTGAAACATGAGGGAGCAGACTGTGGATATCTCATGCAACCAGATTGTCAACTGCCAACAGCATTTGTAATTAGTGAAGCAGAGAGCGCATTTCAATTGTACCACACTGCACTTTTTCTTGTTCACCGTAAGCATCGCCAAGTTGGAAATAGGTAGGTACCAAAGGTGTTTTTTCACCGGCGTCCTTATGGCGAGAGAACGATGACAGAAAGGTAAGGAAAGAAGTTCAGAATTCCACACCCTTGCTATCCTGTCCGAAAGCAGGGGGCGGCTGTGTGGTATTGAAACCCAGCCCTAATCCATGGGGGGTAACACTCAGGGGAGGCATAGGCAGAGACCTCTACACACAATTACAATCAAGCCAACATAACACAAAAAGAGGGTGCTGGCCCTGAATGGTGACAATGTCTTCTACCCTTTGCACTGGTGACTGCTGACAGTGGAGTACCCTGGTCAGGAGCCAGACTGTGAGGGAAATGTTAACGCAATACATTAATATTATTAAAATGTTGCAACATGCGTCTAATGTCATATGTGCAGTATTCCCTACGTTGTGGTCCCTACAGGAGTCGTAGTGATAATCATAAGCATAACCCTTGGTCCTGGTATAATAGCAGCCTCAGTCTGTCAGTTTGTACTGTGTCAATATACCGCTTTGATTTTTTGTCAGCCTGTTCTACCAGGATCCCACCCACATTCACTGTGATGCACTCATTCATACATAAAACAAAGGCAATCTGTCAACCATATAGCACACCACACTGTATGTAACACATTCAGGAGTCACCCATACTCACGTGCCATTCAAAATATCACACATTCCACCGTGGCACGCAAATAAACACAAATCTGTATAAAACAAACAGTAAGACAAAGACCATCGAAGAGCCAGGCACCCCCTGCCCCTCCACTGGAGTGGAGAACTACCACTGAACAACATCTGGGCACCACCTGCCCCCTATACTGGGGTGGATAACTACCATGCCCTCTGACCCGAGCGTTCCCTCCCCATTCCCTCTGGCTGGAGATACCAATGCCTTGTGCCCCAACCCCTCCCGGTTGGAGGCATTGTGACGCCACAATGCCTCCCGCTGTGACCTAAGACAACTCCTCCAGCTGTCTACCACATGCAGCCCCACCAGCTAGCGTCAACCACAAAGTACGTCCGTACCAAATACTTAATTGTGAAGAGAAAAGGAACTATGCACTCATAATAAAAGAGAGATGGAAATGCTGCAATGAGACAGAAACAATAATATTGATACAAAATCCCAGAATCCGACGAGTGGCAAATGGCCAATAACGGGAAGTCCGGAGCAACCAACCGAGAGGGGCCAGAACTTTCGGCATTCTGGCAGAGGCAAAGGAGAAATATGAACAGAAAGAAGAGCAGGCTCAGAGGAACAGAAAATATCCAAATAATCCCCAACTCCATTAATTAGTTAATATGGTGCTCCACCACTAACCCCCTTTTTATTGGACTCAAAAAAACCCACACAGCCGTGGCAAGAAAACACTACACAAGAAGTGACAGAGAAAGTGATAAAAGGTTTGCCCTCAGAGGAAGCGCCAGCGCTTCCCCAGTGGGTAGGTGCCAGGACAGCCGGGAGTTGTCTGACGCACACACCCACACTGTTGTCAGATGGTTCCTGGCCATCCAACACAAAAAAGGAGTTAACCATATGTTTATTGCATTGGTTAGTAAGTATAGATAAACAGATAGTTCATTATTTGCAGTGAGTGCAATGCATAGTGTTGAAAATTTGCAATAACACATTATGGTGGTCATTATGATACTGGTAGTCAGGTGACCGCCATGCCAGCGAATGACCGCCAAATTATGAGCATGGAGGTGATCTCCCCCATAGACAGCCAATGTACCACCCCAATAGCCAGTGCGGCATGACCACTGACCTAGGCGATAATCATCTGCAGGCTGGTGAAAGACAAGGACCCACCCACCATATTATGACATAGCAGAGCGCCAGGATTTCCAGGGAGTACGCACCACCACCAAAATCCTGCTGGAAACACATCATATAAAAGGAGACACTCACCTCCAGAGATGCAGAGGAGCCTATGGCTGCCATGGAACCAGAACTGGAAGTCTTCCCGATGCTGTACCATGCAATGGCAGTCCAGGAGCACTGACAACGACAGTGAGTACAGCCACCAAGCACACAAGGAAGGGAGGGGAGAGTGACACACACACGCACAACACACATCATACACGCACACACCACACACCCAGACTTAACTGCACTGTAAATCGATAGCCAGAGAACCCAGGTGCAAAGAAAGCTAGGACACATACCTCTAATCAAACCAGTGTAATCATGTTGGAGTTTAATTTAAATAAATAATTAAGAACATATATACAGGCAGGGCCATTGGCCAGTCCGAAGTACTCAAGTAGCCACAGGGCAATATCCAAGGCCCAACTTGACTTCTGACAACATTGGCACTCCACTGGGATGGGACATCATCAGGATGGTATGCAGGCACCTCAGGGGGTGGGGGTTTGGGGGGGTTTCTTCTTGGGAAGGGAGGCATTGGACTTGGGTTTGGGAGGGTCCTTGCCCTTCTGTTTTGGGGGTGGAAGAGTGGCCTTGGGACGGGGGCTGGAGTGCCACTTTTGTTCCCCTTAGTGGCGGGGGAACTCTTAGAGGGAGGAGCAGAAGTCGAATGGGAGCTGGAGGGACTTGGCTGGGGGGGCTTTCCTCTTACGGGCAGGATGGGGGAGGGAACAGGTCAAGGCAGGAAAGGAAAAGCTTCTTAAGACCAATGGGGTGGGGTGTGGGAGGAGGAATGGGAGTGGAGGTAGAGGGAGTGGTTGTTGGAGGAGGAGGTATGCTGGACTTGGGTGCAGGTGCATGGACATTGTGCGTGTGTGAATTGGATGGCTGTTGGGTGTCTGAGTGGGAGCGTTTATGTGTCTTTGGAGGGGGCAGACAGGCTGGGGAAAGACAAACAGGACGCGTGGATGTATGTTGAGGTGGTGTCTACAAGTGAGGTGGGTGTGCTGCAAGAGGTGGTGATGGTGGTGGTGGTGATTGTGCATGTGGTGTGTGGGGTGCATGTCTGCGGGTCTGCTATTGTGGTGACTGTGGGCAAGGCTGTACAGGTGGGAGTATCTGGAACTATTGATGCAGTGCATGCAGGTGTGAGTGCTGATGTGACTGTGAAGGAGAAAGAGAATGGGGAGACAGTGGAGGCAGTGGCTCTTGTTGTGTGTGCATCTGTGTGTTGGCTGTATGTGTGTTTGTGGACTGAAGGGTGCTGCCTATGTTTGTCAGTGCAAGTCATGTCTGTTGTTTTGTGTGCATGCTTGTTAGAATGTATGAGTGGGATGGGTTGGGGAGAGGAGACAAGGACTGTGAAGAGGTAGTTGGAGGGGGGACAGAAGAAACAGGGACACTGGCTGCCATCAGAGAGGAGACCAGAGCCTGAAACAATCTCTGTAGGGCCACCAAGCCCCTGTGAGTACCCTCCAGGTAGGCATTGCATTGCTGCATCTGGTATGCCATCCCCTGGATGGCATAAACTATGGTTGACTGCCCTACAGAGATGGATCTTAGGATGTCAATAGCCTCCTCATTGAGGGCAGCAAGGCTGACTGGGGCAGGGACTGAGGTGCCTGGGGTGAAGGAGACGCTCACCCTCCTGGGTGAGCGGGCACTGGAAACTGGGTGCGGGGCTACTGGGAGGGCGGTGCTGGTACGGGGGTGGCAGAAGATCTTATAGATGGGGTGGTCCCAAAGGGGTCTGCCACCACCAGGAAGCTTCCATCAGAGGAGGAGTCATAGTCAATTGTATCAGCTCCAGTCTCCCCCATGGTGCTCCCTTTGCCTTCCTTCGCACTGGTCCGCTCGGCATCAGTGGTTTCTGCCTCCTGGGTTCCGTGGGCTGCAGCTCCCTCACTTGCCAGCACCCCTGCTCCTTCGCCAGAAGATGCTAATGCACAACTGGACAGGATGACAAAAGGAGAGGTGGGTAGAAAGAAAGGGTGCACAGGGTCAATCACAGCACCAACAGCACAGATGGCATACACATCACAATCACCCCTGGGACTAACAGTATGCAGGATGGACCACATTGACAAATCATTGCCTAGGTACTACAGTAGGAAGGAACCCAAACACTGACATCCTCACACCTACTCGGACCAACTAAGCCCTGTCTGACATGCTAGCTACCTAGCAATACCAAAATATGGATACCACCCTACATAGCTAAGCAGGACCACGCAGGAATAGCCAAACCGGCATATTGGGACATCCATTGACTAGAACCTTGCACCCCAATCCTATACCAGGCAACAAAAGAGTGAATACCACACAACCTGTACTCACCCCCTTGTGGCTGCTGTGCTGCCCTCAAGCGCCCATCTAACTCAGGGTTAGCCACCAACAGTTTGCAGGCCATGGGGGCGGGTGGTCAGGCTCCAAAGGGCACCCATCCCTCATTAGGAGGCCATCCCCAGCTGGGCCTCCATGGTCTTCTGGGCCCAGTGTCTCAGGTTCTCCCACTGTTTCCTGCTCCGCCGGCTATGGACTCCCAGTGTCCACATGTCATTGGCGATGGCACGCCACAACCCCTTCTTCTGATGGGCACTGACCTGCAGAGGAAACACAGACAGAGGGGCACCATGAACCAGATAATACAACCTGTCAAACAAATGGCTCACATAATGCATTTTCCCCTAATCAAGCACACACATGACCTGTACCTCTGCATTCACATTGCCGGCAGCCATACCCCCCACAAATGACACACTGCTAGCACACACATACATCTACATGCACCCTTGGTGCATGCAATGTACCTATTATGTACTCACCTGTTGGTCTGGAGGTCCATACAACTGCCCATAGACAGGTAGTACCCCATCCACGAGCCTCTCCAACTACTCCGACGTGAAGCCTGGGGCCCTTTCCCCCATAGCACGGGCCATGGCAGATTCCAGACACAGGTCACAGAAGCACATGCAGTGGAGGTGTCTTCCAATGGAAAGTCAAGAATCAAGTGAAGGGGTAAAATAAAATAGTGGTCACGTCCGAGGCAGTGTACACCGTCACCGCTGGCATTGATCATCATCGATTTCTGTACTTCATTGAGCCCCATGTTAGCCAATGAGGAATTGCTTGGTGGTGCAGACTGCCATCCACCATGACACCTAACACCGGCAGAGTGAGGTCACTTCCACCTGTCCCTGCATACAGGACAGGTGGTTGCCATTTCCTACTGCTAATGTTTGCAATTTATACGTGCGTCATTGGTGTCCAGTGTACATACCTATACAGTTCTAGTCTCCTACATACATACATGGTCTGTATACTATGATGTTGTGTGTCCATGGGACCTGTAGTCACACCCATTTTACTTTTGGCTCACTTAGATACCAATCACTGCAGAGGAATAGGAGGAGGAGGCAAGCACCCATGCACAGACCTCTTGTGGACTTGGCTACACTGGAGGACCTGCACATCATACTCACCTATCATCTGGACAGGGCCACAATCACAGAGCTGTGTGCACAATTGGAGCCTGATCTGCCACCTGCCATCCGTTGCCCCACAGTAAATACCCCCCCCTTGTGCAGATGCCGTCAGTGCTCCATTTCCTGGCAACTGGTTCTTTCCAGGTGACTCTGGGCTTGGCTGCAGGAATGTCACAGCCAATGATCTTGATTGCGCTTGGAAAGGTTTTGGCTGCCATGCTCAAACACATGTGCAACTCTATCTCATTCCCCCAGACTGAAGATTTGCCCACAGTAAAGGCTTGATTATATGCAATGGGACACATACCAGATGTGATTGGGGCAATTGACGGGACCCATATTTCCTTAGTCCCTCCCAGGGCAAATAAACAGGTGTACAGGAATAGGAAGAGTTTCCTCTCTCTCAATGTCAAGATGGTGTGCCTTGCTGACCAGTACATCTCCCACGTCACTGCCAAGTATCCTGGATCGGTGCATGATGCCTAGATCTTGAGGAATAGCAGCATCCCACAGGTGATGGCACAACTGCAGAGGCACAGAGGGGGTCATTCCGACCCTGGCGGTCATAGACCGCCAGGGCCGGGGACCGCGGATGCACCGCCAACAGGCTGGCGGTGCATCCAGGCCAATTCTGACCGCGGCGGTAAAGCCGTGGTCAGAAAAGGGAAACCAGTGGTTTCCCGCCGGTTTTCCCCTGGCCTGAGGAATCCTCAATGGCGGCGCTGCAGGCAGCGCCGCCATGGGGATTCCGACCCCCTTCCCGCCAGCCTGGTTCTGCCGGTTTTGACCGACAGAACCTTGCTGGCAGGAACGGGTGTTGTGGGGCCCCTGGGGGCCCCTGCAGTGCCCATGCCAATGGCATGGGCACTGCAGGGGGCCCCTAACAGGGCCCCACAAAGATTTTCAGTGTCTGCATAGCAGACACTGAAAATCACGACGGGTGCAACTGCACCCGTCGCACCCTTTCCACTCCGCCGGCTCCATTCGGAGCCGGCATCCTCGTGGAAGGGGGTTTCCCGCTGGTCGGGCGGGCGGCCTTCTGGCGGTCGCCCGCCGGTCTGGCGGGAAACTCAGAATTACCGCAGCGGTCTTTTGACCGCGCTGCGGTATTCTGTCGGGGGAACTTTGGCGGGCGGCCTTTGCCGCCCGCCGAAGTCAGAATGACCCCCAGAGTGTTGCTTATAGGTGAGCTTGAGTCCCCAACCAATGTATGTCAGTATATGCCTACTGGAGTCATACCCCATGTCATTGTGCATGGCTAATGTGTATCCCTCACGTCTTCCAGATGACTCCAGCTACCAAAACCTGTCCTGGTTGTTGACCCCTGTTAGGAATCCGAGAACAGGGGCTGAAATTTGGTACAATGATGCTCATGGCCGCACCAGGAGTATTGTGGAGTGCACTTTTGGTCTCCTGAAAGCCAGGTCCAGGTGCATCCATTTGGCAGGTGGATCCCTATTCTACTCCCCAGAGAAAATCTGCAAGATTGTGGTGGTCTACTGCATGCTGCACAATCTGGCCCTCAGACTCCATGTGCCCTATCTGCATGAGGAGGGGGGTGACAATGCACCTGTGACAGCAATGGACATTGAGGACAGTGAGGAGGAAGAGGAGGAGGATGTGGACAACAGGACACATATCATTCAGCAGTACTTCCACTGACACTCAGGTAAGAGTGTTGATCTATACATGTCTCCATTTTAGTAAAGTGCTGTGTGTCTGTAGTGTTGTGCCAGTCACTACCTCTGCATCACAATTGACTGTCACCTATGCCTTTCCTTATTGCAGATGTTAGTGTGGTTACAACTGCATAGTGATGTCATGACCACTGAGACACGTTTGTTGGATGGATTGACACATGAAAGGACATTTGCCCTGGATAATGCAGTTCAATACAGTTCAATTCATTGTACATTTCTATCTGATAAAGCACTATTACTCAAGTTGTGTTCAAGGGTGTTTATTTGACTTTTACTGAAACAATTGGGGAGTGATATTGAGTTGGGTGATGGTTTCGAACAGTCCAGTGTAGTGGGCCAGTCTGTTTGAGGCACAGGTCCAGTGTCTAAGGGGCCATAGGAGGAGGAGCAATGGCAGTCCAAAGTGAACAAGGTGACTCAGTGGAACACAAGGGGGGCATTCTTGATGGCTCATTTCCTGGCACTGGTCTTGGTCTAGGCAACTGTCTCTGGTGTCTGTCTGGGTCAGAGGGAACGTTTGCGGGGTGGTTCACCTTCTGCAGGGGTAGGGGTGCTGGTGGCCTGTGAGTCCTATGGCAGGGCCTCCTGTCCACAAGCTGCAGCAGATGAGGAGGACTGTTCAGTATACTGGCTAGTGTTAGGGGCCCACTGGTGTACTGTGTACTCACGCATGATGTTCGCCATGTCACTTGGCACCCCTGCAATGGAGGCCATGGTGGTATTCATGGACTACAATTGTTGCATGACCTCCTGGTGGTGTTCCCCCTGCAGCCACTGATCCTCCTGCATGATGTTTAATACCTGACCCATCCTGTCCTGGGGTTGTTGGTATGCCCCCAGGACATTTGTGAGTGCCTCCTGGGCAGTGGGTTCCCTGGGCCTGTCCTCCCCCTGGCACACAGCAGTTCTCTGACTGTCCCTGACCCCTGTACCTGTGTCCCCTGAACTGTGTGCCTACTCCCACTGACACCAAGACCTTCATTTTCTTGCCTATGTGGTGTCAACTCGGGTCCCTGTACTGGTGGGGACCCTACTGATTGATGTGTCCTGGGGAAAGAGGTTTGGGGGTGTTGACTGGCTGCTGTGGTATTTGTGTTTGAGGGGTGGCTTGTGTTGGAATGGCTTTGGGATATGGTAGCCAACTGACCAGTGGTCCCAGATGGGTCAGGGAGTTCATCCAGATCAGAACCTCCAGAGTTGCTGTCATCACTGAGGAGATCTTCTGGTAGGGGGCTGGGATGCCGTGGCACCTCCTCACCCCTGACATTGGCTGGGGCACTTGTGGGGATGTGAGTGATTTGTTAGGGTAATTGTCTATCACATATTGCACATTTCTACCTTCCAATTGATATTGGTGTTGTCCTCCCACCTTTGGTAGTATATGGTGATGGATTCTCCATGCTGTCCATGCATTGGTGGTGGGTGTGCATGCTGAGCTAGGAGGGATGTGCTTGCAGTGTGTGTGGCATGCAGGGATAGAGATTTAGGTGTGGTAATAGTGGTAGTGCACTGTGTGGGATGGAGTGGGGTGAGGGGAGTCAGGGTGAGGGGGTAAGATGGTATGCAGGAATGGGGTGGTGGTGGTTGGTAACTGTGACTCACTATTGTCCAGTCTTCCGGGTACTCCAATGAGACCTTCAGGATGCAGTATTGCCAAGACTTGCTCCTCCCATGCTGTCAGCTGTGGGGGAGGCGGTGAGGGTCCACCGCCAGTCCTCCTGATGGCGAACTGGTGCTTTGCTGCAATGGAATGCACCTTTCCCCTGTAGGTCATTCTTCTTCTTCCGAATGCCATCCCTTGTGCGTGAATGTTGTCCCACGACGTTCACTCTGTCCATGATCCTCCGCCATAGCTCCATCTTCCTGGGAATGGAGATCTGCTGTACCTGTGCTCCAAATAGCTGCGGCTCTACCCTGACTATCTCCTCCGTCATCACCCGCAATGCCTCATCAGTGAAATGGGGGTGGGGTGCCTGTGTGGGGACATGGATGTTGTGTCGTATGTGGGTTGTGCAGAGGGTGTTGAGTAATATGGTGGGGTTTGTGATGTGTGGTGCATGACAGATGTATGAGTAGTTGTGTTGTGTGTCTGCAGTCATCTCTGGGATTAGTGTGACAAGGTGTAGCGGTCCTCTCATGTTTGCAAAGGTTTGTGGGTGATGTGGGGGGTGTTTTATGATGCTCTTGATGGGTGTGTGGGGAGTGTGTATTTGTGTCAGGTGTGGGTTTTTTGTTCTGGCCAATGCTGCCTTGTTTTGTTTTTTGGCGGCCATTTCATCTGCGGTGGTGTGCACGGCCAATGGTTTATTGCCATTTTATGTCTGCTCTGGTGATTTGTGAGTCATTATTTGGAGGGAGTTGTTTTAGTTGCGTAACGGTATGGGTGCTAATTCCGACAGTTAATCGCTTTCATTGGGACTTGCGGATTTGTGGTTGTTGCTGGTTTCTGTCGGTTTGGTGTGTGTGTGTTATTATCTGGTGGACGGATGTTCGCCTCTGCGGCGGTATGGTGGCGTCCGTCACCACGATGGTATTCGGTATGCCCTTAAGGTTTTTTTTTCTACAGTCTATATGATTGCTTTTTCCCACTGTTCAATGATGAGTCTCTATACAACACTTCATTTAGGGTGTAAAACTATAGAAGTTGACAACTGTAAAGAAGGGAAAATAAAATGCTTAAATTATATGTATGATTGCTTCACAGTTATATACATTTGTTGTGTTTTATTATTAACAACACCTTTCTCATTGCAGAATGTGAAACTTAAATACTCACATTTATGATATAAAGGTTTAACTTACATTGATATTTTCTGTCTTTTTACAGAGATTAATGGACCCATTTATCACACTAATATAGGTAACTAATTATGGCCCTCATTATGACATTGGTGGTAAATCCCACTTACCGCCACACTGACTGCCGCCAACATACCGCTGCGGCGGCGAATATCCATTCATCATATTATGACTCACACACACCAATCCGTCACTATACAGCCACACACACAAGTCTGCCACACCAAACGTCAGTGATAAACTGGCGGTATCAAAACCCGCACCGTTACGGCAACACAACAACGCCAACAACATTATCACCCATGAATCACCACAGTGGACATTCAACGGCGGTAAACCATTGGCGGTACATACCGCTGCGCTCAAAATACACACACACATGCAAAATAACACCACATTGGACAATTCAAACTGCACACACCTGACACCCATACACACACCACACCCACACACCCACACCACTGTAAAACACACACACACACTACCCAAAACCCTTTATGAATAAAAATCATTGCCACAAGAGAGAGACAGCAAGAGCACTCACACAACCAGAGCAACATACCACCATCACCTATACACCACCCACGCACCTTACATCACACACCCCATCACATCTCCCTATACACCCTCACCCACACCACTCACACTACACCCATGGCCCCACAACGACACCCCAGATTCTCTGAGGAGGAGCTAAGGGTCATGGCGGAGGAAATCATCCGGGTAGAGCCTCAGCTATTTGGATCACAGGTGCAGCAGATATCAATAGCAAGGAAGATGGAGCTATGGCAGACGATCGTGGACAAGGTCAATGCCATGGGACAGCACCCAGAACAAGGGTTGACATCAGGAAGAGGTGGAACGACCTACGGGGGAAGGTGTGTTCCATTGCAGCAAGACACCAGCTTGCTGTACAGAGGACTGGTGGTGGACCCCCACCTCCTCCCCCACAACTTACAAAATAGGAGGAGCAAGTCTTGGCAATCATGCATCCTGAGGGCCTGGCAGGAGTAGAATGTGGACTGGACTCTGTTAAGTCAACTCTACTACTATCATTCCCCTACCTGCATGCCATCACATACCCCCACCCCACCCTCACGCCCATCACTCCACCACCTCTATCAGGAATCCCCAAGGTGCCTCCTGCGTTATCTGTCAGCATCCCCAGGGATTAGGGTTAAATCATATCTCTGTTCTTGGTTAAGTAAACATAATGTGCTGTGTTACACAATTGGTTTTATCAATGCTTGTTTTACCATTCTTGTTTGCTTATGTGAGCAGGTGTAGACATGTGCTTCTAATTGGGTGTGGTGTAGACATGTGCTTCTATTTGGGTGTGGTGACTCATCCACATGTGGAAACTCAACTGTTTTCCTGATTGGCTATAAATAGCAGAGTGAAGCATGCCTTCCTGCTTGGCTTTGGTTTGCTTCCTGATCTTAGCATCTGACTTGGCAGTCCAGTCCCTGCTGTCATCCTCGTATTCAGGAATGTTGAGGCAATTCTTTTATACGTTCCTGTACCAGCTGACACTAGGCATTCCTCCAGCACTCCGGAAAAGACTGCAGCTAAGTGACTAGTATTCTACAGAGAGTTTGCTCTTTGAGCGCTGCGCTTTCCTAGAACAGCTGGTGTATTTCATACCTCATATTTTGGCAGAGTGCTTATCTTCAAGAGACAAATGCATTTCTGAACACTCTACATTATTATTGTAGTTACTTGCCTAAATGTGCTTCAGGAAATCTGCTTGAGCTCAAGGACCACAAAAAGTGACAGTGCAATTTTAAAAGAGCATTTACGTGACTTTTCTTTGTCTAATAGCATAACTCTTGGATTTAAATTGTGTCATTCATGCCTGTGTTTCAGGTCTGAGGAATTTGCTTTTGAATGGTTTTCACACACACAGTGAAACCAAACCAAACTGTGCCACCCTAACTGTTTAAACCCAGAGTGGACATTTATATTTCTTGGATTGTTTTTGTTCCTTTTAGTTTAACCCTATGCATGCAGAAAAGTTATATGTGATATAATTAATGCCCTTGTTTGTCTTCCTTGTGCATGATCAGTGCAACCACAGTTCTAATTGTATTGTGCAACAGTGAATCTCTGTGAAGCCAGCCCTAGTGTTGCAGTACTTATTGTTATGGTACTCAGTTTGGGTTTTTGGTAATGCAGTGTTAGTAATTGCGCCAATAGTTATTATTATCCAGAAAAGTTCTGGAGCATCCCAGTGTTCTTCTACCACTCCCGTGCCCATATCAGAAAGAGAGATTCAGTTTCAAGTAAGTTGAGTGCACTAACTCTACTACCACTCTGTCAACAATGACCTGCCCCCTCCTCCGAAGATACAGGGTGCCTGGCTGGACCAGCAAGAAGTGTCAGTGTTTTGTCTCTTTCTCTTCCACTCTCCCTTTCCTTTTGGGACATCTGCCGGGGTTTCTGTGTCCACCAGGAAATGCTGAGAGGTGCTCCTGGAGGTTGGGGGGCATACCATCGCCCCTGCAGACATCCTGCTTTTCAGGTGAGTGGCCCCGTCTCGACAACCTCCCACACACCCCACCATCACAAACCCACTCATCCCAATGCCAAGTGCAGCATGCACCACCAATGCACTGACACCACTCACAGCCCTGCATGGACACATATCACTAAAGCATGCACACTAGAGAAACACCTAGCCCACCACATAACAACTCACACAAGGAAAAGCTGCCAGGTCAATAACAACCACACGGGCCAACCCACCCATACACAATATGTCACACACAGAAATAATAACACTGCATATACATCCCCACAGGTATCCAAGCCAATGTCTCCGGAGAAGAGGTGCCAGCAACATCCAGTCCCCCCACAGAAGAGGCCCACAGTGATGACAGCGACTCTGCTCGCCTGGATCTGGATGACCAACTTGGCCCATTAGGGACCTCCATGCAGTCGGTCACCCAGGCACAGTCGCACACCACCTCAGAGCCTCCCCCTTAGGAAACACCAGCACAATACCCACCCAACATGCCCATATCTCTGTCCCCAGGACACGTCAATCAGCAGTGTGTCCACCACTACAGGGACTGCAGGGCAACCCCCATACCCAAGACAATCAGGGACCTGGGGTCAGTGGCAGTGGGCACACAGTTCAGGGGAAAGAGGCATAGGATAACAGGGAAGCTGGGAGTACTACTGTGTGCCAGGGGGAGAACATGCCCAGGGAACTGACTCACCAGGAGGAACTCACTGCGATCCTGGGAGCATACCAACATTCCTAGGATACGCTGGGCCAGATCATGGACATGTTGCAGGAGAACATGAGGCTGCAGTAGGGACAGTACCAGGTGATCAGGGAGGACTTGAAGTCCATTAATACCACCCTGGTCTCCATTGCAGCGGTGCTGGCAGACATGACCAGCATTATTAGTGAGGCAGTCTCACAACAGCGGGCCCCTGCTACTGGCCAGATTACTGAACAGCCCTGCACCTCCGCTGCTGCTAGTGGCCAGGAGGCACCGCCACAGGACCAACAGGCCACCAGCACCCCTTCCCCTGCAGAAGGAGAACCACACCACAAATGTTCCCTGCTTTCCAGGCAGAAGCCAGAGACTGTTGCCAAGACCCCCACCAGGAAATGAGACTCTCTCTCCTGATTGTGACCCTTGTGTCCTACTCTGTCACCCTGTCCACCTTGAACTGCCGTTGCTCTCCTTCCTGTGCCCCCTGGGACAATGCACCTCTGCATTCAATAGACTTGACTCTACCCTGGACTTTCCTCCATCATCACCCCAGCCCATTGCACTTCTCCCTTTTCTTCTTAGCACTGAAATAAACACACTTTAAAAAAATTCAAATATTAGGTATGTCAAATTATTTAAGTATGTATTTGTTTAACAAGGTTTAAACATTGCAATTCAACTGCACAGTAATGTATACATAGGAAAGACTTGTAGTTGGCTGCATTGAACACACCAGGAGAGATAGTGGGGCACCAATATCTGTAAAAAGAGTTGCCAAAGGGTACAGTGAGTGGGCATAGAAGTGGGAATTCACAGCCTGCCAGTGAAAATGTGAAACACAAAACTTCAATGGAATGTGAAGTTACACAGTTTTACCTGTGTGTCATTTGAAGTATTGACGTATCACTGCAGTTCTGTTGTCCACATCCTCATCCTCTGCCTCCTCATCTTCACTGTCCACAGGGTCCACTGCTGCCACACGGCCTTCTCCAGCCTCCTCCTCCTACAGAAAAGGCACATTGCGTCTCAAGGCAAGGTTGTGCAACATGCAGCATGCCACGATTATCTGGCAGACCTTCTTGGGTGAGTAGCACAGGGATCCACCTGTTAGATGGAGGCACCGAAACCTGGCCTTCAGGAGGCTGAAGGTACGTTCTATTATCCTTCTTGTTCGCCCATGTGCCTCATTGTATTGTTCCTCTGCCCTTGTCTTGGGATTCCTCACAGGGGTCAGTAGCCATGAGAGGTTGGGGTAACCAGAGCCGCCTGCAAATATTGAGGGACAACTCTTAGCCACACACTATGCCATATGGCCCACACTATACCCATACACCAACATATGCTGGGTGGGAACCAGGGCTCACCTATTAGCCATACCCTGTGCCTCTGTATATGGGCTATCACATTTGGGATGCTGCTATTCCTCAGGATAAAAGCATCATGCACAGAGCCTGGATACTTAGCATTGACATGGGAGATGTACTGGTCCGCCAAACACACCATCTGCACATTCATCGAGTGAAAACGTTTACGATTTCTGAAGACCGGTTCATTCTGGCGGATGCAAATGCAATATGTGTTCCATTAATCGCCCCAATGATGTTGGGGATATGTCCCATTGCATAGAAGTCAGCCTTCACTGTGGCCAAATCATCTACTTGGGGTAAAACAATGTAGCTGCACATGTGTTCAATCAGGGCAGACAACACTCTTGTCAGCACTATTGAGAACATTGGCTGTGACATTCCTGCTGCCAATCCCACTGTCACTTTGAAAGAACCAGTTGCCAGGAAAAGGAGCACTGATAGCACTTGCACAAGAGGTGGGATCCTAGTGGCGTGATGGATAGCAGATATCAGGTCAGGCTCCAATTGGGCACACAGCTCTGTGATTGCGGCCCTGTCAAGTGTGTAGGTGAGGATAATGTGCCTGTCCTCCATTGTTGCCAAGTCCACCAGGGGTCTGTACACGGTGGGCTGTATCCATCTCCTATTCATCTGCAGCGGTTGCAATCTATGGGACAAAAGAGTGAGGAGCCTGACATAATATGTACATTGTAGCCACCACAGTTTAATGCATGATGTGATTTATCAATGTATTAGTAGTATATGTCTTGAATGTACAATTTTGATCTGTGACGCAGTTAGGATCCATGGTCAACCCCCCCCTTGAAATGACGTCCACCTGTCCTGTATGAAGGTACAGGTGGAAGTGAGGAAATTCCGCTGACGTGCGCCGTTGCGGGAGGCGGTCGGGAAGCACAGTGCAACTCCTCATTGGTTAATATTGGGCTCTATGAGGTACAGTGGCCAATGGTGATGTACGCCGGTGGTGACGGTATGCACCGCCGCGGACGTGACTGCCATTTTCTATCTGTTCACTCACTTGTTACCTGACGTTCAACAGGAGAGGACCTACACTGCATGTGCTGCTGTGACATGTGTCTGGAACCTACCATGGCCTGTGTGACTGCCTTCACCTCAGCGGAGTTGGAGCGACTGGTGGATGGGGTCCTACTCCAGTACGGACTGCTGTATGAGCCTCCAGACCAACAAGTGAGTACACTGTGAGCACGATGCATGGGCCATGAATGCATGGAGTGCTGTGTGTGAAGGCCTCGTGTAGGGTGGGGTTGGTGGATGGGCAGCGTGCAGCATGGGGATGGGAGGGCTATGGTGGGCCATGAGTGTAGGACGTTCTGACTGACACCTTGCCCTGTGTATATTTCTTCTGCAGGTCCTGCCCCATCAAAAAAAGGGTATTTGGCGTGCCATCGCCAGGGACGTGCAGACCCTGGGGGTCTTTGACAGGCAGAGCACCCACTGTCGGAAACGGTGGGAGGACCTGAGACGCTGGGCACGGGAGATCGCGGAGGCCCAGCTGGGGATGTCCTCTCAACGAGGAAGGGGTGCCCATCAAACCCTGAGCCCCCTGATGGCCCGCATACTGGCGGTGGCCTATCCTGAGCTGGATGGGCAGTTGGGCGCCTCACAGCAGCAACAAGGGGGTGAGTACAGTGCCCATCATTACTACTTACGCCTAGTGGGGTGGTATCCGGGTGGGGGAAGTGTGCCTGTGGGTGCCCCTAGGCCAGGGCTGACATTGCAGTGTAGGTCCCATGTTGGCCAGGGTTCTGATGTGATATTCCTCAAACCTAGTCGGCATCCACTACTGGCAGGGGTGTGTGGGTCCCAGGGTGTGTGGGTCCCAGGTATGCTGTAGTGGGTGGTATGTGTCCCGCCCCATGCCCTGGTGACTAGCATTGTTACTGGTAGTGCCATGCATAGTGTGTAGGGCTGTTCCCTGTGTGTGAGGGTGCTGTGTATGCCAACAGTAGTGCTGCTGCAGCCATTGACCCAGTGTATTCTTTGTCTTTCTCCCCCCTGTTTTGTTTTGTCATCCTGTCCTTATGTGCATTAGTATTATCTGGCGGAGGAGCAGAGGCCCCGGTGACGGAGGGAGCTGCATCCCACATGGCCCATGAGACCAAATCCACTGACGATGAGTGCACCAGTGGGACGGAGGGTGAAGGGAGCACCACAGTGGAGACTGGAGGGGACAGTTCTGACATCGACACCTCCTCCGATGGAAGCTCCCTGGTGGTGGTGGACACCTCTGTGGCCACCCCAACTACAGGTACAGCCGCCACCCCCATTCCAGAACCACCCTACCAGCAGCCCCTCAGCGAGTAGCCCGTGCCCGCTTACCCAGGAGGGTGGGCATCTCCTTCGCCCCAAGCACCACAGGCCCTGCCCCAGTTAGCCCTGCTGCCCTGAGTGAGGAGGCTATCGACCTCCTGAGATCCATCTCTGTTGGGCAGTCAACCATTGTGAATGCCATCCAGGGGCTGACAGCCCAAATGCAACAGACCGATACATTTCGGGAGGGCATTCACACTGGCTTGGTGGCCCAACAGAGATCAATCCAGGCTCTGGCCTCCTCTCAGATGGCAGCCATTGTCCCTGTGTCCACCCTCCCCCCTCCAACTTCCTCTACCCCATCCCATTGCCCTCAACCCCAACCTATCCCAAGCACACAGGCAGACGAGCATGCGCACAGGACAACACACAAGAGTGGCACAGGCAAACACAGGCACCTCACATCATCCCACAGGCACTCACACAAACACCATCCAGATGCAGACATACCAACATCCACTGCCTCCACAGTGTCCCCCTCCTCCTCCTCCTCCAACTTCCTTCCAGTTCTGTCTACACTCACACCTGCATGCACTACATCCTCATCCACTACATCAATCACCAGCACACCTATTAGAACACACAACTCACTGGCAGTCACCCCCCAACATCCATGCACACGTCCCCTGTAACTCTCCCACTGTGTCTGTCACCCCCTCCCAAAGTACACAAACGCAAGCACTCAGACACCCAACAGCCATCCACCTCACAACAGCATCCAGCCCATGCACCTGCACCCAAACAAAGCAGACAGACACCTCCTACAGCCACTCCCTCTTCCGCTAACCTCGCCCTCGCCGTCATCCCCTGCATCCAACAAAAAACCTCAGGTGGCAGATCCTTCTCATACCTCGCCACCAAAACCTGGAACACGCTCCCTACCAACCTGCGACAGACCCAAGACCTACTCACCTTCAGAAGACTCCTCAAGACATGGCTCTTCGATCAGTAACTTCAGCCCCCCCACCCCTCCAGCGCCTTGAAACCCTTGCGGGTACGTAGAGCGCTTTACAAATTCAATGATTGATTGATTGAGGCTCCATGGTGGTGTGGTTCTTCCCTGAGTCTCCACAGGTGAGTCGTTTCCCTTCTGTGCAGTGTTTCCACCAAGCTTTTGATGTCGTTGGTACCGCCCCGGAAAAGGTGGCGGTTTCCTGTCACATAATACAGTGGGCGGAACATTGACTTCTGCCTGGCTGTAGGCAGCTACCGTGGTGCCTGTTGATTCCGCCCTGGCGGTCGGTTTGTTAAAGTGGCTGTTTGTCTAAGCTCTTTCCACCATGGTCATAATTTGGCAGTATTTACCGCCAGCCTGTTGGTGGTATTACCACCACTTTATCACCGACCGCCAGGGTTGGAATGAGGGCCTATTTCTTTCTCCATTCATTCTACATCCATAAATGCACCCAAAAAGACTCATCATCCACACATTCATACATAGACTAACACACTCAGTCACACACTAATACATGCACTAACAAACCCAAATGCACACTGGTGCATACACTAACACAATACACGACACACTGAGGCATACACTGGCACACCCAAGCTCACACTGATAAATACACACACACACACTGATGTATGCACTGACGCACCCAGGCACACACTGATGCATACACTAACACGACCAGACACACTCTAATGTATGCACTAATATTTCCAGGCATACACTGACACATACACGCACACTCCCAGGCACACACTGATGCATGCAGGAACACACACAGATTCATATAGTTACATACCCAGGAACACTCAGTCATTGATATGCTAACACACCAAGGCACACACTGCTCATACACTAACATACTCAGGCACACAGTGATGCATACACTAACACATCCTCACACACACTGATACATACACTGACACACCCAAGCACCAACTGATGAATATACTAACACACCCAGCCACGCACTGATGCATGCCTTAACACATTTAGACACACAGTGATGCATGCACTAACACACCCAGGCCCATACTGATGTATTTGGTAACACACTCAGGCACACATTGATGCATTCAGTAACACAACCATTCACAGACTGATGCATGCACTAACATACCCAGGCATACACGGATAGACACACACACACCAAGGCACACACTGATGCATGCACTAACAAACACAAACACACATGGATAAATGCCCTTACATACTGAGGCACACACACCTGAATATACTAACACACATAGGCACACACTGATCATAAACTAACATACCCAGTTACACACAGTCATGCATACATTAACACACCCATGCACACAATGATATATATACTGAAATACCCATACACACACTGATAAATGTACTAACACACCCAGGCACTCACTAATGCATGCATTAACCCATCCAGTCACACAGTAATGTATTCACTAAAACACCCAGGCACACACTAATGCATGTCCTAAGACACCCAGACACACAGTGGTGAATAAACTCACTCTCTCAGGCACACACTAATGCATGCACTAACACACCCAGGCACTCAATGATGCACACACCAACACACCCAGGCACATACTGCACTAACACTAACATACACTAACATGCACTAACATACCCAGGCATACACTAATACTTACACTCACAATCCCAGAAACACATTGATGCTCTCACTAACACACACAAGCACACAATGATACATACACCAGGCACATACACACACTCATGCATACGCTAACACAGCTAAGCACACACTGATCATATACCAACGTACCTAGGCACACATTCCTGCATACACTAACACACCCACGCACAGACTGATGCATACACTGTCGCACCGAGGCACACACTGATGAATGCACTAACACACCCAGACACACAGTGATGCCTACACTAACGCACCCATGTACACACTAATGCATCGACTAACACACCCAGGCACACAGTGAGGCATACACTAACACTCCCAGAAACAGACTGATGCATGCACTAACATACCCAGGCATACACCAATGGATTTGGTCACACACCAAGGCAGACACTAATGCATGCACTAACAAACACAAGCACACATGGATAAATACCCTAACATTCCCAGACACACACTCATGCATACAGTGATGCATACACTAACACACCCAGGCACACACTCATGCATGTACTAACACCCAACACACATGCCTACCCCGACACACTTACACACACTTATACATGTACTAACACACCAGGGCAAACAGTCACAGATACCCTGACACACTCAGTCGCAATCTCATGCATACAGTTGCACAGCCAACCGCACACTAATGATACACTGACATGCTTATTCATAGAGAAGTATATATTAACACACCTAATAAAATGCACTGAACCATACGGTACAATTAACCAGACACAGAGTCAGCTCTTTGATCAAATGGTGGTTCTAAAAAGAACCTTTTAAAAAAAAAAAATCAAAAAAGCTTTTTTTCATTTTTTTTATTTTATTTTATTTTTTTTCCATCAAAAAAGTAAACACTGGAGAATAAAATCCAAAAAATCAAAATTGGATCAAAGGAACTGCAATGTTTCTTTAACAGTGATGTAGCCCAACATGATCAACAAAAGCTAAGTGATAAAAAAACAACTATCAATGGTGTTTTTTAATTGCGTCGAAAAATTCAGTGCCACTAGAAACGTTTAATGCCACTAGCTTGTGATACATTGCACAATGTATCACCATGGATCCCAACTCTGGACAGGTGTTAGAAATAGTCACCTCCTGAGGTTGAGGCTTCTGCAGCATCCCGAGATATTCCGGCTCTGTCCCTCAGCATATGGTGGTACACACGCTCATGGAAAGTTTCTATGTGTTTCCACATACTGGATATTCCATGGCTGTTCTTTTTTGAAGTACCACTTGTCAACTGTTTTCCACAAAAGTTACACTTTACGAACCTCGCAGATATCTTTTTTTCCCCTTGAAGGGATTGTGAAGTATTTCCATACTTCCCTTTCTTTTTTTGTCCCCAGATAGGTGTCCTTCCTCCTCCACATCTTGGATTACTTGAGGGTCTCCATGTTGAAGTGCAGTACTCCCTTCAGTCATCTTAAGCAGAAAGACAGACAAATTGGCATCCAATGCTTCTCCAAAAAGGTGTGGCAGAGAAATAACTGCTATTAGATGTGGTTTTAATAAAAAAGTGGGTATGGTAAAAAGTACCCAATGAAAAGACAGATGTTCTCTCTGTCATTGAGCTAATCCGCAGTTTTGGGCCACAGGTCCATGGAGCCGCTAATTTCATAAAATAAGTAAATTGTAAAAAAATATATATATACATCATTATTTATATCATACATAATATGTTCACCTTGATACCACTATTAAAAAGAGAGATCCCTATATAGTGAATTTGTTTTTAAAAACAATTTGCTAAATCTACGGTTCTGGATCTGGAGATCCAGATCTATTCTGATTTTATGATTGCAAGAAGGAACCATACAGTATGGCCTGTCTATCATTTCGGCACTGCAGAGGATATGCAGGTCCAAAAAAATGAAAATAAAAGCAATACACTTGCTTACATTATATATTTGGCCAAACAGATTTCTCATTGTTCTTTAACAGTTATTTTGTCTACTTTCTCCTTGCTTTTCCCTAATTGTCCGTGCATTCACCATTTTTTCACCCAACAATTTGCAAACCAACTCAATACTTTTCCATTAATTTCAGTACTTCCTATTTGCTTTTTCTTCCATATTTTGTATTCTGTCTCCTTCCTTACTCTACATTTTTACTGTTTTTACGTATGATGTCCTCTCATTTTCTAGTCCATTATCCCTGCATTTTCCCTTGCATTTTCTGCTTACTACTTGCTTTTGTTTACTCATTTTTTAGAGCCTGCTAACAATAAATATTACATTTTTCTGTGTTTTTTTTAAACGTTAATGTTGTCACTGACATATTCACCTGACACTAATGTTACTTTAACCTTTTTTCTAGTTTTTTTAATGTAAAGTAATAATTTGTTACTATACTTAAAGCCAACGCCCCCACCTTTCACGGTCCTTTGGCCATGAGCGGTGGGTATTGGCCACAGGACTTATGTTTTTAAAGGGAGAGATCTACATGCCCCCCTACCTGGACCTCATTAGGTTCTAGGGAGCCCATTCCCAAAGGCCACTACTTAGATTAAAGCAGGGGGGCCATGTTGCCCCTTTGCCCAAACTTTATTAGGCCCTGGGTGCCGCCTCACACCAGGGCTTATTTTTTTTTAATTCAAGGGTACGGGGTCTGCAGGGGGCCCCACCTCCTCAAGCCTTATTAGGACCTGTGGACCCAATCCCCCAGGGCTGTTTTATTAAATTAAAGGGGAGGGGGCTAGGTGGCTCCCCTCTCCGAGCCTTATTAGGACCTGCGGACCTCATCCCTCAGGGCCTTTTTTAATGAAAATGGAGGGGAGTTGCATGGCCCCCTCCCTGAGCATTGTTAGCTCTTGGGGACCCTATACCTAGAACCCTGTTATTAAAATTAAAGGGGAAGGAGGTCACGTGACCCCCCTCCCCAAGCTCAGGGTTGTTTATTTAAATTAAAGGTGAAAGGGGTCTCATGAATCCCCTCCCGAGCCTTATTAGGCCCTTGGGATCCCTTCCCTGTTGGTCTTTTTTTCATTGAAATGGGAGGGGGCTGCACGACCCCCGAGCCTTTTTAGGCCAGGGGATGCCATCCCCCAGGGCCAATTTTTTACCCCCAATGGGAGGGGACACATGGCCCCCCCTTTCTGAGCCTTGTTAGACCCTGGAACCCCCACCAGCTAGGGCCACTACTATAATGAAAAGGAAAGGGGGCCACATGGCCCCACCTTTCCAGCCTTTTTTGGCACCAGGGCCCATACTGTTAAAGGTGTGTGGCCTGGTATCTACCCAGGACACCCACCGTATTCCAGTTGGGGGTCGCAGGGGAGCCCCCTCAGCCCAACTCACTTCCCGAATGCAACCGGAGCCAGCATTGCTCCCATCTGGAGGGAGCAGCTATTAATGCTTCTCCATCCGGGTGTGAGAAATATTTTGATCCGTTTCCCTGCCCGCTTCAGTGTGAGTGAGGAAACAAGTAAAAAATCTGCTCTTGGCCATTGGTTTGTGTTTTTAGAAAGCGTGTCAAATGTATTTATGTTCAGTTTTTGACATTTGATGCAGGACACGGATAATGGTAAAGGTTAAATATTGAGGTTAAATTGTGTACAGAACAGAGTGGTGCAAGAGGAGAGCCATCATGGGACAAAGGGGACAGAATATAAAGTTGTGTGAAATATATTTAGTTATGGTGGACAGATTGCCATGTAAAAAGAATACATTACTGCAAAGAGTATATGGAGTTTGATTTAGGTATATGCATGTATAAACAAAGGTCGCTAAGAAACAGTCATTTGATGCTGAAGATCATACAGGCAGCACCAGAGAATCAATGTTCATCAAAGAATGATGTGGGAAATGAAAAAATAAATAAATTGTGAAACGATTGATTGACTCGAGGTACTTTGTACTTTATCACAGATAGGTTAAACATTATCCTGAGAAAATGTGGATGAGTTGTAATTAATGAGTTGTTGTGATAGAACGTACAACCAGGTGGTCGTGGGGGAGGAGCAATGAGATTATTTAGTACTTTGAACCTAAGAGGTGTTTCAGGAGAAGGAAGGTGTATGTGGCATAGAGGGGTGGAAATATGCTGGGATGGTGACATAACGATGATTTACACGTGGTTTATGGGCCGGGTTTTCACAGCCCATGTTGGGTGTTTCTAAGGTCATTCATCAGTGATTGAGCTGCTTTCATTTTTGCTTTCTTTCAAAAAATCTGAGAAAGGAGCTACTGTTTATGAGTACCAACTCACAGTAAGCAGTGCCAAGTATCCACTATTGGGGGTTTCTATATCCAGTATCATTGTGATGTTAGTTCTACATACAGGCTGTCAGCTACTAGAATAAAAACCTCAACCAGAATCAGCAATCATAGTTTTATCATCAACATATAGAGGTGTATCAGTGCTTTAGGGCCACCCATATTTGGTTATTGGTGGTTTTAGGCTCATTCACAGCAGATTTTGTGGTCCTAGTCCCACCAAACTTCGATCGTGGGATTTTCAACCCTCTCACACAAAAAGTATTTAGCAGAAGGCTCCACCTGGTTCTGGGAGCTTCAAACCATAGTTCAAAATTAACAATTATATAGTTTTCCAAAGCTCGCAACATACAAAGACCATGTACTTTGAAGAGAGTTTCTTTCTCCCATTATTGATTGAACTTGGCAATATGTGCGACAATAGGATGCGGGAACCTAGGGCAGTGCTTTGCTCAACATAGTGCTCACGTTGGGAAAATGTAGCGGACTATGCAGTGACAAATTTCGAGGGACAGGTGCAGTTAACTGGTGCAAAGAATGCTGTAGTTTCAGGTGAGTAGGGAGTTGCTCTAATAGCGCATCTGCCACTACCACTGTTTGTTTTCTTTTATGTATTTATTTATTTATTTATTTATGTGTTTCCGTGTTTATGTGTTTATGTAGGCGAGGTATAGTGCACTCTCTAACCTTTCAGTTACTTCTGGCCACAGGATACAGCAAAGGTTCGATCAGAAGAAAGCACACAAGGGAGAAAAAGCATTTGATAAGTTAGGATAGCTGCCACTAGCTGATGTTCTGGGATCACAGTCCCCTATTCATCCAGCAGTTACATTAGCATGTACGTTACCTTTACTTTGGAGACTTTACTTCTAATAAAATTTACCACAGCGCCTTTACACCAAGGAAACCGATGCATCGGGAGTCTCTACTTCACAAGTCAGTACATTAGGAGTTGTCTCTTTGAGTTAAGTGGTTAACGGTTGTGGGTGGTCAGGTTTTCAGGGTGGAGTTATATGCTTGTTTTAAGAGTTTTGGGTGGTTACTTTTAATTTTTAGTATGCAGAACGTTTTTAGGCTTCAGTGAAAGGTTTTCAGGAGCGAGTAAAAGGAATTCTAGAGACCATGCTTGATAGTGAATTAATTTTGAGGTGCCTTTTCTCTTAGGGCACAGGAATGGGTTGCAGGTAAAGAGTCATTGTAATATTAAGGCATACGGACGGGTCATTTCTTTAGGGGTGTAGAAATATTTATTTAGGAGTCTAGTGATTTTCAAGGACGAATATAGGGATTTTTAGAGGTTATGGATGGTCAGTGTATTCATTTGATTGTTTTTCAGTGGTCAGTATGTTCTCCAAAGTATGGGTAATTGGGATGTTATGAGTGGGTAGTTTTTTTCGGGGGTGCAATTTTTTTAATTTTCGTTGACAGGTTTTCAATGATGAGTTACAGGGCTTATCAGTGGGTACTGCCTTAATTTTCGTGGGCTCATTTTTAGGGGGTGATTGGGATGGTAGGTGTTAAGGTGTGTAGTTTTTTTAGAGTTGCTGAATTATATTTAAAGGTTTGCTGGGACGTACATGTGGGTAGTGAGGTAAATTGGGGGGAGCTTTCTAATTGTTCAGGATATGGTCCAAGGGATGGGTTAATTGGATGTTATGGGTGTGTCGATTTTTGGGAGCACAATTCTTTTTAGGGATCTGTGACAGGTTTCCAGGGACACTTTGCAAGGATTGAACGAGCATATGGTGGGTAATATATTCATTTTGAAGTGCTGCTCTTTAGGGTTTGCGGTAGAATGAGCGATATGGTTATTAGGATAGTATTGGATAAGGGTGGGTAGTTTTTTAGAGGTGCACAATTATTTTTGAGGGTTCAGAGAGAGGTTTTGTGGGTCAGTTTAAAAAGGTTTTAGACTTTATGAATGGGTGGTATATTTATTTTGAGGCTGTAAATGCCTCTATGTGCATGATCACTTCCATTTTCTGGAGTTATGCTGCTGGGATTTTGATTCTGTGCACTGGGACTCTGCTAACTAAGCCCCAGTGCATGTGCTCTGGCCCTTAAGACATGTCAAAATTGGCTATACTATTGATCGAAAAATACAACTTATCTGTGAATCTCTGGCATGTGGTGCAAAGTGTACCCAGGGCATGTAATTTAAATATCACTAGTAGAACTCAGCCTACATGTGCCACCATCAATAAAGTGACAGCACAAAAGATGACTGCAAGCCTGCAAGCAGTAACGTTTCCATGAAGGTTTAAACTGCAAATTAGACCTGTAAATAATAACCCCTTTTTACACACCTAACCCTTCTTTTGAAGTATTAATATGTCACTCCTAGGTTAGCCTTAATGCCCAATAAGGCAGGATGTATGAGTAGGACATGTAACATTTAAAAGTAAAATATGTTCTTACAGGGACAAGGCCCTCAAAGCTATTTTCACTGTATCAGTGTTAGCTGTTCCTTAGGAAAGCATTGTGAGTTAATATTACAAATAAATAAAGTCATCTCCACCTAGGAACTAGCTAAAAGGTTAATTCTTCGATTTCTTAAAATAATTATTATAAATGCTTTTCATCTGTAAAGTCAGATTTGAATAACATGCTTTCAAAAGGTAGTTTTAAAAAGTCACCTTTAACCTGGCTAAAGGCTTTAGAAGACCATTTGCAGGAAGTACCAACTGTTACCTAGGAGCTGATTAGCTCACTGATGAGGTATAAACTTGCTCCGAGAGCTGATGCAAAGGTCTTTGGTGTTGGGAGAGGTTGGCTCGCCCTTGAGAGGGTGGATTGGTATTTTTTGCCCTGTCTTTTGCATATCTTAAAATAATGCATACCTTGTCACTGGCAGATAGAGCTAATAGCTGGGCCTTCATTGCTTTTGATGTCCCAATAGGGCAAGTGTGTCCATTTATATAGCCACACCTCTTAATGGGCATAAAGCAGAACGCTTCAGCCATGTTGAATTTGGGTACGAAGTGCAGTGTGGGATTGTTTGCTTCCATGCAAATAGGAACGGCTCCAAAAGTGAAGATAGGTGCCCCTGGGAACGTTTTACCTATTGATTAGTAAGTAGCCAGAAGCCACCTCCATCTGCAAGCTAGTGAATAGATGTGGCACACCCAGGTATCTTCTTCAGGTCACTAATAGACCTGTGAAATGGCATAAGAAGGACTGCAACTGTTGTTGAGAATTGTGAGGAGAATCCTAAGGGCTGGGCATTCTGCAACATATCCCCAGGACGAAGAAGTGGACTACTAAGGTAAATTGTGTGACCTCCTGTTAACCTACAGGGATACAATTGCTGTATGAACCCCACTTTCCTAAAAGAGCCAAGCAGACTACTTTCACTTGGCCCTACCCTTGAACCTGCCTGTGGCTTTTGTTGGAGTGAGTTCTGACCTCCAACCCCTGTTCCGGAGGTCCTGGAACGCTTTGTTCATGTCAGAGTGTACCCATCCTGCCCAAACTTAAAAAGCCTGAACCTAAAAACCTTTTGCTAACCCTTTGCTTGGAGACCCACTGAGGTACTAGGACCAACTTGCCAGCCCAACTGCTGAGGGTGCCTCGCCAGGGGAATGGACTATGCCACATCTCCCACTACATTCTTCTCTGCAGCAGCAAATTCAATTCAATGATCCTGACACTCTTCAGCTACAGCCTGCAGCCCTGCTCTCCTGAAGAAATGCAACTTTCTGAAAAGAGTCCAAGGCAGTCATTACGAGTTTGGTGGTCAGAAACTTCCAACTGCCAAACTCCCACTGAGAAGACCGCCACAGTGCTGGAGATCTTCCCACTGGCATGGGCATTGGCAGTGTAGGGGCAGTAAAATGGCCATGAAAATCTGGTAGAGAACAAGGTTGTAATCAGCAGGGCAGGGCAGCGCTGACTTCAGCACCACTCTGGCTGATTACAACCAAGACAGCCTTTATCCCATCAGGATCAGAGATCCTGGCGGAGAAGATGGTCATAATGCGGCGGTCTGACTGCCACAGCCGCAGTGGTCCAACCGCCACTGACAGCGTGGCGGTCTTGTGACTGGTAGGCTCGTAATCAGGCCCTAAGTCTGAAGGAGGAAAACTAAACTATGCCTGACACTGAGCAGCATCCATTTGATAGCTTCCTGCACACAAATTCTAGAATTTTACTGCTTTGAACTTTTCTCACCTTCGTCAAAGGTGTCATTAAGATCTCATCCTTTAGAAACCTTTGTTGACGATCCCGGTTTCGAATCCAGTCTGCAGTCATCCTCTATGAGGACTCCACCTTCTTGAAAAGTTTCTAAGTCCGAACTAACTCTATGACCAATACCAACGTGGTCTTCGTATCTGATCCAGGCTTCATCAGAATTGGCTTCATATCTTATCCTTGTGTTGGTCTAGTGCAACCAGTTGCCCACAGTTGGCGTATTTTGGCATTATTTTCAATTCAAACTTTGAATATTCATACCTCCTGTGACATTTATTGGATTTTGTCATTTTGTTCATTAACATATTCTCTACTTTTATCAATTGAACTGGAATCTTTAATGTGTTGTGTTTTCAATTTTTTAAATGTGTTGTTACTTCTAAATGATTTACACAATTTACTAAGTTAAGCCCACCTGCTCTGTCACATAGCTACCAGGGGGTGAGCTCTGGTCTAAATTATTGAAACTTTTATTGGACCTAACAAGATTTTGATATTATTAATTGTGGTAGACTACCATTCACTCCAACCAATTATTCACTTTCCCACATGCATGCTCCTTTCTTAGAGTTCTGTGTTGGGTTGAGGTTATGGCTATTGTAATAATATGGGTCAAAGGGAGGTACTTTATTTAGAGGTGTGGAATAATTTTTTTAGGGTTCTGTGAAATGTTGTCAGGTGTAGGTTATAGGGGTTTTAGGATTTATGACCCGGTAGTGTGTATATTTTGGGGTGTTTCTTGGGGTTCATGATGGCTTATGAATTATAGGTTATTGAATTATTAGTGTTTATTGGTGGGAAGTTTTGGCCTGCCATAGGTTTAGGGTTCAGTGAGATATTTAAAGGGACAGGTGGTTAAAGGCAGGGATTTTAGGGGTTATTAGTGGGTATTGTATTGTGTTAGAAATGGGGTCTTTGGTTGGCAGTCAGGTTACCCCCTGTCCAAGCAAGGACCCTCACTCTAGTCAGGGTAAATCACACACAATCCAAATTATCCTGTGCCCACCCTCTGGTAGCTTGGCACTGAGCAGTCAGGCTTAACTTAGAAGGCAATGTGTAAAGTATTTGTGCAATAAATCATACAATAACACAATATAACACCAACAAAATACACCACACAGTGTTTAGAAAAATATATGATATTTATCTGGATATTTCCAGGTCAAAACGATAAAAGATGCAATATGAATTTGTAAAGATATCACTGAAAAGTAATCTAAAGTGTCTTAAGTCTTTAAAAAGCAAACAAAGTCTCTTTCAAGCACAAAGTACCTGGTTTGGAGTGGAAAATCTCCACAGAGGGCCGCAGAGGAGGAGATGCGTGGAAAAATGGTGTGTGCGTCGGTTTCGCCCCTTCACACATGGACTTGCGTCGTTATTTTCCATGCGGGGAGACGTGCGTTGTTCTGCGGGAAGAAAAATGGTGTGTGCGTCGGTTTCGCCCCTTCACACACGGACTTGCGTCGTTATTTTTCACTCAGGGAAGATGTGCGTCGTTTTCCGGCACGCGAGCCGTCTCCTTCTGTGGATCGCGGGATTACCAGATGTCCCAGGGTCTGTGCGTGGATTCCTCGGCTTGTTATCCTGCTGCGTGTCGTTCCGGGGGGCAGTACGTGGAATTTTCTTTCTCATGACAGGCATCGCGTCGATTTCCTTTCTGAAGTCGGGCGGCGTTGTCCAGGTGAGGCCGTGCGTCGAAGTTCCGGTCGCACGGCAGGCGTCGCGTTGAGCGCCATCTTTCCAGATTGGCGTGCAGTGAATTTTTTACCGCGGAGCAAGCTGTGCGTCAAATTTTTTGGCGCACACAGCATCCAGTTGAAAAAGAGAAGTCTTTTTGGTCCTGAGACTTCAGGGAACAGGAGGCAAGCTCTATCCGAGCCCTTGGAGAGCACTTTTACAGCCAGACAAGAGTTCAGCAAGGCAGCAGGCCAACAGCAAGGCAGCAGTCCTTTGTAGAAAGCAGTCAGGTGAGTCCTTTGAGCAGCCAGACAGTTCTTCTTGGCAGGATGCAGGTTCTGGTTCAGGTTTCTTCTCCAGCAAGTGTCTGAGGTGGTGGGGCAGAGGCCATGTTTTATACTAAAATGTGCCTTTGAAGTGGGGGTAACTTCAAAGAGTGGCTAAGAAATGCACCAGGTCCCCTTTCAGTTCAATCCTGTCTGCCAGGGTCCCAGTAGGGGGGGTGGCAGTGCTTTGTGTGAGGGCAGGCCCTCTACCCTCCCAGCCCAGGAAGACCCATTTAAAATGCAGATGTATGCAAGTGAGGCTGAGTACCCTGTGTTTGGGGTATGTCTGAGTGAATGCACAAGGAGCTGTCAACTAAACCTAGCCAGACATGCATTGTAAGGCACAGAAAGATTTAAGTGCAAAGAAATGCTCACTTTCTAAAAGTGGCATTTCTAGAATAGTAATATTAAATCCGACTTCACCAGTCAGCAGGATTTTGTATTACCATTCTGGCCATACTAAATATGACCTTTCTGCTCCTTTCAGATCAGCAGCTGCCACTTCAACAATGAATGATGGCAGCCCCAATGTTAGCCTATAAAGGGAGCAGGCCTCACAGTAGTGTAAAAACGAATTTAGGAGTTTTACACTACCAGGACATATAAACTACACAGGTACATGTCCTGCCTTTTACCCACAAGGCATCCTGCTCTAGGGGTTACATAGGACACACATTAGGGGTGACTTATATGTAGAAAAAGGGGAGTTTTAGGCTTGGCTTTAAAATTCCAAGTCGAAGTGGCAGTGAAACTGCACACACAGGTCTTGCAATGGCAGGCCTGAGACAAGGTGAAGGGGCTACTAAGTGGGTGGCACAACCAGTGCTGCAGGCCCACTAGTAGCATTTAATCTACAGGCCCTAGGCACATACAGTGCACTCTTCTAGGATCTTACAAGTAAATCAAATAGCCAATCATGGATAAACCAATCAACAGTACAATTTACACAGAGAGCATATGCACTTTAGCACTGGATAGCAGTGGTAAAGTGCCCAGAGTTCAAGAGCCAACAACAACAGGTCAGAAAAAATAGGAGGAAGGAGGCGAAAAGTTTGGGGATGACCCTGTCAAAAAGCCAGGTCCAACATGACCCCCCACCAGCTTAAAGCCAGGGCAGAACAATCACTATCCTGATGTACTTCCCTGTTTGAGGGGATAGAACAAGGACCCAGGCCCACAACAGCAGGGGCATGCTCCAGTTCTTCGCCTTCCTGACTCCAATTGGATCCCTCTGTCCATACTCTCAGGGCCCACTAAGCCAACCCATGGGGAACCTTTCTCCTTACCTGCGGATACCATCTGTGCAGCACCTAACCTTACTTTGCTCACAGACGTATCCCAGGAGCAGGATAGTACCACCAGGACCAACACAGTGGTGTTGCCCACTCTACCCCCGGGGTGTGACACTTGTCCCCTCCCCAGGGATAACTCTGTCCACCCGGACAGCAAGCCACAGTGGTTACTGACAGCTGTAAGGGATGAGAGCCAGGCCCCAGGCCTCTCAAAGCTCTCCAACCACTGTGGCTGTGGAGAGTGGGGGGAGGTAGCCCCAGGTGCTGGGCACCCTTTAACCACTCTCCCTTCCGCCAGGTCAGGGATGACAGCCTGAACCTGGTCCTCCTCTCTGGGGCATCGTACCCTCCCTTCTGGAGCGGTACCCCCAGAGTCCAACATGGTCAGGGTGCTTATAGAAGCAGCCCTGTACCATCCTCTCACCAGTGCAGGGCTGTTAACCTGCCACTGGTCCTCCAACCTGGGGTCTGTACCTTCAGGTTGGACTAGGGCCCGGGGTGAGGCTTCCCTCCCCCTGCCCTCCCTTCTGGGGTCCAGCACCCTCCAACTTGGAGTGGCCTCCTCAGAAGACAACATGGTAGGGGCACTGTTATCAGTAGCCCCTCCCTCCAGGTCAGGGGGGACACCCTGATCCTGGTCTTCCAGCCCAGGGTCTGTACCCTCAGACTGGATCACTGCCTGGCAAACCAGGACTTTCGGGGGGCACACCTAACCCCCACCAGGTCAGAGTTTAACCCCTGCACCTGGCTATCCAACCCAGAGTCACCACCCTGAGGTTGAACAATTGCCTGGCACACCAGGACTTCTTGGGGGGCACACTGACCCCCCACCAGGCCAGAGTTTAACCCCTGAACCTGGTCATCCAACCCAGAGTCACCACCCTGAGGTTGAACAATTGCCTGGCACACCAGGACTTCTTGGGGGCACACTCAACCCCCACAAGGGACACACCGTCCCCAAGGGCCACACAAGAGTCTGGTTGGTGCAGGTCTCCTGACCTCTACCCATCTGGCAGAGTCTGGATCTCCCCCAAACCAGAAACGGTTTCACCTAGGTCATTCCTGGGGGGCTTTGCTCTCAGAGCTGACCCCTGACTCTCCAGGACCTCCACTGGGGTCCACAACCCCTTCTTAACCCTCTGTCTGGACTTCTGCACCTCCTCACTAGGAGTGGTACTGCCATACACCAGAACTGGTGGGATGCTGACTACAGTCACCCCCCCCCCCAAGTTCTTCTGACACCGCAGGGCCTCCCTCAACAGGTGGCCCTACGGTACAGGCTAGGCTTCCCTCCTGGCATTCCCTCATGGAACCCTCTAGGACCTGGGACCTACCTGGAACACTACAATCCTCTCCCACCTCACTTGGTTGGGAAACATCTAGACCACTCCCTTCAGGAGCACCCCCAAATGCCTCTTCAGACTCTCTGGTACTCACCCAGAAGTCTGCCTCCATTGTAAGCTCCCTGGGGTGAGAGAACTCACACTCCACCTGGTGTTGGCGTAGCTCTGGAAAATAAGGACCAGACATATGCTCTCCAGCAATTACATCACTCTGCCCTTCACATGTATTAACCACAGTACCCTTCACCCAACCATCCAGTGACTCAGCCTTGAAATAGCACTCTACATCACCCTCCTGAGACTGGTGAGACAGTATCTGACTGTCCCTGACACTCAACCCATACTTTTCTGGGGTGTCTCCACACTCTATATCCAGGATGTCCACCAGGGGGAAACCCCTTTCCCTGTCACTCTCTTCTAGAGCCAGTAAAGTGTCCCTCCCCCCAGTAGGAATATGACTCCCTGTGCCAGTTCCCCAATCCTTCTCAGGGACCCTGTGCATAACGTGTACTACCTCATACTCTTGAACCACCTGGGGTGTGTCAACTCCCTTCTTCAAGTTGGGCACCACATCTCTGGGCTTGTGCACTTCTTCAGCAGCACTGGATGCAAGATTTTTGCTGCCACCACCTGAACTGGACTCAGCCCTTCCGGCTTCCAGTTTCAGCTCTTCACAGCTCAGCTCCTGAGCTGCAATCCTTTCTTTTTCCAAGGCTAAGGCTCTTGCTGCCTCGGCCCTTTCAATAAAGTCATGTAGCTCCTCTCTCCACCGCTCTGCCTCTAGGAGCTATTCATCTCTCACTGGTTCTCTTTCCTCATCTGAGTAGTCCTCCTCCTCATCTGAGCAGTCCTCCTCCTCATCTGAGGAGTCCTCAGCCATTTGTTTTTTTTCTGCCTGTTCCTCTGCCCATCTTTCTCCCCCCCAGGCTATGTAGATATCTAGCAATTCCATCTTAGTGGATCTCCTTGACATAGGAAGTCCCCATTTTCTGCAAAGCTCCCTTAGCTCAGCCTTGGTGAGGGATTCAGTAGGCACAACGTATGGCACACGGTAGGTACCCATTCCCAATATGACAAGGTATCACAGGCATACCAAAATCCAAAGTCCAAAATATCAATAATATATCCAGGAGGACATCAGAGAACCAAAAGCAAAAATATGAAAAATCAAGTTGACCTTCAACTGTGGGTAGGCAGTGAAATACTTAGCTACTGTATGTCACTGCACAAATACAAGTCCTATCCCACCGCTGCCACCAATGTTAGAAATGGGGTCTTTGGTTGGCAGTCAGGTTACCCCCTGTCCAAGCGAGGACCCTCACTCTAGTCAGGGTAAGTCACACACAATCCAAATTATCCTGTGCCCACCCTCTGGTAGCTTGGCACTGAGCAGTCAGGCTTAACTTAGAAGGCAATGTGTAAAGTATTTGTGCAATAAATCATACAATAACACAATATAGCACCACAAAAATACACCACACAGTGTTTAGAAAAATATATGATATTTACCTGGATATTTGCAGGTCAAAACGATAAAAGATGCAATATGAATTTGTAAAGATATCACTGACAAGTGATTTAAAGTGTCTTAAGTCTTTAAAAAGCAAACAAAGGGGGTCATTCCGACCTTGGCGGGCGGCTACTGCCGCCCGCCAGGCGGAAACCGCCATGCGGCTGCCAATGCAGCAGCACTCACGCGGCTGCCAATGCGGCCGCACTCACGTGGTCCCCATTCCGACATTCCCGGTGGGCCGGCGGACGCAAACCAAGTTTGTGCCCGCCGGCCCAGCGGGAATGAGGCCACAACACAGGAGCCGGCTCCGAATGGAGACTATGCAGACAGTGAAAAGCTGGCCGGGGCCCTATTAGGGGGCCCCTGCACTGCCCATGCCAATGGCATGGGCAGTGCAGGGGCCCCCAGGGGCCCCAGGACACCCCTTACCGCCAGCCTCTTCCTGGCGGTGAAAACCGCCAGAAACAGGCTGGCGGTAAGGGGGTCATAATCCCCAGGGCAGCGCTGCTTGCAGCGCTGCCCTGGCGGATTATCACCGCCGGGGCAGAAACGGCGGAAAACTGCCAGCCCCGGCAGAGTGTAAAGCTGCGGTCAGAATAGGGAAGAAAGCACTGCCAGCCTGTTGGGGTGCTTTCAGTCATTATAGCCCTGGCGGTCTCGGACCGCCAGGGTCAGAATGACCCCCAAAGTCTCTTTCAACCACAAAGTACCTGGTTTGGAGTGGAAAATCTCCGCAGAGGGCCGCAGAGGAGGAGATGCGTGGAAAAATGGTGTGTGCGTCGGTTTCGCCCCTTCACACATGGACTTGCGTCGTTATTTTCCACGCGGGGAGATGTGCGTCGTTCTGCGGGGAAAAAAATGGTGTGCGTGTTGGTTTCGCCCCTTCACACACGGACTTGCGTTGTTATTTTTCACTCAGGGAAGACGTGGGTCATTTTCCGGCACACAGGCCATCTCCTTCTGTGGATCGCAGGATTACCGGATGTCCCAGGGTCTGTGCATGGATTCCTCGGCTTGTTATCTGGCTGCGCGTCGTTCCGGGGGGCTGTGCGTGGAATTTTCTTTCTCACGGCAGGCGTCGTGTCAATTTCCTCTCTGAAGTCGGGCGGCGTTGTCCAGGCGAGGCCCGGCGTTGAAGTTCCGGTTGCACCGCACGCGTTGCGTCGAGCGCCATCTTTCCGGATCGGCGTGCAGTGAATTTTTCACCGTGGAGCAAGCTGTGCGTCAAATTTTTTGGCGCACACGGCGTCCAGTTGAAAAAGAGAAGTCTTTTTGGTCCTGGAGCCCTTGGAGAGCACTTTTACAGCCAGACAAGAGTTCAGCAAGGCAGCAGGCCAACATCAAGGCAGAAGTCCTTTGTAGAAAGCAGTCAGGTGAGTCCTTTGAGCAGCCATTCAGTTCTTCTTGGCAGGTTGCAGGTTCTGGTTCAGGTTTCTTCTCCAGCAAGTGTCTGAGGTGGTAGGGCAGAGGCCCTGTTTTAAACTAAAATGTGCCTTTGAAGTGGGGGTGACTTCAAAGAGTGGCTAAGAAATACACCAGGTCCCCTTTCAGTTCAATCCTGTCTGCCAGGGTCCCTGTAGGGGGTGTGGCAGTCCTTTGTGTGAAGGCAGGCCCTCCACCCTCCCAGCCCAGGAAGACCCATTCAAAATGCAGATGTATGCAAGTGAGGCTGAGTACCCTGTGTTTGGGGTATGTCTGAGTGAATGCACAAGGAGCTGTCAACTAAACCTAGCCAGATGTGGATTGTAAGGCACAGAAAGATTTAAGTGCAAAGAAATGCTCACTTTCTAAAAGTGGCATTTCTAGAATAGTAAAATTAAATCCGACTTTACCAGTCAGCAGGATTTTGTATTACCATTCTGGCCATACTAAATATGACCTTCCTGCTCCTTTCAGATCAGCAGCTGCCACTTCAACAATGTATGAGGGCAGCCCCAATGTTAGCCTATGAAGGGAACAGGCCTCACAGTAGTGTAAAAACGAATTTAGGAGTTTTACACTACCAGGACATATAAACTAAACAGGTACATGTCTTGCCTTTTACCCACACAGCACCCTGCTCTAGGGGTTACCTAGGGCACACATTAGGGGTGACTTATATGTAGAAAAAGGGGAGTTTTAGGCTTGGCAAGTACTTTAAAATGCCAAGTCGAAGTGGCAGTGAAACTGCACACACAGGCCTTGCAATGGCAGGCCTGAGACAAGGTGAAGGGGCTACTTAAGTGGGTGGCACAACCAGTGCAGCAGGCCCACTAGTAGCATTTAATCTACAGGCCCTAGGCACATATAGTGCACTCTGCCAGGGTCTTACAAGTAAATCAAATAGCCATTCATGGATAAACCAATCAACAGTACAATTTACACAGAGAGCATATGCCCTTTAGCACTGGATAGCAGTGGTAAAGTGCCCAGAGTTCAAAAGCCAACAACAACAGTTCAGAAAAAATAGGAGGAAGGAGGCAAAAAGTTTGGGGTGACCCTGTCAAAAAGCCAGGTCCAACATATTGCATTTGTTGTGTTCGTTTTTAGGGTTGAGCGTTGTGTTGGAAGTTATTGTAATACTAGTGATTAAAGGTGGGTAGTCTTTTTTTTTTAAGTGTAACATTATTTTTATGCTTCAATAACAGGTTTTCATGGAGGAAGTATAGGGATCTCCAGCATTATAAGTGGGAACATAGGTTTGGACTCTTCTCCTGGGAAGTCTCTCAGCCTGCAGTCCCAGGCACAGTCCTTCCCACTCTGAGCAGGCAGGCAGGCTTCTAGGCATTAGGTAGGCCAAATATTATTCAGCAAATTGCACTGACATTACATGATTTTCCTTCACATATGGGAGCCTGACTGTCAAATGAATACAATCCCTTGATCACAGCAGCTCTTTAGCACTCTGCAGAACACTCCCTCCGCTGTTCATGAAGCACTTGAAACTGCAAAGAGTGGGTTTGTTTGGGTCCTACCTTTATACTCATTTTCTAGACTGTGGATATTGATCCACTGACTAAAGACCAGGGATTGGTTTGAGGTGGTTCCTTTTATAATTAAATTTTCTTATTATAGTGTAGACGATTGAGCATATTCACAAACTGCACTTTGTAGTCCATTTTGTAGTACTATATTCATACTACAAATGTACTACACCATGCAATTCACAAACTATGAGCAGGTGCCTGTGGCTCTTCTTTCCTATCCTTTTCTGTAAGTAGATCTCCAAACCGAATATGAAGTCTTCGCACACATAAGTAGATGTTGAAGCAGTAAATGTGGGAAGGACCGGTGGCAGTGACTAGAAAATTGTGAATATTTACCACTAAATGAGAGGAGTTTAGGGTGGCATAAGGAGAGGTTAAGACAGGGTTAGTAAGGAGTCTAATGCGGGACAGGCATCCACCCACAAGGAGTAATCCCACTCCTATTCACATACTGCACTTCTATAGTAAACTACTGACAACAAGGACCAAAAACAGTAGTAATTGCACTCCAATTGAGAGCACAAAAAAGTTCAGCACCCCATACTGCCAACCACTAGTACTTCAGAATCCTCCCACAGAATATAATAGAGTCATGGGTTTAAAATAGACCCCCCCATAGGAAATAATGTTAACTTAAATTATTTTAAATATTACAAAATGATAAATAAATATACCATGTTGTTAAATGTTAGACTTGGCATACTTGGTGTGGTCTCCCCTAACATTTTGCTGTTAGGTTGTTTTCCAGGTTGTTGAGGTGTGCTATACTCTGTTTTTGCTGTTTTTGTTACTTTGGGCACTTTACCACTGCTATCCAGTGCTAAATTGCAAGTGGGCCAATGTAAAATGTATGTGTAATTGGATTTCCATGATTGGCATTACTGGTAAGCCCCTAGTACAGTGCACTAGAGGTGCCCAGGGCCTGTATATCGAATGCTACTAGTGGGCATTGTGCCACCCACAAGAGTAACCCTGAAACATGGCCCAGACCTGCCACTGCAATGTCTGTGTGTGCAATTTTAAACTGTCAATTTGACTTGGCAAGTGTATCCACTTGCCAGGCCTAAACCTTCCCTTTTCTTACATGTAAGACACCCCTAAGGTAGGCCCTAGGTAGCCCCATGGGCAGGGTGCAGTGTATGTTTAAGGTAGGACATATACTAATGTGTTTTATATGTCCTGACAATGAAATACTGAAAATTTGTTTTTCACTGTGCAAGGCCTATCTCTCTCATAGGTTAACGTGGGGCTACCTTTAAATATGATTAAAGTGTAGATTCCCTTTGGGAGCAGATGGACATGTGGAGTTTGGGATCTCTGAACTCACAATATAGAAATACATATTTTAGTAAAGTTGGTTTTTAGATTGTGTGTTTGAAAATGCCACTTTTAGAAAGTAGGCATTACCTTGCTTAAACCATTCTGTGACTTTACCTGTTTGTGAATTCCCTGTCTAGGTTAGTTTGATAGCTGGGCTGTTTGCACCTCTCTCTAGACAGTGACACAAAGGGAGCTGGGGTGTAGCCTGCATATCCTGATGAGCCATCTGTGTTAGGAGGGAGGGGAGGAGTGGTCACTTACACCTGAAAGGGCTGTGCCTGCCCTCACACAATGCAGTCTCCAACCCCCTGGTGTTTGTCTGGGGCCGGGCCTGGGCAAGGCAGGATCTCCCAAACAAGAGAGACTTTTCTTTAAAGTAAGCCTACTTCAAAGGCAGAAATGGATATAAGAAGGGCACCCACACCCTCAAAATTAGATCACTTCTGGACATCTAGAGAAACCTCTGCCTGGAGAAGACCTGAAGAGCTGAGGAGAAGTGCTGCCCTGCCTGTGACTGTGCTTTGTGGAGCTATCCTGCAGTTGATGCTGATTCCTGTGCAAGGGGACAAAGACTGGACTTTGTTGTGCATTCCTGCTTGTGAAGAAATCTCCATGGACTTGTCCTGAGCTTGCCTCCTGTTGTTGAAGTCTCAGGGCCATCAAAGACTTCCCCTGCCAGCACCTTGACTCTCTGCTGTGACTCCTGCCCTGCCAAGCGGTGCCCTATCCAGTTCCTGGGGCCTTGAAATGTGAAGTGAGCAGACCAAGACTGAAAATCCACGCACAGACCGTCATGCGGGCACATTTTCAATGCACCTGCCGAGATGCGGCTGAGAAACTATGGGCTCCAGCTTCACAGCTGAAATCTACACTCCACCTGCATCACGGCTGGAAGATTGATGCATGCGGCAGGAGATACGACACGCAACACCCGCTGATTGAGGCTGTTAACGTCGCAACCCCACATAGCGTATTTTTTTTCATACCGTGCGACTGGATTTTCTACTCAACATCGCTGGGTGCAGAAAAATGAAGCAAAGCCTGCCCGGACCCGAGGTACCTGTCCGGATTGACGCATCGCTCTCCTGCTGAGAGGAAAAACAACGCGTGACGACTGGAGGAGGAACAACGCATGGGCACACTTTAGTAGTGAGAAATCGACACATGGCTGGCCTTTTCTGATGCAAACTCGCCTGTTATTTTGATGCAACCCAGGTACTTTTTCATGCTAACAGTGTTAGCAATGTTTCCTAAGGATTTAAGACTCTTTCTGCTTTTTAATTCATAACTTGGCTTGTGTATGGTGGATGTTTGTCATTTTGGTCTTTTTTACTTAGATAAATATAACCTATTTTTCTACACCTGTGTCGTGTCATTTTGTAGTCTTTTCACTGTGTGTATTGGTACAAATACTTTACACCTAGACTCTGAAGTTAAGCCTGCCTGCTTGTGCCAAGCTACCAAGGGGGTGAGCAGGGGTTAACTGAGGGTGATTCTCCTTTACCCTGACTACAGTGAGGGTCCTTGCTTGGATAGGGGGTAACCTGACCCCATTTCTAACATTAAAAAAAGTCTACAAATACTACATTTTTAATTTAATTTAATATATTCAAAATAATTTAGTTTTAAATGTAAAATAAGTTGGTGATGCTGCAGCATTTTTTTTCCTTTGGTTTACTTTTAAACTAAATATATATTTTATTTGTATGAATACTTATCATAAAGATATTTTTGCTAATATTTTCTAAGTTTAATAAACCTTTAAAAAATGTTCCCCATAATTTACAACAGGGAGACTCTGCTGTATGTATGCATGGGAGCGTTCCCCCGTCAGGGAGGCCGAACAAATGGCACAAAGTGATCAGATTTTTTTGCAACAGTTTTTTTCGGCACTTTTAACGCCTGCCTAGAGTAGGCACTAAAAGGAGGTACACCATTGATTACAATGGGCCTCAATGAGAAGAAGGACTAGCGGCAAAAAATGTACGCTAATCCTACAAAGCTCCGGACTAGCAATTAATTTTGACGCAAGTCCCCTAACTACCGCCATGGTGCGCCATATTTTAAATATGGCGCACACATGGTGGTGTTAAGGGGGCGCTAAGGGGTGCAAGAAAAGTGGTGCAGCACTGTGTGCGGCGCCACTTTTCTTAAATATGTTCCTAAATGTGTTGGCAAGTCTTATTTCCTGGAGGTATTTGTTCTTGAAGGCAACGAGCCCCATGCTGAAGTTATAACCACTGCTTCACCAGATCCCCGGCCTCCAAGTTCTGCGACATATAGAGAAAGTATATGGGGAATGCAAGTAGAGAACTGAGCCAAAAAAGGTCTCAGAACTCGACCTGCCAAACTGCGTTTGTGTGCATGCACTTCAGAAGTTTATTCTTGAACCCACAGTCGTCACTCACTGTAACAATATAATCTGGTTTTAGGGGCATTTGTCATCCTTAAAGCCTAATCCTCAATCTGGGAGTACACATTGGGAGACCCTTGTCATCCAAGCTCCACTTGAATGACCAACAACAATGAAAAAGATGGAGCATTTCTAATGGATTTGTATGAGTGTCAACCTACCTGGAAGAAAACACAGAGCTCGTGTGAAACGTGGATTTAGCTGGAATGCACGTCTTTTCACTTTGTACAGCAGACATTAATTGCCATTACCACTGTTTCTAAAATTGAACCTGGCCCTCATTATGACCTTGGCGGTGCAGACCGCCATATTACAACCACAGCGGTCTGGCGACTGCCTAACCACAGCATCCCCACCCGTCCTGCTGCTTTACCATGGCCTGCAGGGCTGGAGGCTTCCACCTGCAGCCCAGCGGGAGTCAAATAACTGCAGAGGTTATTCCGACTAGGGACACTGCCAGCATTTTCCTGGCAGTCTCACCGCCACGAAAATGCTGGTGGAAATGTATCCCGATGACAGGAACTTGTGTTCCTGTCATCGGGATACCCGCCAAACACCTCTGCACACATGCACGCATTAAATCACACACACACAATCACACACATGCTCCGGTGACACTGTGCCCTGTGCCATATTTACAAGGCCTCTTCACACTCAGCACTTTGCGTAGAAGGGGCTTGCAATAGGTGTTGCTGTGGGTGTGCCAAAGCAACACCCATAGCATTTTGATGCTGCCTCAGATTTACAAGTTTTTGTAAACCTGAGGCAGCACCAAAATTTAACGCCACCCCATGGGTGGCGTTACAGTGGCACACTGAGGAGAAATGCTTTCATTTCTGCTTGCTTTTTGCTCTTTCTATGTGTGCTGCTAAAACAATGTTTATGTGTAGGAAGGTGTTCCTGCCTGCATAAAATCAATCTCCCCCTCAACGCAGCGATCCATGCACTGTGTTGCAAGGGTTGCTGTGTTGACCCACGGCAGCAAATGTAGCACCGATGCAGGGGGAAACACAGGGGTGCACTGTATTGTGTTAAATATGGCGCATCCCTGTGTTTTGAAAATGATGGTGCGGGATGCTGCCCAATTTGGCACAGCGACGCGCACCGTCATTCTCTTTTAAATCTTCATGTGCACTTGTAAAGTGATCAATATTTGTGTGTAGAAGGCTCCCATGATTGTAGCTGTCTCTTTTGGGAAAGGCAGATACCTCCCATGTCATGTACCTATGGTCAGTAGGAGTGCCCTTTTGGGGCTTCTTGTAATGCGATGACAAACAATTCTGTTGCTTTTTACTACTCAATACTTTAGATGTGGTGTCCTAAAGCACTTGAGTTTATAAATTAATTACACTAATGAATCCTGTGCAGTAATATGGACCTGGCTCATCCCAAAGACAATGTCAACAACTGGGCGGTGAAACTACCTCATCAGAAGTCTTTCTGGATAGCGTTCCTCACCAGAAAATAATTGCTTGGCCAGCTCCTAATTCTTTATTTAAAAAGCTCCAATGATCTGAAATTAGTGTGAACCCTTTTAGAAAGAATAATATGATGCCACCCACAAAAACGAAAAATTTCAGCCAAAATAATATTGGACAATTTTTTCAACTATTGGTATTTTGGAAAAAGGAGAAAAGTGAGATATTTTTGAAAAGGTATGGTTATCACATGGTAGCCTCTTGAAGGCGGAAGATCCATTATAAAATATGTTGAAATCATATGCTCACATTCAAAAGCTAATTACAAATATAAGGCAGATAAAAGACAGGGTGTTCTTGTCCATCATCTTTGAGAGCAATAGGAGCAGTCTATTTTCACAATAAACGTCTCTGAAGTATTAGGAGGAGTCAAAATTTGTGCTTGATTGAACATCTGTTTGAGTGACCTAAATGACATATCAGCTTAATACTTCTAGTAAACACATTTGTTCATATTTTTGTTTCTTACAACACAAATATTGTCCCTAGATACCTTTGCAAAAAATCCTTAATGATTTGATGATGAGAGGCTTGTAAATCCAAGGAAACTCTGTGTCTCTTACATCGCTTTCCACCAGAGAAAAATAGTCACATAAGGATGGAATGTGGATGACCTCTACAGTTATTGAGCTGTTTCCCTACCCCAGAACATACCCAACAGCCTTTCTGAACCCCTGAGGAAGCAGATTGAGGGGTGTATCTCCAAACTACCATCCTGGAAGGAGAAAGCTCACTGCACAGATGGAGTAAAGTGGTTGAATAAAAGGAGTGGTGGTGGCCAACCCACAACAGGCCCGACAGTTTCTCTTCAACCACTGGAGCAGATTGTGGGTGATAACCTCCAATCTGACACCAGTAGAAAGCCCAATGGTTGCTAGGGATAGATTGTTTAAAGATAATTCAGTAGGGGGCTACCACATTCTGACATTGGGCTGCTAGCCCATCTCACAAAACCTCAAAAGTCTTTCTGACCCATGGGGCCTAAAGAATTCACATCACCTTGGTAAGTGAGAGCAAAAGTTTGATTTTTTTGTGTGTTGTTTTGACAAAGTGAAGCCAACATACAGGCATGGCTACTGTCTGATGTGTGTAGTATTATTCACAACACATATTGGTTTGAGAAATTACCTGCAAAACTGTTACCTTGGAGAGTGTGGTCTGTCAATTATTTCTGCTCACATAGCTATCAAAGGCAGGCAGCCTTGTAGCAATGAGTGATGGTTTTGAACTTAGTCTGCACTCTGTGCACCTAAGACATTATTTACCTGCTATTACCTTTAAATACTGCAACATAGCATACCTATGTTCATCATTAGCCCAAATCAACTTTACCGTATGCTACATATCCAATGTGCCGACTTTAAGAGACATTTGTAAAGTAAATGTATACTGCTTCATATGTACACAGCGTACGTATTCTAAAGTTACAGAACAATGTACCATGTTTTGTCTAGTAGGTGGACCAGAACCATACACAGTTGCAGAGGTGGAAACATTCCAGGATCCCAATGCTACTGTTGTGTAGCCATTTTAGTTATCTTCATACACGTTATTTTAGCAAACTAGGCCTGCTGCTGTGCACTTTAATCTAGACATATTTTATTCAGCTTTGTTTATTATTTTAACAATAGCCACATTTGCAGTCTTGTTTTATTTCTCTCTGTCTAGCTGTTCTTTGCATAGGTCAGCACTGCGTTCTTAAACAAGACATTTCTTTCACTCTGTGCTTTTCTCTAGGTTGCAGTAAGATAGTTTGCCGGTAAACGTGGTAACACTTTGTCTCTAGTGTACATAGAAACATACACAACCTTACGTAGGGACATTTTCTCAGAACATCAGCTTTTTTATTATAAAAATATTTCTCTGTCCCATACACGTTAGAGAGAGATTCCAGCCTAATGACCACAACTCTATGCTGACTGCTGAATGATTTGCTTCCACTCCTTATGTAGACTACAGGCCTCTTGTTCTGTTATGAGGGATGGTGTCTTCCCAGGGGAACCTAAAGGGCAGAAAGCTTAACATTCTGTGCTGTAACATACCCTAGGTAGGAATTACTTTAACGATTTTAGTGACAATATGGTAGCGTTATTTTTATGCTTCACTCTCCTTGTCACCATTTTAATCCTGTCATGCTTTTTCGTCCTAATTATTGCAGTACATGCTTTATTATCCAAGATGCAGTTGCTTCATTAAAACCTTAATAAAACATATACTACCTCTGATTGTCTTTGTATATGTGAGACTAATGTAAATGAGAGAAAAAGATGTGACTGAGTGACCACGATTTCCCTGAGGAGTACATTTTGTCATGCCCTCGGCTGCCCAGTCATCCCTGCTCTTGAGTAGAGATGAGGCACTGCTAGTTAGCCGGAGAAAAACTCGGAAAAGGCCGACAGGTGTCACCTGTAGTGGGTTAGACTCAGTCCCCCACACTGCAAGTGATTCTGCTGCCCAAATCCAGTAATCTCATAATGAATAATGAGATCCTACATGACACTACCAGTGAGTGTCAGCTGAATGTTTACTGTGCTCTCTAAGGAATGTGTGATTGTCCATAGTAATCATTTACTTAGATTCCCCTCAAAGACCACATTTACCATGATATCCAACATCATGGGTACCTGAGCATCTCTCAGATCGCTGCATATTAGTGACATATGAGAAGGGGTAGCAGAGGAGCAATGTCCAACATGACATGTTTTTTTAAGAGTGTTTCAGAAGGAAAGTCTATGTGAATCAGCCTTTGGCTGGGTCAACTTTAATCTGCCAGTCTGATGCATGTTGCTAGTGTAGTTGTACACATGGCAATGTATGGCATTTTTCTTTTGCAGATCCACATAGAAGTGAGGATTCCTGCCTCAGTGCAGACAGAATAGGTATAATCAGATATGGCATGTCACTAGTCCACACATGGTAATGCATTTAAAGGCAATGCTGCACAGATGGGAAGAGGTAAATGACTTAATGGATTGTTACTGTGCAGGAAGGTATGCCTTCCTGCACAAACATAATCCAGCATGCAACACAGGCACCCGTGAAACATGTTGCACATGTGCTTGTGTTGACACTAGGTAGCCATAATGGCATCAGCGCTGGGGGAAGGAACAGAAATGTACAGTTTTTTAAATATACATGGCATTTCTGCCCTTTTCCTGTGGCTCAGTGCTACACAAAATGGTCACTTACTGTGCTGCCCGGGGCCAGTATTGTTGTACTTTTGCCCCTCTGGGCATGGTTCTGCACATGTTCCTATGTGGGGGTACTTCAGATGCCCAACACCTGACATTCCTCTCAGGTAAGGAATTGATCCTCTGACACCCACATTCCATTCCATTGCTTTGCAGCCTAGATTTGACTGCATGGTGCCACGGGATTTCCACAAGTTTCATGGTGCAAGGGGGTCATGCATTATCCAAGTCAGGGTGGTCAGGGTTCCTATTTTCTGTCATGTTTTTGTTTTCCACTCCAGTTTTTTGCTTAGTATTGTGGGACTTCAAGCCCTGGACACTGATGTTGTACATTGCACAAAAAATACAAAGACTCAATGGTAAAGCTGGGCTGGTGCAGCACATCACACATGGATTGAACACATGCGATGGCTGTGGACTTGGCTATTAAAGAGGTGCTAAATTCCATTTTCTTCTTACTTGTTATGGTGAATGGCAGCACTTTTCAGGCTGCGAGACAGCTGACGACCAAGAAATTCTACAAACTCTAGAAACCTAGAGACTCAGGCAAATGTGGGGTGGTGTGAGTTGTGTGGACCCTGCTACAATTTCTTAGAGTGCCCTGCAAACCTCAAAATGTGCCAAAATCATGTCTTTCCCACCCATTTCTGTTTGGAAAAGATCGGAAATCTGTGGGGTCCACGAAATTCCTACCCCTAAGTATTCCCACACTTCTTCTGATATATGCAGTAACCTATTGATGTTGCTGGGCCTCCTAATCTCGACTTGAACAGATGAAAACTGTGACCATATAATGACAATACAGTCTTTGCACGGCTTTGGTTTGATCCACAAGTAGGGTACTATTTGTATTGGAAGAAGCATGGGAACACAGAATTGTAGAACAATTGTTTAAATTTTCTCGATTTCCTGCATCCAAATGTCAACCAGTGTACAAGAAAGAACATATTAAGCAAAAACCCCTTTGTATCGCATGATAATATGGGTAACACTAAAGTCAAATTTGGACAACTCAACTTTTTTCTTAAACTCCTATGTTGGGGACCCTCAAAAAGTTCATGTTTCTTTCATGAAGATTTTTCATTCTTTAGAATTTACCATATGATTTGAAGATTAAGGATACACAGTGAAAACTCATTCTAAGCTGCAGCTGAATTGCTGGCTTTGAGTAGCTAATTTTTTGGGAAAATCAACAAATGTTGTATATATTTATATATCTGTGAGCAGAAGGGGCTAACAGAAGTAAGTGTGTACTGCTTTTGTAAATCAAACACCAGGGCAAAAGACTTCTACTTTTTACATTATTTTTTTATTTCAACAATGAATTTCTTTTAGTAAACCACAAACAATATACACAAATGACTATTGCTGAATTCAGAATTATGTCTAGTGATTAGAAATTTATAGGTTTCTGGGTTCACACAGAGGTTTCACACTTGTTTCCACCCCCAAATTACAAGTTCATGGAAACCACAAACAGAAAATAAAATGAATCCCACTTAAAAAAATGCAAAAACTGTGGTAAAATGTGTTTTACAACTCTATTTATTCAAGAAAGATGAAATGATGATGATCTTAGCACAGCAAAACTTTAGTTGATGCCTTTATCTTTTGGAAAAACAAATGTGGGGCTATTGCAAGGTCTGCTGCAGCTCCAATTCTTATGATGCAGTTACTGAAATTCTTGTGCAAGGTCTGAGAAACTATCTGCTGCATTACCAAACCTAAGGAGTCAATGGTGCTGCATTCTGTCAGTCTGGGCTCTTAGAAGGCCCATTGAGTCTCATTGTTGACTGCCACCTTCAGGGGTGATTCCTTCCTGTAGCCACTCTGCATAGAAATGCATACATCAAAAGTATCAGAGTGTCCCAGTCAGGGGAAAAGCGAAACATGTAAAAAAATCCTTGACAATCTTGTAGCGCTTACCTGAAGGAGTCAACAAGGCACCAAATTACTCCTGACATCAGGGTGGAGAAAAGAGCTAGTCATAGTTCCAGAAGATGAGTACAGCAGATGTTCCACCTGCTGGACGCCAAAACTAAGTGACAAAAATGATAGCAAAGGAGAGAATAATGCAATAAAGGTCAGAAAATGAATGTGTTGTGATCTATGTTTCAATTGTGATAGCCTTCTTTATTTGTGCTGCACAGATAAATTGACATCACAGAAAAAGACTCTCCTACATCTTGGATAGGAAATCTCAGATAATATCCTTTAGACAGAGCACCATCTTGGAAAGGCCTGCTTATGAGGTTTGTCCACGTATTCATAGCATTTAAAAGGCAAGCTAAGAAGAGCCTAAGCAGTATGTCAGTCTTTGTGACCAGCTGAACTGTGCTGTATGACTGCTACCCTATATGCTATGTTCCCCAAAGGACTTGTGGTACTACCCTTGCGATGACCACAAGCATGAAGAGGCCAGAAGAATCCAGAAAGTAAGGACATTCAGCCATATCAGCACACAACCTCCTACAGCACATAGTCGGACAGTGCTTGCAAAGCACCTTTCTCCTCTGTACTCATGAAAACCCCATTAAACTCTTGGTATTGCTCTCTGTACAGGTCACAGCACAGATGTAACAGACAAACAAAAAAGGAAATACATATATAATCTGAGATTTGCATGGGTTCAAAATTGGCTTTATCTGCATTATTATGTTGGCCTTTTAACTTTGATGTAGTCCAACATGAAGGTTTTCAGAAAAATGAAAAATCATAACCAGTTGGATTATGAATCCTCCAGACATCTTTAAGTGATTGATAGCTACACATTGGAAGCATCTTCTCAATTGGCTTATATGGTCTAAATCTAGAATGTCTATCCAGCACTCCCCCACAGATAAATTTAAATCATCTCCCTCAGTTAGATTGGTCTCAGCTGAAATTGCAAGGAGTGTGTGGTAATTTTAGGCAAGGGTTCTTTTGATGAAGATGGCCCTTCTGGTGCTGACGTTGTTTGTCCTTCTGCTGGAGTTAGGTTTTCTGGTTCTTCTGATATTATAGGTGCCAGTAATATAGCTGAATACATTTGGTTTTATGGAGCACAGTATGGGAAGCACTGCAGTATTCCAAACCCTAATTCACAGTTTTATAAAGCTCCAGCATTAAGGGTTTGCACATGTACTGAGGCAGGGTTCCAGGTTACATAGGACATCCAAGTATTTCAATGAATTTTATGTTAGGTTCCGTGAGAGGTCTACAACTCTCTCTATAATGAGAGCTACTTTTGACAAATGAAAAACATCACCTGCTACTAACAGATGTAATATCTTTTACTGTAGTTACCATATCAGGCATGGTCTTCATATTATTTTAGATTGATGGACTTTAAGTTCAGCTTCTGCAGTCACATCCGTGAGCTTCTCTGCTTTTCCTTCCCTGACAAGGGGCAACACACACAGGCCCTCATTATGAACACGTCAGTAAACACCACACCGCCGGCGGTGGCGGTAACAACCACCAACAGACATGCGGTTCCAACCTCCAAATAATGAACCAACTGAAACACAAGCATCCTGAAAACCACTCACCACCAGCAGAGGAGAGCCGACAACGACGGCAGAGCCCGCCCACAGGCCGACGGAAAGGCCCTACCCTACCATCAAATAATGAAGCACTAGACTGCTGTCAGTTCCGGGGCGGGAACCACCGCCACGCAAAGCCAGGCAGAAATGAACCAGATATAAGGGAACACTCACCGGAGGCTCACACAACACACCAAAAGCAGGCATGGAGAGAAAGTTGCAGATCATGCCAGCCCTGCTCCTTGCCATATACCTCCATGACCGAGAGCGCCGACGAAGACGACGACAGTAAGTACCGCAAACCTACTAAACAAGGGAAGAAAGGGCACAGTTACATACCGACCCACTCCACACACATTGCAACGCTCCCACAACCCTTCACAACAGCACAAGCCATACACTCCACAGCAAGATGTACTTACCTGACACAAGGCAAATCCAACCTGCCCAAAATACATACATGTGCCCAACACCCCCAAACAATGAAACAAGAGATCACGAATCCAGAGTGTGCCTCAAACAACACAGGCCACACATTAACCTTTATTGTGCTCACTGAGCAACAGAAGTGCACAGAAGGCGAATGGCCAGTCCATAGTCAAATATGTCTGATGGGCCACAATGGACCCAACTTGACTCCCACAAGTGCAACAGTACTCTACCTCAGAGGGGCAACAATGGGGCATCCAGGCACCTCAGAGAACCGGGGCAGGGGTTGGTGGGGGTTGTGATTTCTGACTGGGATGGGGGTTTAGATTTACGTTTGGAAGGTGGATGGGGCTTAGGATTAGTCACAGCAGGTGGTGGAGTGGACTTGGCCTGGGGTGCGGCAGATGTTCCTTTGCCAGCACGGAATCTCTTCCTCACAGGGGAGGTAGCACAGGAATGGGAAGGGCAGACAGGGGCGGGCTGTGACGTGGAAGGAGTGGACAGGGCAAGGAGGTGAGCAAGTTTAGGGACGAGATGGGGTGGGCCAGTGGGTTCAAATAGGTCAACATGGGTTAGGAAAAGTTTCTTAGGTGCAATTGGGGTGGACCTGGAGGAAGGCGTGGGAGTGGAGGTAGAGGGAGTGGTCATGACAGGTGTAGGTGTGCATGAGGTGGCTGCAGGTGACTGGACAGTATCCTGAGGTGTGGTTGATGTGTGATGGGTGTGTGTTTTGGTGCGTTTGAGTGACTTGGGAGGAGGGGGGTGGACACAGTGGGACAAGACAGGCTGCCAGCGTAAATGTATGTTGTCTGGGTGTCTGCAAGTCTGGTGAGTGTGCTGCATGTGTCAACTAAAGTCATTGTGGTGAGTGCAGGTGTGGGTCTTGAGTGCATGATGGATGTGTGCTATTGTGGTGACTGCAGGAATAGGGTCAGCAACACTGAATGAGGGTGCAGTGCCTGTGGGTGTGCATGTACAGGGGAGAGACAGGGAGGCGGAAGAGGTGGACATACTGTGGGAGGTAGATGTTGGTATGTGTGCATGTGTATGTTGGCTGTGTGTATGCTTGTGGTGGGAGGTGTGGTGCTTGAGTATTGAAGTGTGCTTCTTGTGTGTTGTGGTATGTGCCTTCGTGTCAGAATTTGTGCTTTGGACGGGTGAAGGGAGTGAGGTGCTGGAAGGGGTAGAGGTGGATGGAGGGGGGACGGAATGACCAGGGACAAAGGCTGCCATCAAAGAGGAGGCCAGAGCCTGAAAAGATCTCTGTAGGCCAGACACGACACGTGAATGCCATCCAGATAGGCATTGGTCTGCTGCACCTCTGATGCTAGCCCCTGGATGGCATTGACAATGGTTGTCTGCCCTACAGAGACTGTTCTCGGGAGGTCAATAGCCTCCTCCATGAGGGCAGCAGGGCTGACGGGCAGGGGAGGAGGTGCCTGGGGAGAAGGAGACACCCACCCTTCTGGGTGAGCGGGCACGGGCACTCGGTGGGGAGCAACTGGGAGGGCGGTGATAGCATGGGGTTGGCGGAAGATGACACAGTAGGGGTGGGCCCACTAGGGTCCGCCACCACCAGGGAGCTCCCATCGGAGGAGGTATCGGAGTCACTACCTCCAGTGGTAGTTGCCTCCCCTGAGGTACTCCCCTCGTCCTCCAACCCACTGGTCCCCTTGGCGTCGGACGATTCTTTCTCTGAGGATCGGTGGGCCGCTGCCTCCCCACTCGCCGGTGCCTCAGCTCCCTCGCCAGATGATGCTGATGTACACAGACAACTCAAGAGAACAGGGATGGGGAGGCAAAACAGGAGAGACACTTGTAAATAGCTGAATGGAGGTACGTTAGTGGTTCACACATACACCCACCCTGAAAGCCTTCTACCAGGCAGCACCTACCGCTATACACATGGCTATGCGCCTGACTAGTGGCCAGAACCCTGCTCTACAGCCATTCCCCAACTAACTTAAGGACCTGACGTACTGCAGACTTGACCCAAACACCCCTACTCCCCACGGGGGCTATTATGTAGATAGAAATCAGTCATAGTCACTGCCACTAGACAGCATAAATACGAATGCACACACACACATCCATCAAGTGGCCAAAATATGGTATATGTACTCACCCCCTTGTGACTGCTGTGCAGCCTTTAAGCGCCCATCGAGGTCAGGGTGTATTGCATAAGGGGGGGTAAGTGCCCGACGGGCACCCCTTCCTCGTTGGGAGGACTTACCCAGCTGGGCCTCACAGATCTTCCTCGCCCAGCGCTGCAGGTCCTCCCACCTCTTCCTACAGTGTGTACTCTGCCGGTTGTAGACCCCAGGGTCTGTACTTCCTTAGCGATGGCATGCCAAAGCCCCCTCTTCTGGTGGGCGCTTACCTATTAGGGACACACAGAAAAGTAACACTGAGGTCAGACACTGGCCAATCCTATACAGCTGGCTATACGTCCACTATGGGATGAAAATGTCAAACAGCCTAACAGCACACAGACACGCAGCATGTCAGGAACCCTGGACCATACAGTGTCACAAGTGCACACATGTATGCAGCCAACACCCATCACTACACATATCCATGCCCCCCAATCCTCCTACTCGCCTGTACCTCTGGCCGACCGTAGAGCTTCACATACAGGGGCAGGACCCCATCCACGAGCTTCTCCAATTCCTCGTTGGTGAAGGCCGGGGCCCTTTCCCCTGCAACACTTGCCATTTCCATGACCAGAGGCAGGACACAGCAGTACACTCAGGGGAGTACCTGCATGCAGGAGATCAGGGAGTCTAGGGAAGTTGGGGTGACGAGTTCGCGTACGCACCGTGGTGGTGTGCACGTCACCGCCGGCAGCGATCATGATACGCTACGAATCCCCTTTGACAAGCATGTTAACCAATGAATTTGCCCACGGTGGTAAACACCGCCTTACGCTATTACGTCAACCGCTAGCTGTTTGAGGTCACTTCCACCACAACACTTCTGGATTACAGGGGGCAGACATTTTGGCCTTAACTACGCAGTTCTAAATGTAAAACCCTCATCAGCATAATGCAGGCCCTATTGTCCCCTAAACACCCATAGGCATGTAACAATATTCATTACCTCACTTGACCAGTCCTGACATCATTGTGGTCATGTTGCTGTAATGTCACACACACTAAACATTTGTGTCGTCGACAATCCTGCCAGCAGTGCTGAACGAAAAACAATGTGTGCAGATGTATGTGTCTCACACATGTTTTCAACTCCTCCTAAGTACAGACCCTTGTGTCGAGGAAGGGCCCCATTGGTGTACAGACCACTTGTTAATTTGTCGACCATGGTGGAGCGTCACATCATTATCAATTACAGACTCACTCGTTCAACAATTCATGAACTTTGTGCATTACTGGATCCAGCACTGAGATTGGCAAATCGTAATCAGCATGCCATCCCTACTGAAGTGCAGGTGCTCTCTGCACTCCATTTCCTGGCCACAGGATCATTTCAAGTGACAGGGGGCGCTAAGGGGTGCAAGAAAAGTGGTGCAGCACTGTGTGCAGCGCCACTTTTCTTAAATATGTTCCTAAATGTGTTGTCAAGTCTTATTTCCTGGAGGTATTTGTTCTTGAAGGCAACGAGCCGCATGCTGAAGTTATAACCACTGCTTCACCAGATCTCCGGCCTCCAAGTTCTGCGACATATAGAGAAAGTATATGGGGAATGCAAGTAGAGAACTGAGCCAAAAAAGGTCTCAGAACTCGACCTGCCAAACTGCGTTTGTGTGCATGCACTTCAGAAGTTTATTCTTGAACCCGCAGTCGTCACTCACTGTAACAATATAATCTGGTTTTAGGGGCATTTGTCATCCTTAAAGCCTAATCCTCAATCTGGGAGTACACATGGGGAGACCCTTGTCATCCAAGCTCCACTTGAATGACCAACAACAATGAAAAAGATGGAGCATTTCTTATGGATTTGTATGAGTGTCAACCTACCTGGAAGAAAACACAGAGCTCGTGTGAAACGTGGATTTAGCTGGAATGCACGTCTTTTCACTTTGTACAGCAGACATTAATTGCCATTACCACTGTTTCTAAAATTGAACCTGGCCCTCATTATGACCTTGGCGGTGCAGACCGCCATATTACAACCACAGCGGTCTGGCGACTGCCTAACCACAGCATCCCCACCCGTCCTGCTGCTTTACCATGGCCTGCAGGGCTGGAGGCTTCCACCTGCAGCCCAGCGGGAGTCAAATAACTGCAGAGGTTATTCCGACTAGGGACACTGCCAGCATTTTCCTGGCAGTCTCACCCCCACGAAAATGCTGGTGGAAATGTATCCCGATGACAGGAACTTGTGTTCCTGTCATTGGGATACCCGCCAAACACCTCTGCACACATGCATGCATTAAATCACACACACACAATCACACACATGCTCTGGTGACACTGTGCCCTGTGCCATATTTACAAGGTGACGTTAGGCCACTTTATGTGTCTTAATGCCACCTTGTAAATATGGCCTCTTCACACTAAGCACTTTGCGTAGAAGGGGCTTGCAATAGGTGTTGCTGTGGGTGTGCCAAAGCAACACCCATAGCATTTTGATGCTGCCTCAGATTTACACGTTTTTGTAAACCTGAGGTAGCACCAAAATTTAACGCCACCCCATGGGTGGCGTTACAGTGGCACACTGAGGAGAAATGCTTTCATTTCTGCTTGCTTTTTGCTCTTTCTATGTGTGCTGCTAAAACAATGTTTATGTGCAGGAAGGTGTTCCTGCCTGCACAAAATCAATCTCCCCCTCAACGCAGCGATCCATGCACTGTGTTGCAAGGGTTGCTGTGTTGGCCCACAGCAGCAAATGTAGCACCGGTGCAGGGGGAAACACAAGGGTGCACTGTATTCTGTTAAATATGGCGCATCCCTGTGTTTTGAAAATGATAGTGCGGGACGCTGCCCAATTTGGCACAGCGACGCGCACCGTCATTCTCTTTTAAATCTTCATGTGCACTTGTAAAGTGATCAATATTTGTGTGTAGAAGGCTCCCATGATTGTAGCTGTCTCTTTTGGGAAAGGCAGATACCTCCCATGTCATGTACCTATGGTCAGTAGGAGTGCCCTTTTGGGGCTTCTTGTAATGCGACGACAAACAATTCTGTTGCTTTTTACTACTCAAGACTTTAGATGTGGTGTCCTAAAGCACTTGAGTTTATAAATTAATTACACTAATGAATCCTGTGCAGTAATATGGACCTGGCTCATCCCAAAGACAATGTCAACAACTGGGCGGTGAAACTACCTCATCAGAAGTCCTTCTGGATAGCGTTCCTCACCAGAAAATAATTGCTTGGCCAGCTCCTAATTCTTTATTTAAAAAGCTCCAATGATCTGAAATTAGTGTGAACCCTTTTAGAAAGGATAATATGATGCCACCCACAAAAACGAAAAATTTCAGCCAAAATATTATTGGACAATTTTTTCAACTATTGGTATTTTGGAAAAAGGAGAAAAGTGAGATATTTTTGAAAAGGTATAGTTATCACACGGTAGCCTCTTGACAGTGGAAGATCCATTAAAAAATATGTTGAAATCATATGCTCACATTCAAAAGCTAATTACAAATATAAGGCAGATAAAAGACAGGGTGTTCTTTTCCATCATCTTTGAGAGCAATAGGAGCAGTCTATTTTCGCAATTAACGTCTCTGAAGTATTAGGAGGAGTCACAATTTGTGCTTGATTGAACATCTGTTTGAGTGGACTAAATGACATATCAGCTTAATACTTCTAGTAAACACATTTGTTCATATTTTTGTTTCTTACAACACACATATTGTCCCTAGATACCTTTGCAAAAAATCCTTAATGATTTGATAATGAAAGGCTTGTAAATCCAAGGAAACTCTGTGTCTCTTACATTGCTTTCCACCAGAGAAAAATAGTCACATAAGGATGGAATGTGGATGACCTCTACAGTTATTGAGCTGTTTCCCTACCCCAGAACATACCCAACAGCCTTTCTGAACCCCTGAGGAGGCAGATTGAGGGGTGTATCTCCAAACTACCTTCCTGGAAGGAGAAAGCTCACTGCAGAGGTGGAGTAAAGTGGTTGAATAAAAGGAGTGGTGGTGGCCAACCCACAACAGGCCCAATAGTTTCTCTTCCACCATTGGAGCAGATTGTGGGTGATAACCTCCAATCTGACACCAGTAGAAAGCCCAATGGTTGCCAGGGATAGATTGTTTAAAGACAATTCAGTAGGGGGCTACCACATTCTGACATTGGGCTGCAAGCCCATCTCTAAAACCTCAAAAGTCTTTCTGACCCATGGGGCCTAAAGAATTCACATCACCTTGGTAAGTGAGAGCAAAAGTTTGATTTTTTTGTGTGTTGTTTTGACAAAGAGAAGCCAACATACAGGCATGGCTACTGTCTGATGTGTGTAGTATTATTCACAACACATATTGGTTTGAGAAATTACCTGCAAAACTGTTACCCTGGAGAGTGTGGTCTGTCAATTATTTCTGCTCACATAGCTATCAAAGGCAGGCAGCCTTGTAGCAATGAGTGATGGTTTTGAACTTAGTCTGCACTCTGTGCACCTAAGACATTATTTACCTGCTATTACCTTTAAATACTGCAACATAGCATACCTATGTTCATCATTAGCCCAAATCAACTTTACCGTATGCTACATATCTAATGTGCCGACTTTAAGAGACATTTGTGAAGTAAATGTATTTTGCTTCATACGTACACAGCGTACGTATTCTAAAGTTACAGAACAATGTACCATGTTTTGTCTAGTAGGTAGACCAGAACCATACACAGTTGCAGAGGTGGAAACATTCCAGGATCCCAATGCTACTGTTGTGTAGCCATTTTAGTTATCTTCATACACGTTATTTTAGCAAACTAGGCCTGCTGCTGTGCACTTTAATCTAGACATATTTTATTCAGCTTTGTTTATTATTTTAACAATAGCCACATTTGCAGTCTTGTTTTATTTCTCTCTGTCTAGCTGTTCTTTGCATAGGTCAGCACTGCGTTCTTAAACAAGACATTTCTTTCACTCTGTGCTTTTCTCTAGGTTGCAGTAAGATAGTTTGCCGGTAAACGTGGTAACACTTTGTCTCTAGTGTACATAGAAACATACACAACCTTACGTAGGGACATTTTCTCAGAACATCAGCTTTTTTATTATAAAAACATTTCTCTGTCCCATACACGTTAGAGAGAGATTCCAGCCTGATGACCACAACTCTATGCTGACTGCTGAATGATTTGCTTCCACTCCTTATGTAGACTACAGGCGTCTTGTTCTGTTATGAGGGATGGTGTCTTCCCAGGGGAACCTAAAGGGCAGAAAGCTTAGCATTCTGTGCTGTAACATACACTAGGTAGGAATTACTTTAACGATTTTTGTGACAATATGGTAGCGTTATTTTTATGCTTCACTCTCCTTGTCACCATTTTAATCCTGTCATGCTTTTTCGTCCTAATTATTGCAGTACATGCTTTATTATCTAAGATGCAGTTGCTTCATTAAAACCTTAATAAAACATATACTGCCTCTGATTGTCCTTGTATATGTGAGACTAATGTAAATGAGAGAAAAAGATGTGACTGAGTGACCACGATTTCCCTGAGGAGTACATTTTGTCATGTGCTCGGCTGCCCAGTCATCCCTGCTCTTGAATAGAGATGAGGAACTGCTAGTCAGCCGGAGCAAAACTCGGATAAGGCCGACAGGTGTCACCTGTAGTGGGTTAGACTCAGTCCCCCACACTGCAAGTGATTCTGCTGCCCAAATCCAGTAATCTCATAATGAATAATGAGAGCCTACATGACACTACCAGTGAGTGTCAGCTGAATGTTTACTGTGCTCTCTAAGGAATGTGTGATTCTCCATAGTAATCATTTACTTAGATTCCCCTCATAGACCACATTTACCATGATATCCAACATCATGGGTACCTGAGCATCTCTCAGATCGCTGCATATTAGTGACATATGAGAAGGGGTCGCAGAGAAGCAATGTCCAACATGACATTTTTTTTAAGAGTGTTTGATAGAAAGTCTATGTGAACCAGCCTTTGGCTGGGTCAACTTTAATCTGCCAGTCTGATGCATGTTGCTAGTGTAGTTGTACGCATGGCAATGTATGGCATTTTTCTTTTGCAGATCCACATAGAAGTGAGGATTCCTGCCTTAGTGCAGACAGAATAGGTATAATCAGATGTGGCATATCACCAGTCCACACATGGTAATGCATTTAAAGGCAATGCTGCACAGATGGGAAGAGGTAAATGACTTAATGGATTGTTACTGTGCAGGAAGGTATGCCTTCCTGCACAAACATAATCCAGCATGCAACGCAGGTACCCGTGAAACATGTTGCACATGTGCTTGTGTGGACACTAGGTAGCCATAATGGCATCAGCGCTGGGGGAAGGAACAGAAATGTACAGTTTTTTAAATATACATGGCATTTCTGCCCTTTTCCTGTGGCTCAGTGCTACACAAAATGGTCACTTACTGTGCTGCCCGGGGCCAGTATTGTTGTACTTTTGCCCCTCTGGGCATGGTTCTGCACATGTTCCTATGTGGGGGTACTTCAGATGCCCAACACCTGACATTCCTCTCAGGTAAGGAATTGATCCTCTGACACCCACATTCCATTCCATTGCTTTGCAGCCTAGATTTGACTGCATGGTGCCACGGGATTTCCACAAGTTTCATGGTGCAAGGGGGTCATGCATTATCCAAGTCAGGGTGGTCAGGGTTCCTATGTTCTGTCATGTTTTTGTGTTCCACTCCAGTTTTTTGCTTAGTATTGTGGGACTTCTAGCCCTGGACACTGATGTTGTACATTGCAAAAAATACAAAGACTCAATGGTAAAGCTGGGCTGGTGCAGCACATCACACATGGATTGAACACATGCGATGGCTGTGGACTGGGCTATTAAAGAGGTGCTAAATTCCATTTTCTTCTTACTTGTTATGGTGAATGGCAGCACTTTTCAGGCTGCGAGACAGCTGACAACCAAGAAATTCTACAAACTCTAGAAACCTAGAGACTCAGGCAAATGTGGGGTGGTGTGAGTTGTGTGGACCCTGCTACAATTTCTTAGAGTGCCCTGCAAACCTCAAAATGTGCCAAAATCATGTATTTCCCACCCATTTCTGTTTGGAAAAGATCGGAAATCTGTGGGGTCCACGAAATTCCTACCACTAAGTATTCCCACACTTCTTCTGATATATGCAGTAACCTATTGATGTTGCTGGGCCTCCTAATCTCGACTTGAACAGATGAAAGCTGTGACCATATAATGACAATACAGTCTTTGCACGGCTTTGGTTTGATCCACAAGTAGGGTACTATTTGTATTGGAAGAAGCATGGGAACACAGAATTGTAGAACAATTGTTTAAATTTTCTTGATTTCCTGCATCCAAATGTCAACCAGTGTACAAGAAAGAACATATTTAGCAAAATGCCCTTTGTATCGCATGATAATATGGGTAACACTAAAGTCAAATTTGGACAACTCAACTTTTTTCTTAAACTCCTATGTTGGGGACCCTCAAAAAGTTCATGTTTCTTTCATGAAGATTTTTCATTCTTTAGAATTTACCATATGATTTGAAGATTAAGGATACACAGTGAAAACTCATTCTAAGCTGCAGCTGAATTGCTGGCTTTGAGTAGCTAATTTTTTGGGAAAATCAACAAATGTTGTATATATTTATATATCTGTGAGCAGAAGGGGCTAACAGAAGTAAGTGTGTACTGCTTTTGTAAATCAGACACCAGGGCAAAAGACTTCTACTTTTTACATTATTTTTTTATTTCAACAATGAATTTCTTTTAGTAAACCACAAACATTATACACAAATGACTATTGCTGAATTCAGAATTATGTCTAGTGATTAGAAATTTATAGGTTTCTGGGTTCACACAGAGGTTTCACACTTGTTTCCACCCCCAAATTACAAGTGCATTGAAACCACAAACAGAAAATAAAATGAATCCCACTTAAAAAAATGCAAAAACTGTGGTAAAATGTGTTTTACAACTCTATTTATTCAAGAAAGATGAAATGATGATGATCTTAGCACAGCAAAACTTTAGTTGATGCCTTTATCTTTTGGAAAAACAAATGTGGGGCTATTGCAAGGTCTGCTGCAGCTCCAATTCTTATGATGCAGTTACTGAAATTCTTGTGCAAGGTCTGAGAAACTATCCGCTGCATTACCAAACCTAAGGAGTCAATGGTGCTGCATTCTGTCAGTCTGGGCTCTTAGAAGGCCCATTGAGTCTCATTGTTGACTGCCACCTTCAGGGGTGATTCCTTCCTGTAGCCACTCTGCATAGAAATGCATACATCAAAAGTATCAGAGTGTCCCAGTCAGGGGAAAAGCGAAACATGTAAAAACTTCCTTGACAATCTTGTAGCGCTTACCTGAAGGAGTCAACAAGGCACCAAATTACTCCTGACATCAGGGTGGAGAAAAGAGCTAGTCATAGTTCCAGAAGATGAGTACAGCAGATGTTCCACCTGCTGGAGGCCAAAACTAAGTGACAAAAATGATAGCAAAGGAGAGAATAATGCAATAAAAGGTCAGAAAATGAATGTGTTGTGATCTATGTTTCAATTGTGATAGCCTCCTTTATTTGTGCTGCACAGATAAATTGACATCACAGAAAAAGACTCTCCTACATCTTGGATAGGAAATCTCAGATAATATCCTCTAGACAGAGCACCATCTTGGAAAGGCCTGCTTATAAGGTTTGTCCACGTATACATAGCATTTAAAAGGCAAGCTAAGAAGAGCCTAAGCAGTATGTCAGTCTTTGTGACCAGCTGAACTGTGCTGTATGACTGCTACCCTATATGCTATGTTCCCCAAAGGACTTGTGGTACTACCCTTGCGATGACCACAAGCATGAAGAGGCCAGAAGAATCCAGAAAGTAAGGACATTCAGCCATATCAGCACACAACCTCCCACAGCACATAGTCGGACAGTGCTTGCAAAGCACCTTTCTCCTCTGTACTCATGAAAACCCCAGTAAACTCTTGGTATTGCTCTCTGTACAGGTCACAGCACAGATGTAACAGACAAACAAAAAAGGAAATACATATATAATCTGAGATTTGCATGGGTTCAAAATTGGCTTTATCTGCATTATTATGTTGGCCTTTTAACTTTGATGTAGTCCAACATGAAGGTTTTCAGAAAAATGAAAAATCATAACCAGTTGGATTATGAATCCTCCAGACATCTTTAAGTGATTGATAGCTACACATTGGAAGCATCTTCTCAATTGGCTTATGTGGTCTAAATCTAGAATGTCTATCCAGCACTCCCCCACAGATAAATTTAAATCATCTCCCTAGTTAGATTGGTCTCAGCTGAAATTGCAAGGAGTGTGTGGTAATTTTAGGCAAGGGTTCTTCTGATGAAGATGGCCCTTCTGGTGCTGACGTTGTTTGTCCTTCTGCTGGAGTTAGGTTTTCTGGTTCTTCTGATATTATAGGTGCCAGTAATATAGCTGAATACATTTGGTTTTATGGAGCACAGTATGGGAAGCACTGCAGTATTCCAAACCCTAATTCACAGTTTTATAAAGCTCCAGCATTAAGGGTTTGCACATGTACTGAGGCAGGGTTCCAGGTTACATAGGACATCCAAGTATTTCAATGAATTTTATGTTAGGTTCCGTGAGAGGTCTACAACTCCCTCTATAATGAGAGCTACTTTTGACAAATGAAAAACATCACCTGCTACTAACAGATGTAATATCTTTTACTGTAGTTACCATATCAGGCATGGTCTTCATATTATTTTAGATTGATGGACTTTAAGTTCAGCTTCTGCAGTCACATCCGTGAGCTTCTCTGCTTTTCCTTCCCTGACAAGGGGCAACACACACAGGCCCTCATTATGAACACGTCAGTAAACACCACACCGCCGGCGGTGGCGGTAACAACCACCAACAGACATGCGGTTCCAACCTCCAAATAATGAACCAACTGAAACACAAGCATCCTGAAAACCACTCACCACCAGCAGAGGAGAGCCGACAACGACGGCAGAGCCTGCCCACAGGCCGACGGAAAGGCCCTACCCTACCATCAAATAATGAAGCACTAGAATGCTGTCAGTTCCGGGGCGGGAACCACCGGCACGCAAAGCCAGGCAGAAATGAACCAGATATAAGGGAACACTCACCGGAGGCTCACACAACACACCAAAAGCAGGCATGGAGAGAAAGTTGCAGATCATGCCAGCCCTGCTCCTTGCCATATACCTCCATGACCGAGAGCGCCGACGAAGACGACGACAGTAAGTACCGCAAACCTACTAAACAAGGGAAGAAAGGGCACAGTTACATACCGACCCACTCCACACACATTGCAACGCTCCCACAACCCTTCACAACAGCACAAGCCATACACTCCACAGCAAGATGTACTTACCTGACACAAGGCAAATCCAACCTGCCCAAAATACATACATGTGCCCAACACCCCCAAACAATGAAACAAGAGATCACGAATCCAGAGTGTGCCTCAAACAACACAGGCCACACATTAACCTTTATTGTGCTCACTGAGCAACAGAAGTGCACAGAAGGCGAATGGCCAGTCCATAGTCAAATATGTCTGATGGGCCACAATGGACCCAACTTGACTCCCACAAGTGCAACAGTACTCTACCTCAGAGGGGCAACAATGGGGCATCCAGGCACCTCAGAGAACCGGGGCAGGGGTTGGTGGGGGTTGTGATTTCTGACTGGGATGGGGGTTTAGATTTACGTTTGGAAGGTGGATGGGGCTTAGGATTAGTCACAGCAGGTGGTGGAGTGGACTTGGCCTGGGGTGCGGCAGATGTTCCTTGGCCAGCACGGAATCTCTTCCTCACAGGGGAGGTAGCACAGGAATGGGAAGGGCAGACAGGGGCGGGCTGTGACGTGGAAGGAGTGGACAGGGCAAGGAGGTGAGCAAGTTTAGGGACGAGATGGGGTGGGCCAGTGGGTTCAAATAGGTCAACATGGGTTAGGAAAAGTTTCTTAGGTGCAATTGGGGTGGACCTGGAGGAAGGCGTGGGAGTGGAGGTAGAGGGAGTGGTCATGACAGGTGTAGGTGTGCATGAGGTGGCTGCAGCTGACTGGACAGTATGCTGAGGTGTGGTTGATGTGTGATGGGTGTGTGTTTTGGTGCGTTTGAGTGACTTGGGAGGAGGGGGGTGGACACAGTGGGACAAGACAGGCTGCCAGCGTAAATGTATGTTGTCTGGGTGTCTGCAAGTCTGGTGAGTGTGCTGCATGTGTCAACTAAAGTCATTGTGGTGAGTGCAGGTGTGGGTCTTGAGTGCATGATGGATGTGTGCTATTGTGGTGACTGCAGGAATAGGGTCAGCAACACTGAATGAGGGTGCAGTGCCTGTGGGTGTGCATGTACAGGGGAGAGACAGGGAGGCGGAAGAGGTGGACATACTGTGGGAGGTAGATGTTGGTATGTGTGCATGTGTATGTTGGCTGTGTGTATGCTTGTGGTGGGAGGTGTGGTGCTTGAGTATTGAAGTGTGCTTCTTGTGTGTTGTGGTATGTGCCTTCGTGTCAGAATTTGTGCTTTGGACGGGTGAAGGGAGTGAGGTGCTGGAAGGGGTAGAGGTGGTTGGAGGGGGGACGGAATGACCAGGGACAAAGGCTGCCATCAAAGAGGAGGCCAGAGCCTGAAAAGATCTCTGTAGGCCAGAAACGACACGTGAATGCCATCCAGATAGGCATTGGTCTGCTGCACCTCTGATGCTAGCCCCTGGATGGCATTGACAATGGTTGTCTGCCCTACAGAGACTGTTCTCGGGAGGTCAATAGCCTCCTCCATGAGGGCAGCAGGGCTGACGGGCAGGGGAGGAGGTGCCTGGGGAGAAGGAGACACCCACCCTTCTGGGTGAGCGGGCACGGGCACTCGGTGGGGAGCAACTGGGAGGGCGGTGATAGCATGGGGTTGGCGGAAGATGACACAGTAGGGGTGGGCCCACTAGGGTCCGCCACCACCAGGGAGCTCCCATCGGAGGAGGTATCGGAGTCACTACCTCCAGTGGTAGTTGCCTCCCCTGAGGTACTCCCCTGGTCCTCCAACCCACTGGTCCCCTTGGCGTCGGACGATTCTTTCTCTGAGGATCGGTGGGCCGCTGCCTCCCCACTCGCCGGTGCCTCAGCTCCCTCGCCAGATGATGCTGATGTACACAGACAACTCAAGAGAACAGGGATGGGGAGGCAAAACAGGAGAGACACTTGTAAATAGCTGAATGGAGGTACGTTAGTGGTTCACACATACACCCACCCAGAAAGCCTTCTACCAGGCAGCACCTACCGCTATACACATGGCTATGCGCCTGACTAGTGGCCAGAACCCTGCTCTACAGCCATTCCCCAACTAACTTAAGGACCTGACGTACTGCAGACTTGACCCAAACACCCCTACTCCCCACGGGGGCTATTATGTAGATAGAAATCAGTCATAGTCACTGCCACTAGACAGCATAAATACGAATGCACACACACACATCCATCAAGTGGCCAAAATATGGTATATGTACTCACCCCCTTGTGACTGCTGTGCAGCCTTTAAGCGCCCATCGAGGTCAGGGTGTATTGCATAAGGGGGGGTAAGTGCCCGACGGGCACCCCTTCCTCGTTGGGAGGACTTACCCAGCTGGGCCTCACAGATCTTCCTCGCCCAGCTCTGCAGGTCCTCCCACCTCTTCCTACAGTGTGTACTCTGCCGGTTGTAGACCCCAGGGTCTGTACTTCCTTAGCGATGGCATGCCAAAGCCCCCTCTTCTGGTGGGCGCTTACCTATTAGGGACACACAGAAAAGTAACACTGAGGTCAGACACTGGCCAATCCTATACAGCTGGCTATACGTCCACTATGGGATGAAAATTTCAAACAGCCTAACAGCACACAGACACGCAGCATGTCAGGAACCCTGGACCATACAGTGTCACAAGTGCACACATGTATGCAGCCAACACCCATCACTACACATATCCATGCCCCCCAATCCTCCTACTCGCCTGTACCTCTGGCCGACCGTAGAGCTTCACATACAGGGGCAGGACCCCATCCACGAGCTTCTCCAATTCCTCGTTGGTGAAGGCCGGGGCCCTTTCCCCTGCAACACTTGCCATTTCCATGACCAGAGGCAGGACACAGCAGTACACTCAGTGGAGTACCTGCATGCAGGAGATCAGGGAGTCTAGGGAAGTTGGGGTGACGAGTTCGCGTACGCACCGTGGTGGTGTGCACGTCACCGCCGGCAGCGATCATGATACGCTACGAATCCCCTTTGACAAGCATGTTAACCAATGAATTTGCCCACGGTGGTAAACACCGCCTTACGCTATTACGTCAACCGCTAGCTGTTTGAGGTCACTTCCACCACAACACTTCTGGATTACAGGGGGCAGACATTTTGGCCTTAACTACGCAGTTCTAAATGTAAAACCCTCATCAGCACAATGCAGGCCCTATTGTCCCCTAAACACCCATAGGCATGTAACAATATTCATTACCTCACTTGACCAGTCCTGACATCATTGTGGTCATGTTGCTGTAATGTCACACACACTAAACATTTGTGTCGTCGACAATCCTGCCAGCAGTGCTGAACGAAAAACAATGTGTGCAGATGTATGTGTTTCACACATGTTTTCAACTCCTCCTAAGTACAGACCCTTGTGTCGAGGAAGGGCCCCATTGGTGTACAGACCACTTGTTAATTTGCCGACCATGGTGGAGCGTCACATCATTATCAATTACAGACTCACTCGTTCAACAATTCATGAACTTTGTGCATTACTGGATCCAGCACTGAGATCGGCAAATCGTAATCAGCATGCCATCCCTACTGAAGTGCAGGTGCTCTCTGCACTCCATTTCCTGGCCACAGGATCATTTCAAGTGACAGGGGGCGCTAAGGGGTGCAAGAAAAGTGGTGCAGCACTGTGTGCAGCGCCACTTTTCTTAAATATGTTCCTAAATGTGTTGTCAAGTCTTATTTCCTGGAGGTATTTGTTCTTGAAGGCAACGAGCCGCATGCTGAAGTTATAACCACTGCTTCACCAGATCTCCGGCCTCCAAGTTCTGCGACATATAGAGAAAGTATATGGGGAATGCAAGTAGAGAACTGAGCCAAAAAAGGTCTCAGAACTCGACCTGCCAAACTGCGTTTGTGTGCATGCACTTCAGAAGTTTATTCTTGAACCCGCAGTCGTCACTCACTGTAACAATATAATCTGGTTTTAGGGGCATTTGTCATCCTTAAAGCCTAATCCTCAATCTGGAAGTACACATGGGGAGACCCTTGTCATCCAAGCTCCACTTGAATGACCAACAACAATGAAAAAGATGGAGCATTTCTTATGGATTTGTATGAGTGTCAACCTACCTGGAAGAAAACACAGAGCTCGTGTGAAACGTGGATTTAGCTGGAATGCACGTCTTTTCACTTTGTACAGCAGACATTAATTGCCATTACCACTGTTTCTAAAATTGAACCTGGCCCTCATTATGACCTTGGCGGTGCAGACCGCCATATTACAACCACAGCGGTCTGGCGACTGCCTAACCACAGCATCCCCACCCGTCCTGCTGCTTTACCATGGCCTGCAGGGCTGGAGGCTTCCACCTGCAGCCCAGCGGGAGTCAAATAACTGCAGAGGTTATTCCGACTAGGGACACTGCCAGCATTTTCCTGGCAGTCTCACCCCCACGAAAATGCTGGTGGAAATGTATCCCGATGACAGGAACTTGTGTTCCTGTCATTGGGATACCCGCCAAACACCTCTGCACACATGCACGCATTAAATCACACACACACAATCACACACATGCTCTGGTGACACTGTGCCCTGTGCCATATTTACAAGGTGACGTTAGGCCACTTTATGTGTCTTAATGCCACCTTGTAAATATGGCCTCTTCACACTCAGCACTTTGCGTAGAAGGGGCTTGCAATAGGTGTTGCTGTGGGTGTGCCAAAGCAACACCCATAGTATTTTGATGCTGCCTCAGATTTACAAGTTTTTGTAAACCTGAGGTAGCACCAAAATTTAACGCCACCCCATGGGTGGCGTTACAGTGGCACACTGAGGAGAAATGCTTTCATTTCTGCTTGCTTTTTGCTCTTTCTATGTGTGCTGCTAAAACAATGTTTATGTGCAGGAAGGTGTTCCTGCCTGCACAAAATCAATCTCCCCCTCAACGCAGCGATCCATGCACTGTGTTGCAAGGGTTGCTGTGTTGGCCCACGGCAGCAAATGTAGCACCGGTGCAGGGGGAAACACAAGGGTGCACTGTATTCTGTTAAATATGGCGCATCCCTGTGTTTTGAAAATGATAGTGCGGGACGCTGCCCAATTTGGCACAGCGACGCGCACCGTCATTCTCTTTTAAATCTTCATGTGCACTTGTAAAGTGATCAATATTTGTGTGTAGAAGGCTCCCATGATTGTAGCTGTCTCTTTTGGGAAAGGCAGATACCTCCCATGTCATGTACCTATGGTCAGTAGGAGTGCCCTTTTGGGGCTTCTTGTAATGCGACGACAAACAATTCTGTTGCTTTTTACTACTCAAGACTTTAGATGTGGTGTCCTAAAGCACTTGAGTTTATAAATTAATTACACTAATGAATCCTGTGCAGTAATATGGACCTGGCTCATCCCAAAGACAATGTCAACAACTGGGCGGTGAAACTACCTCATCAGAAGTCCTTCTGGATAGCGTTCCTCACCAGAAAATAATTGCTTGGCCAGCTCCTAATTCTTTATTTAAAAAGCTCCAATGATCTGAAATTAGTGTGAACCCTTTTAGAAAGGATAATATGATGCCACCCACAAAAACGAAAAATTTCAGCCAAAATATTATTGGACAATTTTTTCAACTATTGGTATTTTGGAAAAAGGAGAAAAGTGAGATATTTTTGAAAAGGTATAGTTATCACACGGTAGCCTCTTGACAGTAGAAGATCCATTAAAAAATATGTTGAAATCATATGCTCACATTCAAAAGCTAATTACAAATATAAGGCAGATAAAAGACAGGGTGTTCTTTTCCATCATCTTTGAGAGCAATAGGAGCAGTCTATTTTCGCAATTAACGTCTCTGAAGTATTAGGAGGAGTCAAAATTTGTGCTTGATTGAACATCTGTTTGAGTGGACTAAATGACATATCAGCTTAATACTTCTAGTAAACACATTTGTTCATATTTTTGTTTCTTACAACACACATATTGTCCCTAGATACCTTTGCAAAAAATCCTTAATGATTTGATAATGAAAGGCTTGTAAATCCAAGGAAACTCTGTGTCTCTTACATTGCTTTCCACCAGAGAAAAATAGTCACATAAGGATGGAATGTGGATGACCTCTACAGTTATTGAGCTGTTTCCCTACCCCAGAACATACCCAACAGCCTTTCTGAACCCCTGAGGAGGCAGATTGAGGGGTGTATCTCCAAACTACCTTCCTGGAAGGAGAAAGCTCACTGCAGAGGTGGAGTAAAGTGGTTGAATCAAAGGAGTGGTGGTGGCCAACCCACAACAGGCCCAATAGTTTCTCTTCCACCATTGGAGCAGATTGTGGGTGATAACCTCCAATCTGACACCAGTAGAAAGCCCAATGGTTGCCAGGGATAGATTGTTTAAAGACAATTCAGTAGGGGGCTACCACATTCTGACATTGGGCTGCAAGCCCATCTCTAAAACCTCAAAAGTCTTTCTGACCCATGGGCCTAAAGAATTCACATCACCTTGGTAAGTGAGAGCAAAAGTTTGATTTTTTTGTGTGTTGTTTTGACAAAGAGAAGCCAACATACAGGCATGGCTACTGTCTGATGTGTGTAGTATTATTCACAACACATATTGGTTTGAGAAATTACCTGCAAAACTGTTACCCTGGAGAGTGTGGTCTGTCAATTATTTCTGCTCACATAGCTATCAAAGGCAGGCAGCCTTGTAGCAATGAGTGATGGTTTTGAACTTAGTCTGCACTCTGTGCACCTAAGACATTATTAACCTGCTATTACCTTTAAATACTGCAACATAGCATACCTATGTTCATCATTAGCCCAAATCAACTTTACCGTATGCTACATATCTAATGTGCCGACTTTAAGAGACATTTGTGAAGTAAATGTATTTTGCTTCATACGTACACAGCGTACGTATTCTAAAGTTACAGAACAATGTACCATGTTTTGTCTAGTAGGTAGACCAGAACCATACACAGTTGCAGAGGTGGAAACATTCCAGGATCCCAATGCTACTGTTGTGTAGCCATTTTAGTTATCTTCATACACGTTATTTTAGCAAACTAGGCCTGCTGCTGTGCACTTTAATCTAGACATATTTTATTCAGCTTTGTTTATTATTTTAACAATAGCCACATTTGCAGTCTTGTTTTATTTCTCTCTGTCTAGCTGTTCTTTGCATAGGTCAGCACTGCGTTCTTAAACAAGACATTTCTTTCACTCTGTGCTTTTCTCTAGGTTGCAGTAAGATAGTTTGCCGGTAAACGTGGTAACACTTTGTCTCTAGTGTACATAGAAACATACACAACCTTACGTAGGGACATTTTCTCAGAACATCAGCTTTTTTATTATAAAAACATTTCTCTGTCCCATACACGTTAGAGAGAGATTCCAGCCTGATGACCACAACTCTATGCTGACTGCTGAATGATTTGCTTCCACTCCTTATGTAGACTACAGGCGTCTTGTTCTGTTATGAGGGATGGTGTCTTCCCAGGGGAACCTAAAGGGCAGAAAGCTTAGCATTCTGTGCTGTAACATACACTAGGTAGGAATTACTTTAACGATTTTTGTGACAATATGGTAGCGTTATTTTTATGCTTCACTCTCCTTGTCACTATTTTAATCCTGCCATGCTTTTTCGTCCTAATTATTGCAGTACATGCTTTATTATCTAAGATGCAGTTGCTTCATTAAAACCTTAATAAAACATATACTGCCTCTGATTGTCCTTGTATATGTGAGACTAATGTAAATGAGAGAAAAAGATGTGACTGAGTGGCCACGATTTCCCTGAGGAGTCCATTTTGTCATGCGCTCGGCTGCCCAGTCATCCCTGCTCTTGAATAGAGATGAGGAACTGCTAGTCAGCCGGAGCAAAACTCGGATAAGGCCGACAGGTGTCACCTGTAGTGGGTTAGACTCAGTCCCCCACACTGCAAGTGATTCTGCTGCCCAAATCCAGTAATCTCATAATGAATAATGAGAGCCTACATGACACTACCAGTGAGTGTCAGCTGAATGTTTACTGTGCTCTCTAAGGAATGTGTGATTCTCCGTAGTAATCATTTACTTAGATTCCCCTCATAGACCACATTTACCATGATATCCAACATCATGGGTACCTGAGCATCTCTCAGATCGCTGCATATTAGTGACATATGAGAAGGGGTCGCAGAGAAGCAATGTCCAACATGACATTTTTTTTAAGAGTGTTTGATAGAAAGTCTATGTGAACCAGCCTTTGGCTGGGTCAACTTTAATCTGCCAGTCTGATGCATGTTGCTAGTGTAGTTGTACGCATGGCAATGTATGGCATTTTTCTTTTGCAGATCCACATAGAAGTGAGGATTCCTGCCTTAGTGCAGACAGAATAGGTATAATCAGATGTGGCATATCACCAGTCCACACATGGTAATGCATTTAAAGGCAATGCTGCACAGATGGGAAGAGGTAAATGACTTAATAGATTGTTACTGTGCAGGAAGGTATGCCTTCCTGCACAAACATAATCCAGCATGCAACGCAGGTACCCGTGAAACATGTTGCACATGTGCTTGTGTGGACACTAGGTAGCCATAATGGCATCAGCGCTGGGGGAAGGAACAGAAATGTACAGTTTTTTAAATATACATGGCATTTCTGCCCTTTTCCTGTGGCTCAGTGCTACACAAAATGGTCACTTACTGTGCTGCCCGGGGCCAGTATTGTTGTACTTTTGCCCCTCTGGGCATGGTTCTGCACATGTTCCTATGTGGGGGTACTTCAGATGCCCAACACCTGACATTCCTCTCAGGTAAGGAATTGATCCTCTGACACCCACATTCCATTCCATTGCTTTGCAGCCTAGATTTGACTGCATGGTGCCACGGGATTTCCACAAGTTTCATGGTGCAAGGGGGTCATGCATTATCCAAGTCAGGGTGGTCAGGGTTCCTATGTTCTGTCATGTTTTTGTGTTCCACTCCAGTTTTTTGCTTAGTATTGTGGGACTTCTAGCCCTGGACACTGATGTTGTACATTGCAAAAAATACAAAGACTCAATGGTAAAGCTGGGCTGGTGCAGCACATCACACATGGATTGAACACATGCGATGGCTGTGGACTGGGCTATTAAAGAGGTGCTAAATTCCATTTTCTTCTTACTTGTTATGGTGAATGGCAGCACTTTTCAGGCTGCGAGACAGCTGACAACCAAGAAATTCTACAAACTCTAGAAACCTAGAGACTCAGGCAAATGTGGGGTGGTGTGAGTTGTGTGGACCCTGCTACAATTTCTTAGAGTGCCCTGCAAACCTCAAAATGTGCCAAAATCATGTATTTCCCACCCATTTCTGTTTGGAAAAGATCGGAAATCTGTGGGGTCCACGAAATTCCTACCACTAAGTATTCCCACACTTCTTCTGATGTATGCAGTAATCTATTGATGTTGCTGGGCCTCCTAATCTCGACTTGAACAGATGAAAGCTGTGACCATATAATGACAATACAGTCTTTGCACGGCTTTGGTTTGATCCACAAGTAGGGTACTATTTGTATTGGAAGAAGCATGGGAACACAGAATTGTAGAACAATTGTTTAAATTTTCTTGATTTCCTGCATCCAAATGTCAACCAGTGTACAAGAAAGAACATATTTAGCAAAATGCCCTTTGTATCGCATGATAATATGGGTAACACTAAAGTCAAATTTGGACAACTCAACTTTTTTCTTAAACTCCTATGTTGGGGACCCTCAAAAAGTTCATGTTTCTTTCATTAAGATTTTTCATTCTTTAGAATTTACCATATGATTTGAAGATTAAGGATACACAGTGAAAACTCATTCTAAGCTGCAGCTGAATTGCTGGCTTTGAGTAGCTAATTTTTTGGGAAAATCAACAAATGTTGTATATATTTATATATCTGTGAGCAGAAGGGGCTAACAGAAGTAAGTGTGTACTGCTTTTGTAAATCAGACACCAGGGCAAAAGACTTCTACTTTTTACATTATTTTTTTATTTCAACAATGAATTTCTTTTAGTAAACCACAAACATTATACACAAATGACTATTGCTGAATTCATTATTATGTCTAGTGATTAGAAATGTATAGTTTTCTGGGTTCACACAGAGGTTTCACACTTGTTTCCACCCCCAAATTACAAGTGCATTGAAACCACAAACAGAAAATAAAATGAATCCCACTTAAAAAAATGCAAAAACTGTGGTAAAATGTGTTTTACAACTCTATTTATTCAAGAAAGATGAAATGATGATGATCTTAGCACAGCAAAACTTTAGTTGATGCCTTTATCTTTTGGAAAAACAAATGTGGGGCTATTGCAAGGTCTGCTGCAGCTCCAATTCTTATGATGCAGTTACTGAAATTCTTGTGCAAGGTCTGAGAAACTATCCGCTGCATTACCAAACCTAAGGAGTCAATGGTGCTGCATTCTGTCAGTCTGGGCTCTTAGAAGGCCCATTGAGTCTCATTGTTGACTGCCACCTTCAGGGGTGATTCCTTCCTGTAGCCACTCTGCATAGAAATGCATACATCAAAAGTATCAGAGTGTCCCAGTCAGGGGAAAAGCGAAACATGTAAAAACTTCCTTGACAATCTTGTAGCGCTTACCTGAAGGAGTCAACAAGGCACCAAATTACTCCTGACATCAGGGTGGAGAAAAGAGCTAGTCATAGTTCCAGAAGATGAGTACAGCAGATGTTCCACCTGCTGGAGGCCAAAACTAAGTGACAAAAATGATAGCAAAGGAGAGAATAATGCAATAAAAGGTCAGAAAATGAATGTGTTGTGATCTATGTTTCAATTGTGATAGCCTCCTTTATTTGTGCTGCACAGATAAATTGACATCACAGAAAAAGACTCTCCTACATCTTGGATAGGAAATCTCAGATAATATCCTCTAGACAGAGCACCATCTTGGAAAGGCCTGCTTATAAGGTTTGTCCACGTATACATAGCATTTAAAAGGCAAGCTAAGAAGAGCCTAAGCAGTATGTCAGTCTTTGTGACCAGCTGAACTGTGCTGTATGACTGCTACCCTATATGCTGTGTTCCCCAAAGGACTTGTGGTACTACCCTTGAGATGACCACAAGCATGAAGAGGCCAGAAGAATCCAGAAAGTAAGGACATTCAGCCATATCAGCACACAACCTCCTACAGCACATAGTCGGACAGTGCTTGCAAAGCACCTTTCTCCTCTGTACTCATGAAAACCCCAGTAAACTCTTGGTATTGCTCTCTGTACAGGTCACAGCACAGATGTAACAGACAAACAAAAAAGGAAATACATATATAATCTGAGATTTGCATGGGTTCAAAATTGGCTTTATCTGCATTATTATGTTGGCCTTTTAACTTTGATGTAGTCCAACATGAAGGCCTTCAGAAAAATGAAAAATCATAACCAGTTGGATTATGAATCCTCCAGACATCTTTAAGTGATTGATAGCTACACATTGGAAGCATCTTCTCAATTGGCTTATATGGTCTAAATCTAGAATGTCTATCCAGCACTCCCCCACAGATAAATTGAAATCATCTCCCTCAGTTAGATTGGTCTCAGCTGAAATTGCAAGGAGTGTGTGGTAATTTTAGGCAAGGGTTCTTCTGATGAAGATGGCCCTTCTGGTACTGACGTTGTTTGTCCTTCTGCTGGAGTTAGGTTTTCTGGTTCTTCTGGTATTATAGGTGCCAGTAATATAGCTGAATACATTTGGTTTAATGGAGCACAGTATGGGAAGCACCACGGTATTCCAAACCCTAATTGACAGTTTTTTAAAGCTCCAGCATTAAGGGTTTGCACATGTACTCAGGCAGGGTTCCAGGTTACATAGGACATCCAAGTATTTCAATATATTTTATGTTAGGTTCCGTGTGAGGTCTACAACTCCCTCTATAATGAGAGCTACTTTTGACAAATGAAAAACATCACCTGCTACTAACAGATATAATATCTTTTACTGTAGTTACCATATCAGGCATGGTCTTCATATTGTTTTAGATTGATGTACTTTAAGTTCAGCTGCTGCAGTCATATCCTTGAGCTTCTCTGCTTTTCCTTCCCTGACAAGGGGCAACACACACAGGCCCTCATTATGAACACGTCAGTAAACATCACACCGCCGGCGGTAACAACCACCAACAGACGTGCGGTACCAACCTCCAAATAATGAACCAACTGAAACACAAGCATCCTGAAAACCACTCACCACCAGCAGAGGAGAGCCGACAACGACGGCAGAGCCCGCCCACAGGCCGACGGAAAAGCCCTACTCTCCCATCAAATAATGAAGCACTAGACTGCTGTCAGTTCCGGGGCGGGAAGCACCGCCACGCAAAGCCAGGCGGAAACGAACCAGATATAAGGGAACACTCACCAGAGGCTCACACAACACACCAAAAACAGGCATGGAGAGAAAGTTGCAGATCATGCCAGCCCTGCTCCTTACCATATACCTCCATGACCGAGACCGCCGACGAAGATGACGACAGTAAGTACCGCAAACCTACTAAACAAGGGAAGAAAGGGCACAGTTACATACCGACCCACTCCACACACATTGCAACGCTCCCACAACCCTTCACAACAGCACAAGCCATACACTCCACAGCAAGATGTACTTACCTGACACAAGGCAAATCCAACCTGCCCAAAATACATACATGTGCCCAACACCCCCAAACAATGAAACGAGAGATCACGTATCCAGAGTGTGCCTCAAACAACACAGGCCACACATTAACCTTTATTGTGCTCACTGAGCAACAGAAGTGCACAGAAGGCCAATGGCCAGTCCATAGTCAAATAAGTCTGATGAGCCACAATGGCCCCAACTTGACTCCCACAAGTGCAACAGTACTCTACCTCAGAGGGGCAACAATGGGGCATTAAGGCACCTCAGGGAACCGGGGCAGGGGTTGGTGGGGGTTGTGATTTATGACTGGGATGGGGGGTTTAGATTTACGTTTGGAAGGTAGAGGGGGCTTAGGTTTAATCACAGCAGGTGGTGGAGTGGACTTGGCCTGGGGTGAGGCAGATGTTCCTTGGCCAGCACGGAATCTCTTCCTCACAGGGGAGGTAGCACAGGAATGGGAAGGGCAGACAGGAGCGGGCTGTGACGTGGAAAGAGTAGACAGGGCAAGGAGGTGAGCACGTTTAGGGACGAGATGGGGTGGGCCAGTGGCTTCAAATAGGTCAACATGGGTTAGGAAAAGTTTCTTAGGTGCAACTGGGGTGGACCTGGAGGAAGGCATGGAAGTGGAGGTAGAGGGAGTGGTCATGACAGGTGTAGGTGTGCATGAGGTGGCTGCAGGTGACTGGACAGTATGCTGAGGTGTGGTTGATGTGTGATGGGTGTGTGTTTTGGTGCGTATGAGTGACTTGGGAGGAGGTGGGTGGACACAGTGGGACAAGACAGGCTGCCAGTGTAAATGTATGTTGTCTGGGTGTCTGCAAGTCTGGTGAGTGTGCTGCATGTGCCAACTAAAGTCATTGTGGTGAGTGCAGGTGTGGGTCTTGAGTGCATGATGGATGTGTGCTATTGTGGTGACTGCAGGAATAGGGTCAGAAACACTGAATGAGGGTGCTGTGCCTGTGGGTGTGCATGTACAAGGGAGAGACAGGAAGGCAGAAGAGGTGGACATACTGTGGGAGGTAGATGTTTGTGAGAAAACAGGGCTGATTGCAGAGGCCCCCTAACTTCTTGCCCCCATTTTCCACTTTTTGCTGGTGTTTTCCTGACTCTGATGGTGCCCTGGGTACTGCTAACCAGTCCCAGGGCCTGTGCTCTGTATAAAATGGATATGCAAATTAGGCTAATTATAATTGGCTAAGTTAACCTACCTATAAGTCCCTAGTATATGGTAGGGCATGTAGGTTTAGGGACGACAGCATAGGTGGTGCACACATTGGTGCACTGCTGAGGTGCCCAGTGTCATTTTAAAGGCAGGCCTGCCTTGCTGGCTGCTTTTAAATTAAAGTTATATGCAAATTCGACTTTGGAATTAAAAGTAGTTCCAAAGTCTTAAACTACCTTATTTTTACATATACGTCACCCCTAAGGTGTGCCCTATGTGCCCCTAGGGCTGGGTGCCATGTAACTATAAGCAGGGACTTTATAAAAATAGATTTATAAGCCCTCGTGAGGTAAAAACAGCCAAATTCGTTTTTCCCTCATTGAAGTAAATGGCCTTCATAGGCTAGAATGGGGAGATTTTATTTTAAATTTTAAAGTCTCCTTAAATGTTGCATACCAAGAATTTGGTATCAAATTAATTGTTGTAATAAATCCCACAACTTGCAGTTGTTGGATTTAATATAACTTGTTCAGGTAAAAAGTTTTAGACTTTACCTAAAAAGTTGCCAATTTCAGCCCTGCATTGTTTTTGCTGCTGTGCTCTGATTGGCCAGCCTGCAGCAGCTTAGCCAAGCTGCCTTGATGAGGTGTGAAGTGGCCTGGCTTCACACAAAGGAATGTGCCTGTGGGAGAGAATCTCCCCTCAGCAGATGGTGAGGCAGGAAGGGGGAGGGCTGCCAAACTGGTCTTCAAAGGCAGAGAAGGACATTTGGAGCACAAAGCAACACCCCCACATCCTGCAACCCCAGACAACTAGGTGCCCCCTTGATTAGATTAGGAGAGGGCAGGAGAGGGGTGTGTTTATGATTTTTAGCCACACCAGTGGGTGGGCTCAGCCAGATGTAACCTCAAAAAATCAGATTCAGCCATGATGGATTTTTAGAGAATGTTGCCTTTTGGGATGGATTTTTGCCACACTTCCCAGGAAGTGGTCATCACAGGGGGACGACCCTGTACCTGATTGGAGAACCAGGACCCCCCTGCTTTTCACCCAGGAGCAAGGATAAAACTGGCAGACCTGCACCCACACGTCAGATCCCCACAAGATTTCAACAAGAAAGAACTAAAGTAGAAGAAGGACTGCCCTGCTGGACCCCTGGCCTGCACCTGGAACCTGCACTCAGAAGGACTGCACCAGCTGCACACTTGGGCTTCACCACAAGAAGGACTTTGCCTGGCTTCAACTGGTTCAAGGAGGGACTCCCTGTTTGCTACAGGTGAAAAATTTCTATCCAGAGTCCCCTGCACCAACTCCTGAAGAAAGTGACCAGCTGACCACTGTCCAGTGGCCAAAAAGGAGTTTGCGCCAGGAGCATTCTGGGAGTTGTAGTCCGCACCCCCCAAGGACCATCACAGAACTTCTGGACCCTTGGGGTGAGCTGTGGACCCCAAAAGAAGCTTAAAAGGACATCTGGGTGAAGCCCCAGAAGTTTGGAGAAGATTTGAGATTTTTTGTAAAAAAGCTCTATAGAGGGACCGACCCGCCGCAGCAATTCTAGCCGGCTTGCCTCAACCGCGACCCGGCCTGATTTGGTGGTTCATCCCGGTAAAGAAAAATCTCCGAAAAAGAGACTAAGGTGGTCATTCTGACCTCGGCGGTAAAAGGCGCCTACCGCCGGTCAGAAATCCTCCATAATCCCGCCGCGGTCGCGGAAACCCGCCACGGTCATTCTGACCCGCAGAAGGCAAACCTCCGAAAATCCGACCGCCACAACAGACCGCCAGACCAGCGGTCGGCGGAAAAGTGGAGGTGACAAAACCTCCACCGTCACGCCAACAGAAATACGCCCATGCCATTACGACCCACGAATCCACGCGGCGGTCATTCAAACGCGGTATTCCATTGGCGGGACACACCGCCGCGGTCAGAATACACACAAACGAACAAAACTCAGCCACATTGGACGATTTGAATCCCACACACCTGATACACATAAACACACCACTCCCACACACACAATACAATATAAAACACCCACCCACATCACCCACAAACCCCTACGCAAAAAAATTCTGAAAGAAGGCCAGAGCGAGACACCAGCATCCACAAACTAACAGCCACAGCCACTCAACACCATCACCCACACACTATCCACACACAAAACAACACACACCACCACACTCAACTCACTTAAATACACATACTCCACCCCACACATCATACACACCACCCCATGGCACCCCAAAGACAACCCCGCTTCACAGACGAAGAACTCAGGGTCATGGTGGAGGAAATCGTTCGGGTAGAGCCCCAGCTGTTCGGCACACAGATACAATACACCAGCATTGCCCGGAGGACGGAGCTATGGCAGAGGATTGTCGACAGGGTCAACGCAGTGGGACAGCACCCCAGAAATCGGGAAGACATCAGGAAGCGATGGAACGACCTACGGGGGAAGGTGCGTTCCATGGTATCCAGGCACAACATCGCCGTGCAGAAGACTGGCGGAGGACCCCCACCTCAACCCCCACAATTCACATCATGGGAGGAGGAAGTCTTGAACATCCTGCATCCTGACGGCCTCGCAGGAGTCGGCGGAGGAATGGATACTGGTAAGTTGAAGCTTCAATACTGCTTCCACCCCACCTGCATGCCAAATCATACCCCAACCCTCACCCCCATCCTCGAACCCCACCCTCACCCCCACCCCCATCCTCACCCCCACCCTCACCCCCACCACCATCCTCACCCCCACCACCATCCTCACCCCCACCCCCAGCACACCTATTCCCCGCCAATGTCTCACCATCACAACCCACACATCCCAAAACCTAGGCCTGCATGCGTCCACTAAGCATGGACACCCATCACCAAAGCATGCCCAATGCATATACACATCCCCCCCACAAGCCACCCTCACCAAAGCCCCCACACACGAATGCCAGCACTTGGGGACACGAGAACCCATAGATACACCCATAAGCCACACATTGAAACTATAACCATACCTCTATACCCCTGCAGGACCCGACCGTCAACACACCGCGGCGGAGGGGCCAGAATTCTCCACACCCCCCACCCAAGAGGCCGTCAGCGATGACAGCAGCTCTGTCGACCTGGACACCGATGACCAGCCCGGACCATCGGGGACCTCTGGACAGTCGGTTCCCCTCACACAGGCCCAGGCCACTACAGACCCAAACCCCTCTGGGAACACCAGCACAGCTCCCACCCAGCGGGCCCATGCCTCTGTCTCCAGGGCGCGTCAATCTGCGGTGTGTCTACCACTACAGGGCACCCAGGATAACCCACCACCCCAACAACAACAGGGACCTGGGGGCAGTGGTAGTGGGCACACCGGCCAGGGGGCAGAGGCCCAGGGAAACAGGGCAACTCGGAGGGCAGCTGTGCGACAGGGGGGGGAGGAGAGGCCCAGGGAACCCACTCTCCACGAGGTCCTCACCACCATCATGGGAGCATACAACCGCTCCCAGGAGACGATGGCGACGGTACTGGCCCGGTTCCAGGAGATCCAGGTACTGCAGGAGGAACACTATCGGGGGTACAGGGAGGACATCAGAGTCATCAACAGCACCCTGGTTACCATGGTAGGGCTGCTGCAGGACCTCGTCAACACCAGGGCGGACACTCAACAACACCCAAGGGCCCCTGCCACTAGCCTGGACCAAGAACAGCCAACCACCTACGCCGGCGCTAGTGGACAGGAGGCCCCCGCACAGCAGCAGCCCACCAGACCCCCACCTCCTGCAGGAGAAGAACCACCCCGCAAGAGGGCCCTGAGATCTCGCAAGAAGACAGAGTAGGATGTCAAGACCCCCGCCAGCAATGGATACCACCTGATGTCATCCCACTGTCCCACATTGTCACCCTGTCCATCCTTGAACTGCCCATGCTCCATCTCTCCACAGGCCTCTGGACAATGCACCTGTGTGACTGTTACTCTGGACTCTGCCATGGACATTCCTTCACCATAGCCCCCACCCACTTGAAACCACCCATCCCATTTTGAGCACTTAAATAAACACCTATTTTGCACCAAAATATCTGGAGTCTGGCTGTGATTTCAATATATTGTAATTGACATGACAGTGCAAATATGTCCTTGTACATGGTGAAGTCAACAAACAGCTGCCACAAAGCTGTAGTACATGGGGAAACGAAGCACAGGACTCGTAGTGGGGACCACAGATCTGAAATAGGGAGGGAAAAGCCAAAACTCAGTCATCATACACTGGGGCAAATAGACAGGCAGCAGAGATGCAGGAGAGTAGTTAACATTTACTAAATTATCTTTGAAATGTTACCTGTGTCCTATTGGAAGTACTGTTCAATGATTCTGTCCCTGTTGTCTGTTTCAGCCCCGTCGTCTTCCTCCTCGTCACTCTCCTCAGGTTTCACCGCTGCCACAACACCACCGTCTCGACCATCCTCCTGCAGGAAAGGCACCTGGCGGCGCAAAGCCAGGTTGTGAAGCATGCAGCAGGCCACGATGATGTGACACACCTTCTTAGGTGAATACATTAGGGATCCACCTGTCATATGCAGGCACCTAAACCTGGCCTTTAGGAGGCCAAAGGTGCGTTCGATCACCCTCCTAGTACGCCCATGGGCCTCATTGTACCGTTCCTCTGCCCTGGTCCGGGGATTCCTTACTGGGGTCAGTAGCCACGACAGGTTGGGGTACCCAGAGTCCCCCAATAGCCATACACGGTGTCTCTGTAGCTGTTCCATCACGTAAGGGATGCTGCTATTCCTGAGGATGTAGGCGTCATGCACTGACCCTGGGAATTTGGCATTTACATGCGAGATGTACTGGTCAGCCAAACACACCACCTGGATGTTCATTGAATGGTAATTTTTTCTGTTCCTGTACACCTGCTCCCTGTCTCTTGGGGGAACCAAAGCCACATGGGTCCCATCAATGGCACCAATTACGTTGGGAATATGTCCAAGGGCGTAGAAATCACCCTTCACTGTAGCCAATTCGCCCACCTCAGGGAAAATGATGTAGCTCCTCACGGATTTCATCAGGGCAGACAACACTCTGCATAACACCTTCGAAAACATGGGCTGAGACATCCCAGAAGCAATTCCCACGGTTGTCTGAAATGACCCACTTGCCAAGAAATGGAGTACTGACATGACCTGCACCAGAGGGGGAATCCCTGTGGGTTGGCGGATGGGGGACATCAGGTCGGGCTCCAGCTGGGCACACAGTTCATGGATAGTGGCACGGTTAAGACGGTAGGTCAGGATAATGTGGCGTTCTTCCATTGTCGACAGGTCCACCAGCGGTCGGTACACGGGAGGATTCATCCGTCTCCTCGCCCAACCCAGCGGACGGTGCCTAGGAAGGACAACATGGAGCACACAGTCAAGCAACCCACAGGTACGTACTCACAGCTAGCACAGTAAACGATTCTCTATGCAGTGAATGGCGTGTCTGAGTGGCTATGCAAGGCCTAGGCCTGTGTGACGCAGTTGAAATTGAGCCATGTGGGCCCTGGAAATGGCGGCTGCCTGACCTGTGAAGTGTGACAATGGGATGTGAGGTCAATGCGCTGGCGTGGCACACCGCGGCGGGCGGCGGGCGAAGACCGCGGCGCCAAGCCGCATTGGTTAACATTGAAGCCTATGGGTTTCAGGAGCCAATGGCGAAGGGCGCCGGCGGTGGCGGGACGCACCGCCGCGGTACGCACCGCCACGGACGTGACCGCCATTTTCTATCTACTTATCCACTTGCGACTTGAACTTTCACAGGAGAGGACCTATACTGCAAGTGTTGCTGTGACCTCGGTCTGGAAGGGACAATGGCTGCTGCACCTGGGGAAAGGGCCCCTGCCTTCACTGGAGAGGAGTTGGAGAAACTTGTGGATGGGGTCCTCCCCCAGTATGCGCTACTCTACGGTCCTCCAGACCAACAAGTGAGTTTAATTCAATCTGGATTTGGGGCCACTGGCTGGCTTGGGGGCCTGGCGGGGATGGGGGGCATGTTGGGCCTGGCGGGGGGCATGGCGGGGGGCCTGGCGGGGATGGGGGGCATGTTGGGCATGGCGGGGGGCATGGCGGGGATGGGGGGCATGTTGGGCCTGGCGGGGGGCATGGCGGGGGGCCTGGCGGGGATGGGGGGCATGTTGGGCCTGGCGGGGGGCATGGCGGGGGGCCTGGCGGGGATGGGGGGCATGTTGGGCCTGGCGGGGGGCATGGCGGAGATGGGGGGCATGTTGGGCCTCGCGGGGGGCATGGCGGGGGGCCTGGCGGGGATGGGGGGCATGTTGGGCCTGGCGGGGGGCATGGCAGGGGGCCTGGCGGGGATGGGGGGCATGTTGGGCCTGGCGGGGGGCATGGCGGGGATGGGGGGCATGTTGGGCCTGGCGGGGGGCATGGCGGGGGGCCTGGCGGGGATGGGGGGCATGTTGGGCCTGGCGGGGGGCATGGCGGGGATGGGGGGCATGTTGGACCTGGCGGGGGGCATGGCGGGGGGCCTGGCGGGGATGGGGGGCATGTTGGGCCTGGCGGGGGGCATGGCGGGGGGCCTGGCGGGGATGGGGGGCATGTTGGGCATGGCGGGGGGCATGGCGGGGATGGGGGGCATGTTGGGCCTGGTGGGGGCATGGCGGAGGGCCTGGCGGGGATGGGGGGCATGTTGGGCATGGCGGGGGGCATGGCGGGGGGCCTGGCGGGGATGGGGGGCGTTGGGCCACTGGCAAGGAAAATGCTGACAAACTTGAACGTGGTATTTCTCCCTCCCTGTACGTGTCACATAGGTCCGCGCCCATGAGAAGATCGGGATTTGGCGTGCCATCGCCAAGGAAGTCCGGACCCTGGGGGTCCACCATCGACGGGGCACCCACTGCCGCAAGAGGTGGGAGGACATCCGCCGCGGGACCAAGAAGACCGCCGAGTCTCTGCTGGGGATGGCCTCCCAACGTCGGCGGGGTGCCTGCCGTCAACTGAGCCCCCTGATGTTCCGGATCCTGGCGGTGGCCTACCCTGATTTGGATGGGCGCGTGAGGGCAGCACAGCAGACACAAGGGGGTGAGTCCAAGCATTATCTACTCTGTTGTCGCGCAGTGGAGGTGTCTGGGTGGGGGAGGAGGGCTGTGGGTCCCCCTAGGCCAGGGCGATATCTGTAGGCTGGGCACCCCCGTAAGCCCCTGTGTCCCCAGCCACCACCCTCAGTAGTTTGTCAGTACAGCCATCCCTGGGCCGTGTCATCCATGGGTGCAGTTGTCAACTCTAGGCGTGTAGGGCATGTTCCACGGAATGCGTAGCGGACCCCAAGTGCGCAACTTAGTGCAGGGGGCATCTGTGTCTGTCATGTCCGCTAACTGTACCGGAGATCCATGTACTCAATATCCCTTTATTTCTCTCTCCCCCCCCTTTTTGTTTGTCTTTCTGTGCTTGTGTGCATCAGCATCATCAGGCGGAGGAGAAGTGGCATCGGGGCAGGAGGGAGCTGCATCTCACATGGCCCAGGAGGGCCATGCCACAGAGTCAGACTGGACCAGTGAGACGGAGGGCGAGGGGAGCTCCACGACGGGGACGACTGGACCCTGAAGCGACACGGACACGTCCTCGGAAGGGGGCTCCCTTGCGGGGGTGGCACCATCCGTGCCCCCCGCCATTACAGCCTCAGCACTGACGGCAGCCATTGTCCCTGTCTCCTGCCTGCCTCTACTAACTCCCTCCTCCCAGTCTCCTGTTCCTCTGCCTGTCCCACCCACACCATCAGACCAGCCTGCACACACCTCAACACCCAAGAGAAGCTCATCCAAACATAAGCACCACAGATCACGCAGACATTCACACACGCAACATTCCGATGCAGACATGCCAACAGTCACTACCACCTCTGTGACCCCCACCTCCTCGTCTCCCTCCTCCCTCCCTGTGACGTCTACACTCACACCTCCATTCACCTCACCATCAGCCAGTGTTTCCATCACCAGCACACCCTCCACTCCAGTCCGCACACGTGCAGTCACCACCCCCACTGCCATTTACACGTCCCCTGTGTCCTCTCCCACTGTGTCTGTCACCCCCTCTTCCACACCACACAAACGCAGC